>NC_135497.1:203286417-203625167 GCF_052857255.1 Amblyomma americanum | reverse complement strand
AGCGACCGCGGCTCTTCGCCTGAGCCACATGGCCTGAGCTCAGCTGCGTCGCCTGCAGCTACCTCGCGCCCAGAGCTTAGAAAGCTTTCGTGCGGAGCGCCGCCAGGAACAGGTGGTTGCGAGTAGCCACAATTTTTTTTACTACATCACTAACGATCAACTGCCTTCGCAATTACAACAAAATTTGGCGCCGTTTATTGCACGGCGCATGTGGCAAAAATAACGTTACCAGTTTTATTTTAAAGCGTTTAACGTTACGTGACTTTAGTGCCGTCTTTTCGTTCGCCGGTGGTGGCGTTGAGCGCCCCATGCGTGCTATCGGCCGTGTCCTACACTACCTCTTTTAGTACGCTGTAACGCAGTCTTCGTGTCGAGGTTTGGCGGTTGTAGCTGTGGTGGCTTTCTTCTGCTTGTTTTTCTTGAAGATGCGGCATCGTTGGTGTTGTGGTTAATGTGACTTAAATCGGAAGCTGACAGATGGCCCCTGCGCTGCGGAAGACGTTCTTACGCGCATGGAGCTCTCAAAAACTGCTCTGACGTACCGCACCCAACACCACGCCGGCGCGGCCGGCCCCCGACGCCCGATAGAAGAAATGGCTTACCGTGATTGGTGACGAATGTAAGTACTGAAATGTAAAATGACTTTTGTAGTGTGTGGTGGGGATGCATGAGGGTTCTGAATGCATTCAGGCTTTGTCTTTACGTCCTGTTCGCCGTGAGGTGCAAAATGCGAGCACGACACGATCGCTTGAAGAGAGGAGGTGTTTTGACATGTTTGCGTGCCAGCGATGCGGCTTTTAGATTCACCCCCTTGCGCTCTTTGCGTAAGCACCGTTGCGAATAAGTTATGTGATAGAAATTGGTTTCACGCTGAGAACTGTGAAGCGCCGCTTGACTCGTTATTGTGACTGAACAGGAGCAGCGCGTAAAAAGTAGACCAGAAGAAGGAAAAGTGCTTGTAGCGGCTTGCGTCTTTTGATTCTGCTGCATGAGTGTTTACTCGATATGGAACATTGCCCGTACTATGTCGCAGCCGTATGAAGTGCTACGTTTCTTAATACCTTTGGTCAACGAAACTACATTTAAAAATAGCAGAACCATTCTATTGCAGTGCACCTGAGGTAGTGGCACACTGGAAGGTTCTTTGTCGTTTTATTTGAATTACGTTCAATATACTGAATGTCATTCCCCAATTTTGATTCTGAGGCGATAAAATTATAACGTGATTCGCGAATAATAGCTCTAAGGAAAATATGACTGGCTTTGTAAGCCATTTTTAGGCATAATAATGGACGTATAGGTAATTACTCATTAGCCTCCACTCCTGAACACATTTGACTGAATTGTTAGAGGCTGTAATGGGATGTTGCTTCTTTGATTATGTTTACGAAAGCATCTCTCTAATTCAGCCTTTCTTCAAATGCGTCTGCAGTGAAGGACTGTACAGCTACTCCACCGGTATCATCACACTGCTGTTGCACCTCCTTTCATCCGTCATTGAGCCAACGCTACCTCAACCTGAGGTTAAGGCATCATCGACCTGCTGGTGCAGCCTATCAGCCATTGATACCGGATATCAAGGATGTCACCTGTAAAAGAATAGGTATGTGTGGGCATCACAGACAGTTGTTTTTTTCTTGTCTTTTCTTGTAGCCTGACAAAACTCTTCTGGTACAGGATATATATTTCTCATTTGTTTCTTTTTCATCTTTTGAAAGAGCATCAAGAAGAAAGGAAAAAGGTATTGCAGGTATCATGAGAGTACTGTTCTAATCAAACGCATTGTGTTATAGTGTGTAATGGTCTTTTTACAGTTTTTATGCTCATGCTTCTGCTTGGGAATCTTGACCACTGTATAGACCAAATAAAAAAATATATGTGCTTCATGACCTTTCTACAGTAGCCTAAAAGCAGCAATTAAATTTCATAGCTTTACTTCACCAGTACCTACCGGTTGCAAGGCACGGCAAGTTTGAAGTGAACCAGTGGTGTGATAACTGGCAGACATAGCAGAAGGGGAAGCACATTATTGATTATTAGTGTTCAAGTGGAAACGAGAACAGAAAACTGGGCAAGTTGGAATGGATTCATCTTTAAGCAGCGCGAAACACAGGATGTAGTGGAAGAAACACGAGACGACACGAGTGCTAATTTTAATTTTTGAGGTTCTTCAACAACTGAGCATAGGGTAGGGAGTAAAACAGATCCTCCACATCCATGCTAAAGGTATAATGTTTCTTGTCCTACATCTGCGACAGGAAGTCAACTACCTCAGTAGTTTTTTTTTTTTTTTGAAGCGATGTTTATTGCCTCAGGGCATAAAAACTATGAAGTTAAAGATAAGTACGATGCTTAAATAAATGAAAAAAGTTGAGCTGATCTGATGAAATCAAGAAGTGAACGATGATATGGACCCTGTGTCTATGCAATATATGAATCCAGATTGTCCGGTGATAGTCCCACTGACGCCAGGTGCCGAATTCTCGTCGGCTTCAGCGCCGTGCAGTCCCACAACAGGTGGTGGATATTCTCCTCACAGTCTCTGTTCTTGCAGACGGGCTCCCGGGGTGGGGATATAAATCTTTGAAATGCAGCCACTTGCGTGTCACAGCTGGAGTTAGGGCAACCCCAACCCGTATCCTCCGAAGCGGAACCTCCTCTGCACGGGTAAGACCACGGGGGAGGGTTACCGCACACGGATGGATTAGAGCACGTGTGATGCGCCGGAGGTGTTCCTTTCTTGTTAAAAGTAGGGTGCTGTCATCCAGAGTGAGGACTCGAGGCAAAGACGAATTTGGGGTCGAAAGGCGGGTCGCAGAATCTGCGCGGCTTTGTGCGCTCAGGAGGTTCTGTGGGACCCACTCAATACGGATTTGTTGTGGGATGCATGCCGCTAGACGATGGATGTCTTGGCAGATTTCTGGAATGCGACTGACTCGTCGTAGTAGGCGTGTGACGTGAAGGGCGTCGATGCGAATGACAATGCAGACCATGGGTAGCATAGTAGAGTTCTTCACCATAAAAGGGTCGGGCAGCTTAAGTGAGCCTAAATGCCACTGCAAATAGCCTGAAACAGCATGCTGCCAAGTGTCACGCTATGATACTACTGCCGGAAAAGGGACATGGGTTTATGGGTCTTGACCGTAAAAAAGAGGTCCAACACCGTATCATTTGTGTTGTTGATGGTGGCATATAGTCCATCGAGGTTCATTCTTTGTAACATATTTAAGGCTTGCTTCTTGACGGCAGCAGGCCCCAACACCACGAGTATAAAATTCTTTTTCACAGCTTCATCTTTCCTTCTTGGTGAACACATCTTCTGGTGCGAGAACAAATAATCTCTCTTTGTTCGAAAGGAGAGGCCTCAAGCCTTCAGCTGCCAAGTAGTTGATCAATCCCTTCATACGTCTTGACACCTTTTTGCCCTTGTAGTTGCAGACGACTTCTGAGCACTCACTGACACACCTCTGTTTGTCACCTTCGGATACGTCCTGGGACACGAGTGTCCCAGGGCGTCCCACGGCTCGTTTCGTCTCGTGTTTCTTCCACTACGTCCTGTGTTTCACGCTGCTTGAAGATGAATTTAAGTGGAAGACTATGCCTTAGAAGCACAGGTGTGGCTAGCATGAATAATGCGCACCATATGAAATTAGCCTTGCATTATGTGAAACCCTGTGAAGCTTATATTTAAGCTGTACAGAAGAAAGGCATTTGTTCGATATATCATGAGTGTTGCTGAGGTTATTGTTCTTTCACACTCCCTTTGTCACAACTTACTGCACTGTACAGTTCAAATGCATTTGGAATCTTTTTAATATTTGTTCATTCTTGTTTTTATTCATGCCAACGTTCAATTACATGTTGCACTACACTAGCTGAGCTCACGTCACCAATTATTTCCATGACCTTAACCATGCCCCTTGTTTTACTTGAACCGACGCATTTGTTGTTGCCCCCCCTGCTGAGCCATCAAGTTTTGCTATAAGCTGCGCAAATTATTTCATTCACTTTCAAGAGGCATTGCTGCAGTTAGTGGCATGTAATTGCTTAATTACCTGGGTACTCATTTTTATCTTCTTTGGAACACATTTCTTTTTTTACTTGTTTCCCTTGTATTGAGCATTCCCCAGCACTGGAGTGATGTGCTGCGGGACAAGTAAAGAAATGTCAGTCCAGCTGCTCCCTTAGGGGCACTTTGCTGAGGTTTTTCTCACTCGTAGGTCTGTGTGGCTGTATTTACAAGCATTGTATGTGACACAGTGTGTGACACGCCTTCTATAGCTCCAAATGGTGATACATTATGTACAGACAGGTAAATAAACTGAACAGCAAGTAAAGTTGAGTTACTTTCTCCTAGCTACTTAGAGACACAAAGGTGTGCAAGTTATATTGTTGTGTGTTTCAGGTACCACTTTTGAGAGAAAACGCTGCCTGAAGTTTGGTATATACCAGTCAAGAAACATGAAATAATTTTCACATTTGGTGGTGTGCAAGATATCTTCAAATGACTGGAATGACTAAATATCTCTTTATAGCAGCCCTGTTAGGCACAACATGTTAATTTCAGTTCCTGTGTATATCAGTCTTCGAATGTAGGGGTAGAGTTGAGCACAGCAGCAGGTTATGGCTTTTTTTTGTTCAAGGAAGCATTGCATTCATTTCTATTGTTGTGTCTGCTGCTTGTGCTGTTACTCAGCAACCTTATTAAACCCACTCTGAGTGCTGTGTTTTAGTGCACATTTAGCCGATTGTTGCCTCTCCAAGTTTTGATTATAAGAGAATTCACTATAACTGTATACCTCGAATCTGTTTCTTACGCGGTTGTTTTGCCGCTGCATTCCGCCATGGAGGAACCTACCTATTGGTGCTGTTTGTGCACACATCTCATGGCTAGGATGCTACCTCTTCCTGCTTGTAACGCAGACAAGTAATGACAATGGGGCTGGCTGATATTGCGCACAAGTGGCACGATGGCACACAAAATAACGGATCAGCCAGGTCACTTCAGTATCCTTGTGCTATTATACGTTTTTTAAAATCACCTCAAAGCTTGATATCTACATCATTGCGGACTTTTAGCATATATTTAGCAGGACTTTCATTCGCTAGTGTTAGCAGCCTTGAATGTTAATCTTAAGACAGTGTAAGTACTGTTTCACTGTGAGATATTTTTTAGCTATTTAGAGAGGTAAACAATCACCTCCTTAGAAATATGAGTCTAAATGTGCATATTGTAGTGGTGTCAAGTGTTGAAAAACCATGTAGCTTTGATGCTTGTCAGAGGTAAAAGTCCACGTCTAGTTACGTGAAGCTAATTACATGTCTGCAGTTCTAAACTGCTGCACTTCAGGCTCGCTACAGAGTGCTTCACATCTTTCATTTGTCACGAGTTCATTTGGCTGCCTGGACTGGTCTGAATTGACTGGCATGTCAGGAAGCTAAAAGAGAATCTGCCTTGAATTTTTACTGTTTAAGCAACAGTGCTTCAGTGTGTGTGTATGTGTGTGCAAGCACAGAGTTTTTCGAAACATTTGTTATGTGGCCAATGGAAGCTTCATGTTGCAGAAGAAATTATTTCACTTCTGTGTTGTTCAGGAAAGAGAGCAGTAATAGCATACACACCTGGTGTTTCAAAGAGAATGAAACAATTTTGAAAAATATGCTTTTTGGGTTCAAAATATGGCTTTTGCAGCATAGTAATACAAGTGTTGGCAGACACCGGAAAGTCAGTGAATTGTATTTAATAAGCTGGTTAGCTAATTTCTGGTAATAATCTTTTAACTATCACAGTTAAGTAACTGGTTGCAATTAGAATTTGTAGCCTCTCATTAGTAGTAGCCATATCAGTGTTTAGAATTTACAAAACGCCATTACCCTCGCCACTGTGGCTCATCAAAATTTGACTGCATCATGTGAAAATACATGCACTTTTGAAAGCATGATGCAAAGCAACTGCTCCAGTGCATTATACTAGACGAAAAAGCCAAATTTTGTCGAGCCACAGCACAAAGGGTAATCGTGTTTTCAAAATTCTAAAAACTGATATGGCTATTACTAATGATCGGCTGCAAATTTCTTAATTGCAACTAGACGTCTAACTTTAATAGTTAAGTTTGTTGTTGGGTGATCCCACGAGGGTTACACTGTCTAAATATTTCAAATTTTTATTTTTTTTAGTAATATATATTATGCATACATTTTTCAGTAGCACAGCAGTGAATTGCATTTTGTGGAAATGCTAATATTTCCGGAGAAAAAGTATAAAATAAACGACGTAGTGGCGAAGGCAGGATGATTTTCAAGCACAGTTCAATTTCGCAAAGTTTCAATGACGCAAGCATCTGTATAAGAAAGCCATGCTGTATGTTTCATGCTAAATGTACAAGTGAGAAGGAATATGTTGGGCTTATTTCCGCCATTTTGAAGAAGTCGCTTACTGGAAAAAATTTTGAAAACAACAGTCTCAAGCGAGGCTATTTTCATGAATTTTTTTCGCTGCAGATATAAAGCACATATTCAAATTTGCAGATTGTATAAGCATCAAGGGGCTAGAAAAGTGTACAGACTTTCAGTTCATGAATTTTTTTCGCTGCAGATATAAAGCACATATTCAAATTTGCAGATTGTATAAGCATCAAGGGGCTAGAAAAGTGTACAGACTTTCATTTTTATATAATACAGGGAAGTGCACGATGTATTGCCTTAAATCTGACATTTCTGACTATAGTAGTGTTTTTACAATTAAAAAAAATCCATCTTCAATTTTTTTGAAAACTCCTGAAAGAAGTCTCTATAAGGAGGCAAAAAAGAATATGAAAGAACGTATTGCAATATTTTGCTTCTAACAATGATATCCAAGCTCAAACTTGTAGCTTTTTGAGCATCGGCAGGAGTGCCTAATTGAGGGCACGGAAGCAGCAAACACGCCCTCCGCTGCTCTAAATTTCCCCCAAATCCCAAGAGTGAAACATTTTCCATCAAGAGAGAGCATACCTAATTACTTTTTGTGGACAAACCGATCTGTGATGTAACCAGGATTCAGTAGCACTGCTACCGTCGAGTGCAGGAAACAGAGTTAAGTGCTCCTGCCGATGCTCAAAAAGCTACATGTTTTAGCTTTGATGTAATTGTTAGAAACAAAATAATGGAACATGCTCTTTAATATTCTTTTTCACCTGCTTTGGGAGACTGGTTTCAGCCGTTATAAGAAAAATTGGAGATGCTTTTGAAAGCACTATTTTATTCAAAATTGCCGGATTTAGGGCAATACTTCTTGCACTTCTCTGTATTATACAAAAATCAAAGTCAAAACACTTGTTTAGCACCTGATGCTTATCCAGGGTGCAAATTTGAAGATCTGCTTTATATTTGCAGAGGAAAAAATTCTTGAAAATTGCCTAATTTGAAACTTGTCTCTTCAAAATTTTTTGTAATAAGCGACTTCTTCACAATGGTGGAAATAAGCCTGACAATATATCCAACATGGCTTTCATATTTTTTATTCCTGCATCAAGCAACTTCGCGAAATTGAGCTATATGTAAAAACGCTGCCTCTGCCTTGACGTCATTTAAAGTTGTTTCTTCTGAAATATTTGCATTTTCATGAAACTAAATCCACTCTTGGCCTGCTGAATAATGTGTGCAAAGTGCATAACATAATCAAGAATATTTAAAAATTCGAATAATTTGATCTCTCGTGGAATCAGTCTATTAAAAATTAGTTAACCACCTAACTGCTCAACACGATGCGCCAGTTTTTTGATTCCCGCCAACACTGGTAGTACTATGTTGAAAAAGCCATATGTTTTCCTCAGAAAACCTTTTTTTCTTAGAATTGCTTAGTCTTCGCTGACACTCCTAGTATGTAAGAAAACATTAAGAGGATTTAATGCATGGCATCTCAGCTGGAGGACCAGCCTTTTTCAAGTGTACTACAGCATTCGATGCACCCAGCTTTTGTTTCAAATGCTGTAGTACACTCAAAAAAGGCCGCTTCTGCGAAAATGTGAATTCAATCCTGTTATGTTTACAATTTCTGGTGACATTTTCTTGCATTGATCAATCAGTTACCAAGAAATCACCTTTGATATGTATATATATATATATATATATATATATATATATATATATATATATATATATATATATATGCTGGGATTTCATACTCGTAAGATGAAGCCATTTATACCTCTAAGGCCTACAGACAATAACATTAGTGGTGGACGGAGACTTTGCATAAAGGATATAAAATGGCTAGATGGTTCCTGTGTGTCAATCAATGTTAACAAGAGGAAACTGAGGGGCTAGGGCTCTTGGGCCGGAGGGAGAATTCTGTTCCCCTATTCTCCGTAAAATATTTTGATGTATGATGCATATCTTGCAGTGCTTATGTAAGTTAGTGCTTTTGTGCAATAAATGAATGTAATAATTTGTATTTTGCTTCTGTTATTCTTTAAACAGTCTAGGATACAGTTCACAAAATGATTTTGAAGTGCTAAAACAATGTTGATCAAAATGCCGTACAGTGTAGGTAACACACACATTTCCAGACGTCGATAAGTTGATGGGTGGCAGTTACGCTTTCTTCATACTTGAGTCTTGGGTAACGGTGGCCACTTGTCGGAAGACTGTTGGTATGGTGTTGGTAGTAAGTCGTTGATAGGAAGTATGTATAAACTCAATACGGCAATGACAGGAAGTTTGAAGACTTTCTATGTACTTGAGTCTTTTGAATAACGGTGGCCACTTGCCAGAAGAACCTTGATAGGGTGTTGGTAGACATCATCGGTAAGTGGTTGATAGGAAGTATGTAGGAACTGTCAATTAGGAGATGATAGGAAGTATAAAGACTTTCTATGTACTTGAGTTTTTTTGGATAACAGCGGCCAATTGCCGGAAGACGGTTGATAGGTGGTTACTACAAAGTATATAAACATATAAAGGACTTTCTATTCAATCCTGATAGGCAGTTTTAACATTTCTCTAAAGACTTTCTAAAGAATGTTACCAAAAATTTTGTAAGGGCAGGCCATTGAGGAATTGGACAGAGGGCCGCACCTGCACCATTCAATCGCAGTCATGGGTCGTATATGCGTTCCAGCGCTTTGGATCTATTTTTTCTTCTTTCAGGTCTAGTTCTGGGTGCATGTCTTTTGGGAAAGAGGGATTCTAATGAGGCTCCTATTTTCCTTGTTAATTTCCTCCCTTTCTTCTACAATTCGTTCTTGGTTGTTTGGCAAAGGAAATGGCGCAGTATTTGCCTCGCATCTCGGCGGACACCTCAACCGCGCCGTAAGGGAAGGGAAAATGGACGGAGTGAAAGAACAAAGGAAGAAAGAGGTGACGTAGTGGAGGACTCGGGAATAATTTCGTCCATCAGGGGATCTTTAATGTGCACTGACATCGCTCAGCACACGGGCGCCTTGATGTTTCGCCTCTATCGAAACGCAGCCGCCGCGGTTGGGCTCGAACCCGGGAACTCCGGATCAGTAGCCGAGCGCCCTATCCACTCAGCCACCACCAAGATATCTTTCCTTATATTGTCCGGGCAAGGTGTCGCGCCGAACGGACAACGGCATTCCATGAATTCCTTGGCAACGCTGCAACACGCGGTCGCGTCCTGCTCGTAAAGACGAAGCTTAAGCGTCCTTCAATGATTTTTTTACTCATGGAGTGTCCTGGAGCTATTACTTGCGGCATGTGCCGGTATCCTGCACTGCCCACCCTCACCTGGCCCCTTTCCACCGCTCCCCAAACCCCCTGGATATTTCCGTAAGAATTCTCCCTGTCTTCTAACCTTCCGTCACTGCTGCTGAAGGCGAAGCATTGTCTTCCCAGACGCCGAAGCACTTGCGCAAAATATCAGTCAGTGCCGCGGCCAGTCAGTTATGTGCGGCCCGGTTTCGAACGACGCTGCCGGTACCAGGCGTCCACTACTACTCCAATGAGATTTCTCGGAAACACATAAAGTGTTAAATCGCCTTCAAGTGGGAAGCGAAAAGAGAACACCCAGCTGCGACAGACCTTTAAAACCTGAGCCGATGGCGCCCCTTCCCACTGCCCCAACCGAAAATTGTGACATCTTAACGACCTCAATTATCAGACCAAGGGCGTGCTCTCCCCAAAAACATGAAAGACGAAGGATTAGCGGCGCCCCTCCGGAAGTCATCGCCGTGCTTGACGCCCAGACATGAAGACTGATCTGCCAGTTCTCTGTTTACAGTTTTACTGGAATTTTTCTTTAACCCGAATAAATAACGAACGAATATTACAAAGCACCCTATCGCCAGAGAATACCACATGAGTAATAGAGACGCCGGCGCGCTGCTTGGAAGCCACACAAACCTCTCTTCTTTACAAGAGCCATTTAGTTTCGCAGCCCCGATAACCGTTTGAAAAAGAATAAGTCCGTGTGCTCCAGTCTTCGTGCTGTCCTTGCTGCCTGCACAGAGGGCTGACTTCCTGCTCACACGAGTACAGTCAGTGGTTTGAAGTTGTCCCGCATTAGGATCTTTTCGACTGATTTGTTAATGCGAGTGCAATTAACTGTGAATCCTAGATACTTGTGTGAAACTTATTTTGAACTTATTTTGTGTGAAACTTGTGAAACTTATTTTTTGTTAAGTACGTTCTTTGGTTCTGCAAATTTGAATACGTTCAGGTAAGCGGACAAAAATTTGTCCCACATCCTGTGGACATCCTGTGGACCATTCTGCTGACCATCTCTTCATGCACCTTTTTTCGTCTATATATATTTGTGTACCTAAGGCTTCGTATTTGTCATTGCACTGGAGACACCACGAAACACCGTATCTGAAAGCAGTAGAACGGGATTTGTACGCCAGCGTATTCCCAGCCTTCTGAAACGTGGCGGACGGGAGCTATTCAGAGGAACGCTAGCATGCTCTAGCCGATAGGCCAGTCGGCGAATCTGGCAAGCAGAGATGGAGAAGGTATTCGCTTCTGCCATGTCTGCCTTTGAAATAAGAGACATTAATGGGATATGCAGACATTTAAGCTCAGTTTATATTCCTGGTAAAAACGGAACGTTTACGTTATGGTTGGCATAATGATGTTTGTTCAGGAGCCAAGGAAATATCTGCTGCTGAGAAAATAGGATTTAAGGATGGAACCTTTTTTTCCGCGGCTCGACTGAAATTCTTGAGGTCAGTTATGAACAGGGCTCCGTGATCAGCTTTGGAGGTGAGTGGCAGTGTGGCCTCACCTCAGAGATATCCGCAGCTTCAGGCATTGACTTGTCAGTACTTTCTTTTGCTTGCTATGGCAGCAATGCCTGTACATCAATTTTTGGCCTTTGATGACTTATGAAAGATTCGTTTTCATTGAGTGCACCTTCTTAGTCATTAGAACGAAGCAATCAATCGATGCAGGCGAACTTCATTCTCTCCCCCCTGTTTATAATGCGGACATGTACCTGTCACCTGTCCACCTAACTCAGGGCATTCAAAATTATCTCGAAATGCTTTCGAAAAGTGTAGAGGAGTGCGCTTTATGAGAAGGCCACCATGGTTCACTGGCCACGAGATTCGGCTGCTCAGCACGAGGTCTGGGGATTGATTCCTCGACGCGGCGGCCGCATTTCCAGGGAAGCGAAATACAAAAATCGCCGTCCCGTGTACATTGTGATGTCAGAGCACGTTAAAAGGCCGCCGCGGTGGCTCAGTGGTTATGGCTTTCGGCTGCTGGCCCGAAAGACGCGGGCTCGATCCCGATCGCGGCGGTCGAATTGGATGGATGCGAAATTCTAGAGGCCCGTATACAGTGCGTTGTCAGTGCACCCTAAAAACCCTCAGGTGGTCGAAATTTCCGGAGCCCTTCACTACGGCGACTCTCATAGCCTGAGCCGCTTTGGGACGTTAAAACCGTATAAAAGAAAAACAAAACGCACGTTAAAAATCCCTGAAATAATCTGGAGCTTTCCACTACGGCGTCTCTTCGTCTCTATCTGTCTTGCTTTGACTCGATTCCTCAATCACCGTCTTCCTTAATGGCGCAGTTCAGGTATCCTCTAAAAGGGAAGCAGTTTTGCCGCTTTTAAAATCGCGAATGTTTGCATTTGTATTTTTGCCCTACGCGGAGAGCTGTGAGAGGGCGTGGTAAGGAACCTGCGCTGGAGTTATCCATATATGAATGCAATTCGTATATGAACCCTAGCGTCGTAACACAGGGCCTCTTCTATTTACCGGGCTCAGACAGCCCGCCGGCTGCCAACAAGTTCGCCCCTGACAGGAAAGCGTATCGCGTTCACAGTCTGGCGGCCAACGGAACCAGCCAGGCGGCATTAACGGCGACGGATCCCAGAGGGTAGATGTTCTCCGTTTAGCTTCGCGTTCTGCTGCGTCTCGTTACTGCGCACGTGTACGGCAGCAACAGACTGCTTAGGATCGAGAACAATTAACGACCTGAAGTTGTTGAGGTCTGCCGCAGAGAACAGAACAGCAGTTGATCATTCTCGCACCGTTATAACATCGGCGACGACAACACGAGCGCGTGCCTTCAGTGCACCGTGTGCTGTGCAAGCTTCGAGAAATCCTCAAAAGCATGTGCCGAGCTATCGCAATCTAACGTCTTCAGTAGCCACCGCATCGGAGGGAAAAATTGCTCTTGCGTTGCTCATCAAACGACACGCCATACTCTCGGATTATCGCGTGTTTGTTTACAGCGTAGTAAGTATGACTGGAATGACCACAGAAGATGGACCCTGCATGCATGGTGACTCACTCTGCTGTGGTCGTTGCGCTTTCTCTGTTAGTCAACTGCGTCCTGTGGGCTGTATGCGAAAAAAATTCGGGATACGTTCCGTTCAACGTTGGTCTGTCGCCCGCGGCCGCCGGCAAGGAATGCACGTGTAATCTCGACAAAAGCGATTAGCTGATTTGAGCGTTCATCTAGAACAAGTGGTTGTACAGTACTAGCTGCGTATCGTATCTTTAATGCTACAGCTTTACCGCGGAGGACGTCACGTACCGCGTGGGCTTACGTGTTGATCCGCGCTGGGGAATTTGTCTTTACTTATTCGAACGCGAGCTCATGGGTGCGTAAAGTACTTCTCAGATATTTGAAGCATTTGTGGCAGAAGCTCCGAGCATCAAGCTGTATGGCAGTCGGTGTCGACCGGCTCGGCATTCGCCTCAAGAGCCGTGCGCTACAGCTGTGTGGCCACATATGTGCCCACACAGATGTCTCAAGCAGTGTGTTCGTGAGGGCTTTTAATGAAGGACAGGTTTCAATCAATCAAGCATTTCTCAAAGAACATCCGCCTTTCCACTGCGCAGAAACCAATGAAGACCTGGGTCTCGTAACGCGCTCAATCACTCCTTGCCAAGCGCGTTCAACACATGCATGTCTGCTCGCGTCTGAGCGCGTACTCGGAGCTGGAATCTGCGGCCACTTTCGTGAAAGGCCTCGAACGCCATCGCAATATCAGCTCAGCCGGGCGAACGAAATAATGAATATGGTATGTAGCGAGCATTTGTGCTTGCCAGGTCGTGAGAAGGTCGAACTGTAGACACTCACGTACGCAAAACTTACAAATAACCAACGATAACTACTGGAAAATGCGTTATTGTAGGCGACACAGACGATATGCACCGTGGTCTATTCGAAACAAGCGCCTGCATCTAGCTAGTGATCCAACAAATTATCGCATGAAGAACCGCGTTCCTTCTAGTCCACATTAAAATGGCAGCGCGCGCTTCCCGCTACCATACCACCTCTGCGTCGTCTGTTAGTTACCCGAGCGCTGCCAGGCTGCCCAGCCAGAGAAAAACGAACGCGTTCTGGGCAGCCATTGGAAGTGCGCGGAGTATCCCGAGAAAATAGAGCACCTGGCACCGCACTCTGGAAACCCGCGGTCATCCAGAGGTGGATGATCGAAAAATTGGTTTTTAGAATTGGTCTTGAGGGAAGGAAATGCCGCAGTAACTGTCTCACATATCTCGGTGCACACCCGAACCACGCCGTAAGCAAAGGGATAAAGGAGGAAGCGAAAAAAGAAATATAACCGAAGAGGGCACAAAGTGCAAGGAACAAGCACATTTAGCGGCTTCGTGACGTCACTGCACGTGCATATATGCCGAAAGTTTATGCAGCCGTAAGCGCTATGCCGTGCAGGGAACCCAAAAACAAGGAACGCTCTCACCTAGGCGCGTGTCACATATTTGGAAATCTGCTGCCGCCCTTGACGAGACCCATTTGTGGCCTGGAACTAATCACTCCACCGTTACTGTTGTGTACTGCGTCTAATCGGCGTACATTTTTTTACATGTCTCCAAGTGCGTGCTTGTCCGCCCCTGTAAGACAAGCTGTAACATATACGTGTACAAGCATACGTGCATGTGCACACAGAACACGTCGATACTCTCTCTTAGACACACTCACACTAATTGACGCGCTCTCCCTCACGCACCTTCAATCTCACTTTCCTCGTTTTGCCAGCAGAAAAATTATGACATCGAAACAGTCCCATTGGCGGGTCAGTGATTCGTTCCGCTGTCGAACAAGTGACACTCGTCTCAAGCGGTAAAGGCCAATTGTAGCCCTTTTCGGGATTTTAAGGTGCAGGTTGCTTTCCGCAGCCGTCCACACTGGAGAGCCGAGAACCAGGCCCAGGGATAAGTTTGTACGCATTTGAAGAAAGCAGTGGGAAGCCGGGAGGCAATGGAAGCCGCAATTACCACTTCCCGCAGCCCAGGCAAGTGCTGGAACTTAAAGCCACTGTCGAAAACCCTTTTCCTAGACCTTTCTGCCCAGAAAAGCCGAGCACTCGGCCGGGAGAAATCTAGTACCCATGAGATACCCGGTGGGTACACTACCCGGGCACCGACGTCCGGATCCAGCACTTCTCGAATGCGACGCAGGTGCTCTACCACAAGGTCACTACAGGACAGAACTATTGCTGCTGAAAAGTAAAAGAGAAAGAAAGAAACCCAGACACAAAGATTTTCACTACAAATTGAACGTTTATCGAATAATACAATGTATACCTACAACCATTAACACAATTATGCGAAACACCGAAGGACAACAGTAAAGAACAGCAGAAAAATACATATACTACAGTGCAATCTAATTTAAGAACCGAAATTGTTAAGCCTTGCCAATGTCTTCCGGACGACGGGTGGGGCACTAACAGTGCACAGACATCGTCTCCAGTAAATCGCGAAATGTCGTTTTACAGGGCGCGTGTTGTGCTCGACGTCCTTGATGACCGAGTGTCGGGCAGCCTCCGCAGCATCCACTGTCACCGACATGAGCGACGCTAGAAGCGTTGTAGGCCGCGATCTTGCACCACCGTCTTCGGTCGCTATGCTCAGCCGCCTGGACTGGGTCACGCAACGGCGGTTGCACGGCGGCTAGGCGCAAGGCAACAACGGAGAACACCATGCAATTCTCGGTCATACAGGCGCGAGCAGCTGCTAGGCCAGAACCGTCGTTGCAGTGCCTGGTGGTGTCCTACCCTTGTGCCGTCGCAGCCGAGCGCAGCAGTCTTCAGGATGGAGTCGTGGTGGCTACACTTGCCAGCGCATTCGGCTGTCTGGATGGCCAGCTGGCACGTCGGAATTGGAATCACGGCTACGAGCACCTGTTCCGGCTGGCAGGAAAAGTGAGGTGAGGCACCGTTGATGAGCGGCGTGAATGCGACCGTCGTGATGGACCCAGCCTGGGCACGAGCCATGGCGTTCCTGTTGGCCATGGGAGCCTTGACAGCGTACGCCTGGACGGGCGTCTTGGCTTGCAAGTAGCGCCGCAGACTTCGTAGAAGCAGGACGCACGTACGGGCCTTTCTCCTGAATGCTTCCGAAAAGCTCCGCGAAACCGTGAACCGCAACAGCACCGTGCTTGTGGAACTTGTTCCTCGTAGAACAAAGCTGTGGCGGCACTCACAATGAGCGTCCACGTCAACGGCTAATGATGTCGATGTTACTGCGGAGAGTGCAGGAACAATTTGGAATGCGCTTCGGGCGCCCCCAACGAATGGTGTCCATAGAGTATGTTTGAGAGGTGGCGGCGCTACACTTCACCCAGCAATGACTGGCTAGGTGTTAGAAATATTTTGAGTATTTGACACATGTATTTTTTTTTATTGCCCATTTTTTGAAATGCATTGCCATACTGGAATATTTACTTGTAAATTAGCCTAATGTTTCAAAGTTGCCTTTTTATTTGTTGATTATGCACTGGGTTACCTCATTTTAATGATTCAATAAATTAAATATTCTTAGGTCTGAAGTCCCTTGGAAAAGTATTTTTTTACTTCAGCAAAGCGTTATCGCAAACGGAGAATCTCTTAGCAATGAAGAAGAGCTGCACCATCAGCTTCGGATCGACATCTGGTGGCTTGTTATTTTTTAAAATGAAAATTGGTTTTGGGGATAGGAAATGGAAATAAAGGAGGGTGTGAAAGAAGAAAGGAGGAGGTGCCTCAGTGAAGGGCTCCGGAATAATTTCGACCACATGGGGATCTTTAACCTGCACTAACATCGCACAGCACACGCACGCCTTTAGCGTTTTGCCTCCATAAAAACGCATCCGCTTCGAAACCGACCGCGGCGGCTGCGTTTTCATGGACGCAAAGCGCTAAAGGCGTCTGTGTGCTGTGTGATGTCAGTGCACGTTAAGGATCCCCAGGTGGTCGAAATTATTCCGGGTCCCTCCCATACGGCACCCGTTTCTTTCTTCTTTCACTCTCTCCTTAATCCCATCCCTTACGGCGCGGTTCAGGTGTGCAACAATATATGAGGCAGATATTGCTCCATTTCCTTTCCCCCAAAACCAATTATTATTATTTAAAGGAAATGGCGTAGTATCTGTCTCACTTATCAGCTGACGCATGAACCGCGCCATAAGGGAAGAGATAAAGAAGGGACTGAAAGAAAAAAGGAAGGAAGAGGTGCCGTAGTGGAGGGATCCGGAATAATTTCGACCATCTGGGGATCTTTAACATACAGAAGGGTAGAGATACTTGGGCTTGTTGGTTAATTTCAAGGGTAGAATTCATAGCGCAAAAAAAAGACAGGAACGCAGAAAGACGACACCACAGAGCGCTACACATAGCGCTCTGTGGTGTCGTCTTTCTGTGTCCCTGTCTTTTTTGCGCTATGAATTCTACCCTTGATCTTTAACGTGCACTGACATCGCACAGCACACGGGAACTTAGCGTTTCGCCTGCATCGAAACGCAGCTGCCGCGGTCGGGCTCGAACCCAGAAACTCCGGATGAGTAGCCGAGCTCTAACCACTCAGCCACCACTAAGATATGTTTCTTTTCCTTAAATTGTCCGGGCAAGGTGTCGCGCCGAACGGACAATGGCGTTCCGTGGATTTCTATTGTGTGGCAAATACATAAGCAGGAAGATTAAGCATGGCAGTCCATGCTGAAAACTTAATTGAAATGCTTAATTCTTTTTTTTTTACTTTTAGACTTTCTAGTACGACTAAAACATACGATGCTTTATTTTACATGATGCGACGATCAGCTCCCACGCTCGCGTTCTAGGCGCATTTAATGTGTGTCCATTTTCAAGCAGTGCATATTTCCTCCTCGCACTCAGCTGCACATAACGGCGAAATCGGCGGGCCCTGATTTAGTGTGATGAGTAAACTTGCTCCACAAGCTCGCGTTTTTCTGTACGACAATCGTGGTTTACATATTGCAGCAGTTGATATTGCAAGTGATAATGTAAATGCAATTTGCCCTTGACAACCTTGGCGTTAACAGGCCGCAGGTGAAGGGAGCCCAAGATAATCTTTTACAAAGGAACAGAACAAAATAGGGAAAGGCTGAGTGGTGCATACTCACGTGAACCTATAGATTTGTGGGAAATAAAGTTGCGTCCTCTGACACTTTCTCCTTCTCCCTGGCAATGGAATATCTTGTTTATTTCTGCGCTAAATTTGAATATTTTGAGTGCCACATGCCAAGAGAACGGCAGACAGCAGAAAAGCTGCTTGTCATAAATAATTATGGCGCAATCAATAAAAGAATGCTCAAGGTTTGTTACATCTCGCATTTCTCATTTCACACTCGCAAACAAATTCGTGTACTAAGGGCTGGGCAGGAGAGGGGATAAGAAAGGCGCTTTTGGCCACGTGTCACTGCAGCAGTTAGTAGAAATAGTTTTTTTTGTCGCGACTACGCTTCTCCAAATTTTTAAACGACGAAGGGGGACAAGAGCCTTTCCCTCCAAAACCGGAGAAGCTCGCGGAGGGGCGCGCATTCCGCGTCTGCTGAATATGCGATGACTCAAGTAAGAGCCTTCTGCGCGGGCGCGGCTCGGTGTCCAGCGCAATAGTTCCCTCGAAGTCAGTCTTGTGTCAACAAACCGCATAGTATTCCGCCACAGCGCTTGGTTCCCAGTTCCTTGTTTCACATCCGCTTTGTGCTGCTTCATTCTTTCGTGAAGTTCTTGGTTTTGCCAATGTACTACGCCGCGCACTATTTTGCTGGACACCCAGCCGCGCCCGCGCAGACGGTTCTTATTTGAGTCATGAGTCAGACGCAGGGCTATGTTAATCGCTCCCTAGCAACTTTTCCCCCATTCTTACATCGACGGTCTATGTTCAGTGACCCGGCGGATCACTAACCGTAGTCTTCAAAAGGCAGTCTGCGACTCCCTCACTGTCACATGTGGTGAAGGAAGCGAGTAGCGTCCGAAACGCACTCTTTTTCCATGTTTTATTTTGCTTTGCGTTATCTCTGACTGAAATACGAAGTAAGAGTCTCGATCACTTAATCTTTTAAAATCAGTTCGCCAATCTCCCTTTGTCTGATCCACTACCGACGGGGCTGCTGGCTTCCTTAGTCTTTTTTTCAACGCGACAGCGTTTTGGCCCCCGTGACGCAGAAAAGCCGGTGTCGTCGACGTCGGTGGCGTTGGCCGTGAGCGAAAAATCCCAGAAGCATTAATAAATAAACCGAGTAGTATATTGGCCGAGTTGGGGAATCGAACCAGGACCTCCGGACCGCGAAACGAGCTCGCTAACCACACCGTCACGCCAGCTCGATAGTTTGGAATGAGCACAGGCGCGCCTAGTGAATACGGTGTCGTCTAAGAAGGGTGCTATGTCGTCTTAGAAGGGTGATATGTGAGACACCTAGGTGTCATTTCCTTTCCTTAAAACTGATTTTACTTTCATTTTCCTTGCGTTACGGCGTGGTTCGGGTGAAAAAAATTGAAAATTGGTTTTTGGGGAAAGGAAATGGCGCAGTATCTGTCTCACAAATCGGCGGACACCCGAACCGCGCCGCAAAGGCCGATTCACACGACGGACCGCTCGCCCGCGGACCGCGCATCACGTGTTCGTGCGCCCCCAAATTGAGACGCACGCTGCCGGCCCGCGGACTGGACAACCAAGGAAGTTCAAGTTCCTCTCCCCTCGCGGGAATTATCGGCGGCCCGCGAAGATGCGCGCGCTAGCTCTGGCAACCACCGCTTTTGCTAATATTTCGGCTGCCGCATTTCGCTGAGTGACGTTGAGCTGGCGCGCTGTTTTGACAAGCTGCACTGCGCTCGCTACCATGACAAAGCGATCGACGGGGCTAGCAAGACGGCCCATCCCTTATAAAAATGGCTATCAACTATCTTTTGAATTTGTATTAACTTTCTACGTACTCTAGTAACCATGTAGTTACTTTTACATTCTCTCAACACTTGTTGATAGAAAGTTGGTAGAAAGTTACTTCTTTGTATATACTCCTGTCAGTAGAAAGCTACTAGAACATAGTTTTAACATTCTATGGATCTTTGTGAAAAGAAAAGGTAGTGGAACGTTACTTCCCTGTATATTTTCTGGTCAATAGAAAGTTGCTATAAAATATTGGCGCAGTCCTACACATCGAGAGAAATGAGTGAGAAACTGCATGGTGTTCGAGGTGATTAAAACTCTTGTTCGAATAACCGTGACATCTCACTTGAGTGCCCAGTGAAATATGTTGCATCTAGTTAACAATTTCCCTATATAGAAAATCATCGAGCGTTTTTCGCAGCAAATTCATTGGGAATCAAGTCAGGGTGTAGAAATGTGTTTTCAAAACTGAAGGTATTCTATTTTAATAAATTTTTCTTATTGCTTTCTATGCACTGTTGTGAGAAAAATATACTAAAAACCGAAAAAAACACGTTAACTCATGCGAATAAAAGCCTAAAATAATCATGTACTATAGCCGAACACTTCAGAGCTAATAAAGCAACCTTGAACACGAAATACAGATTAGCAATTGCATTCTGTTAGCATATTCTGTTAGCATTTGTTGATAGGAAGTTGGTACAATTTTTTTAGTGTTTTCTATGTACTGTTGTCAGTAGAAATGTGCTAGAAACCGAAAATTTTTATCATGCGAACAAATGTCTAATGGTGAATTCCAATCGCAAGCCCGGAGCGGTCTGCACGCTTTGTGAAAAAGCGCCTGAATCAGGCGGAGAGCGCGAGACCTTAAATTTCGATTTGAGTACACTTGCTCTGTCCAGAGCATGTAGGTGGCGCTCGCGAACTGCTGGAGGAAGTACCCGGCATTCCTTGCGCTTGCCCGCGCTTTTCGCGTGCGTCGTCGTCTGCTTTTCGACCGTTGCTGCAAGAGGTGAAGACTACACCCGCTGCCTTTCGAGATGGAGGTGACGGCTGAAGTTTATGCTGTGCTGTCAGTCATTTTTGCACATCCGAGCGCGGACATGCACGGTAAGAGTTCTTTGACACTTTTATTGTAGAAAACAGTCGCGGTTCACCAGTTTCATTCTTCCTGAGCAGAGCTGTAACTGCACGACTTTGAGTTTATGATAAGATCGATGCACGTTGCATGTTTTCGCGAGTAGTTTGCACGTAGTCATTCAGTACACTACATAATTTGTATCAGGAAGTCGTACTACGGTTTCATTAAAATTGTTTTGTACATTTCAGCTCACGCAAGCAGCTGTAGTGAGGGCGACAAAAGAGAAGGGGTTCCCAATCAAGGTAATTTTGGCGCGCATTTTTATTCAGTAAAACAATATACGCAGTTAAGTTTGCAACTACTCTCTTGCTTTGCACACGCAATATACGTGTATTGAATATTTTACAGAAGCGGCGGGGGAAGGGAAAGGAACAGTAATCGCGGTGAGTATGCACACATTATTTCGCACGAAAAGAAAAGAGTACAAAGCGTTTTCCAATTACCCTTGGGACCCGTCCTTGGAAGCCGATCCGGCTCTTTTAGGAAAGGTTTCGAAATATGTACATCCTGGTGCAGCTTTTCCTTTATTTCGTTCCTTTTTA
Source organism: Amblyomma americanum (assembly GCF_052857255.1). Lineage (NCBI taxonomy): Eukaryota > Metazoa > Arthropoda > Arachnida > Ixodida > Ixodidae > Amblyomma > Amblyomma americanum. The sequence goes on along the minus strand of NC_135497.1, from coordinate 203,603,898 downwards.
TTGTCCAGCTTGCATTGTTTTCTATGTTCTTGCGGTTGAGCCGCGCTCTTTCCCCGTGCAGTGTTCGTACAAAGGTGAATCGTTCGTTTCGGGTAAATAAAAATATACGCACAGACTTTATCAACTAATTTAATCAGTGTATATTAGACCTAACAAAACTGTACAGATTGAACTGTAAAAAAAAAAACTGGGAGGTGCAAAATCCTGGCCCGAAGCGACACATAGGCTATGACAGACGCGTAGTGCAGGGCTTGGAATTAATTCTCTCTGTTTCCGCTTCTGCTTGTTTCAACGTCTCGTATATTTTGCAGTTTTTCACGCATGCATTTCTTATTTTCTTTCCATCTCAAGGTTGCGAGTGGACATGCGGCAAAACAAGATTAATGTTGGATTATTACGAGCAATATTTCCCTTAGATCGGAACAATGAAAATTCTAAAACAAAAAAGATGTTTTCTGCCATCGGAAAAAAAATTTCAGAAACATTCGGCATAATTAGGACGGGAGAACAGTGCTGCACACGGTACAAAGCCATTCTAAAAAGAAAAAGTGCGACCAGCCAGCACAACCGAAAATCCGGAAACTCTCCCTGCGACCTTCCTTTTGAGGATGAGCTCGCGAAACTTAGATGGCTTGATGATAGCTTAGACCCTGAGGAAATTAGAGACAGCAGCGGAATTATCTACAAAAAATTTAAACGAAACGACACTGAAAGCACCCAAGGAAACAGCACCCAAGGAAGCAGCACCCAAGGCAGCAGCACCCAAGATGAACTGCCTAACACTGATAAAGATGATGCTTGCTCCCCAGCGGGCGCATCTACAGCCGAATGAAGAAGAAAAAAAAGCGGCTACACCACGGAAAAACAGTGCCAGGATGCTAGAGATGAAAGCATTTTTTGAGCAAATGGAAGCTTTAATGGAGAAAAAGGAGTGAGAGAGAAGCGGAAAAAAGGCGACAGCGGGAAGAGAAAAAAGCCTTCAAAGAAGTAGCGCGCAATGAGCGAGCGCAGCGCCATGAAGAAAAAATGGCATTATTGAAACCCGTGCTTGGAGTTCAGGATGAAGACATGTAGTGAAGGCAAATAAATTTTTCGCAAAAAGAAATAGAGAGTGTTTCGATACATGATACACATGTTGCTGCCTTTGATCAAATTGAAAATCGAACACGGCTATGTACGACTGAAAATCTTTTAATGGGCGTCTAAAGGGCTATTACACGAAACAAACTGAAAGACTGCAATAACTGCACTTCTATACAGATAAGTCCACTTTTTCTTGGCGTGTGGGCTAAATTAGGACATCTTGTTCTACGCATGCAGCGCATCTCTTTCTGCCTCCCATCATTTCTTCGAAGACTTTCTCGCGCTTAAGTTCTCCTCTCTTTCGCAAGGCCGTTTCTTCAGCAGTTTCCTGTTCGCTGTCAGCATCCTCTGCTGCGCGCACCCACTGCACATCCGCGGGCAAGTCTTCTGGCTCATCTGGCAGTATGTATCCCGAGTCAATGCACGAGTTATGGAGGATGCAGCATACCATAATAAATATGTTCAGCCAGCTGGCAATGCGAAGCTCCAGATAAATTAGTTGCCGGAATCGTTTTTTGAGAATTCCGAAAGCGTTTTCAATTAGAACCCCTGTTGCGGAAAATTTGGCGTTAAAATCCCTGTGCTGCTTCGAAAGTCCCCTATAATCGCGGAATGGTGTCAGCAAGTACTGACATACCGGGTTCTGCGACTCCAAAACATGATACTTGCCCGCTTGACATACTTCCGGCAGATTTCTGACGAGCGAAGACTTTCTGAACACCCTCGAGTCATGGATCCTGCTTGAACACAACCCACACAAGTGTCAACAAACCGACGCTTGTTGTCGCAGACCGCCTGCAGCGTCAGCGATAAGTGGTGGTGCCTATTGCAGTAGGTTGCTGCTACATTGTTGCTGGGGCTCTGAATTTCGACGTAAGACCCATCCAGACAGCCGACTACGCCGGGAACTCCAGAAACCTGCGCAGAAAGACAGTAAATGACAAAAGTTTCAACTGAAGCCAAATGCAAACAAAAATGCAAAAAGGGTTGCATGACTAGTCATGTAGCGCCTTTTATACAATAGCACACAATAAATACACACCAAAAGAATAACAGCTGCAGAGAACAACCCAACTTATTATCATGGTTATGCCCCCCCTCCCTCCCATTTTCTTTTTTCTATAAACAGGCCTTTGTGCCAGCCTCATTTTGTAATAACGAATTAATCCAGTTCATGCAGTACGTACAAATGACGTAGTGTATATATATATATATATTTATATATATATATATGTGTGTGTGTGTGTGTGTGTGTGTGTGTGTGTGTGTGTGTGTGTGTGTGTGTGTGTGTGTGTGTGTGTGTGTGTGTGTGTGTGTGTGTGTGTGTGTGTGTGTGTGTGTGTGTGTTTGTGTGAAGGAAGCCAACAGTCACTGAAACCAAGGTGCATAGCGAAATGTTTTTATAATTTTCAACTTTGTGGTGCTGACCAATGAGAGAACAATACGTCAATTAATCTGTTGTAAAGGAAGTTATTTATAAAGCAGCAGAAATATAAAAAAAGGAAAAACAGGGAACCAAAGAAAGCAAGGAGAAAACAACAGCATCATTGGAAAATATTACCATCACTGACCTTCTCAAAGTCTTGCGACAGTTTGTTGAGGTCGGAGGGGAAAGTTATAACTGTTGGTCCCAACGTTAGTATGTAGTCCGCCACCCTATACAGCATTCGGTGCACAGAGCTTTCTGCAACGTCAAAAAGTGTTGCTACTTCCCTCATTGATGTTTTGTTTGCTGCATACCTGCGCAGTAACAAAAAAAACGAAAGAAAACAAAACAATCAAAAGTACAAGACACCTCAGGTCCGTCCCTGTCATTCAAGCGCTACAATTTGCAACCATGAACCAGCAATCGCGAATTTCAGCGTTAGTGCGGTATGAACGAATGTACGAAATGTACCCGTTACTTTAATTTCTCTCATCGTTGAATGTGCACTGGAAGCATGCAGAAATATTCATAAAGCAAACGGGAACAATTAACTCACCAAATGAAGCACAGAATGTGCACTTCACTTGACTTTGCTGGGACGCCGCCCTGGGTGTGTGATGGGCAGAAGGCGGAAGTGGCAAAACCGGCAGTTAGCCAGCAAACAACAGATAGTGGCAATCTGAAGTGCCCCCGGAACTGTAATTTTGCATAACGAAACAGTTACACATCATTCCTCTTAAAAGGCGGCATGCAATTATTAATGCGGTATATGGCATACCTCTTCGGGTGAATACCTATGCACCACGTCTTCAATGAATCCGGTAACTTTCGGGCGTTTCGCAGGAATGCTAAATATGTGCTGGAACGCGGCCTTGCAGGCGAAGATATCCGTATCACTTTCGGAGCTTGAATCTTCAATAGAAGATTCTGCACTGCTACTGCTTTCCGACTCGCTGTCGTCAAGCAGAGCGAGCGCCAGTGCGCGATTCACTTTCGAGCCCATACCGCGGCGGGAGAAGCTGATCGTCTGCTACGGAGCGCGGAGAGGAGCCGGCGCGGCGGACGCGACAAGCCGCCGGAAATGAGGGGCGCCGGTAGCGCCGCTGAAAAAGAACGCCACGCAAACTTCCGGTCGGATCCGCGGATTCCGGCGGACCAGTCCCTACTGCTCCACGGAGCAATCTCGGTTCGGCAACCGCTCCCTGTCTACGATTGGAAGACGCGATCCGTGGCTCAGATCTGCGTTTGGAATAGAGTTGCTCCGAAAAGAGCAGAAAACGTTGCTGCCGAAGTGCTCCAACTCTGCGATTGGAAGTCACCATAAATTAAGTACTGCAGCTTAACAGGACAAATCAACTAAAGCATCCTTGGACACGATACAAATATTAGCAGTCACAGTCTCTTAGCCGAGCGTATTCTATTAATATTTGTTGATAGGAATTTGATACAATTTTCATACTGCTTTCTATACACTGCTGTCAATAGAAATATACTAGAAAAAATTGCTTTTGAGGAAAGGGAATGACGCAGTAACTGGCTCGTATATCTCGGTGGACACCCGAACCCGCCGTACGGGAAGGGATAAAGGAGGGAGTGAAAGAAGAAAGGAAGAAAGAGGTGCCATTGTGGAGGTCTCCAGAGCAATTTCGAATCCCTGGAGGTCACTGACGCCACACGGACGCCTTTTGCGCTTCAAAGCGACAGAGGAGCTTCGAGTATAGAAAAAGCTGTTAGAGCTTCGGTCCCACAATCTAGAATGTGAGCAGGAACAGCTTTGAGCACAGGTGAAGCACCGGCGCAGCGCGTCTTCTCCATTTCCAATAGCATCTCCTTCAATGCAAACACGGTACGTACGAAGACGTGGCGAGGAAAAATGCGGTGATAATTTTATTTTCTATTTCCCTTACTGAAATGACTTTGAGGAAACCGGGAATTAAATGCGGAGTTTTAAACCAATGCGAAAGCATGTGTTTATTCTACGCCTCTCCTTACTGCCATCCATATGCACACTAACGCGGTTCTCGATCCCTCTTCATATTCTCACCCTCTCTGCTCGGCAGCAGCGGGCGTGACGTCCTCTTCCCATTGGCTACACCTGGCGCGACGCTCCTACGAACTAACCTGATCAAGCTTACACAAGTCACTCCAAGCCTGCACACAAGAAAATCTGTGTGTGTGTGTGTGTGTGTGTGTGTGTGTGTGTGTGTGTGTGTGTGTGTGTGTGTGTGTGTGTGTGTGTGTGTGTGTGTGTGTGTGTGTGTGTGTGTGTGTGCGTGTGTGTGTGTGTGTGTGTGTGTGTGTGTGTGTGTGTGTGTGTGTGTGTGTGTGTGTGTGTGTGTGTGTGTGTGTGTGTGTGTGTGTTCACGATTATACGCACTCCTTCGAATAGCAAGAAATACTGTATATTGTGGGGCGGACCTGGTGCAGAGCCGAAGACCACGAAAGGCAGAGCCAATAATTAAGGTAGCGCACAAACGACTACGGTAGCGAGACTGCTAGCGGGCCTCGCTCGAGTAAAAAGCGTGCAAGGCGCTCATTGGCATGATGCACGCGCGCAGAAAACAGGCGATGCGGCAGCGGGGGCTTGCACTGTTTTGCATGTCGCTCTAGGGCGGCGCGCGGACGCTCGCGTTCTCAAGGTACACACACGTACAGTAAATATCACGAGACACGACCGTGGCGGCCGCGTTTCGATGGAGGCGAAACGCAAAATGCGCCCGTGTGCTATTCTGGAGCCCTCCGCTAAGGCATTTCTTTCTTCCTTTCTTTTTCACTCCCTCCTTTTTCTTTTTTCACTCCCTCCTTTATCTCTTCCTTACGGCGCGGTTCGGCTGACCAGCGAGATAAGTAAGACTGTCACTGAGCCATTCGCTTTCCTCAAAACGAATTTTCATTTTCAAGCTGTGCAGAGCACAGCAAGCCACACAATATGCGGAAATTAAAAACCGAAACCACTGGAACTGGTCAACATCATCATTCCCGATTCTGCGACGCAGTTACGGTGGAATAACTAGAGCCTTAAAATCAGAAAGATAGTGCCCCCGTGCAGCGACCGCGGCTCTCCGCCTGAGCCACATGGCCTGAGCTAAGCTGCGTCGCCTGCAGCTACCTCGCGCCCAGAGCTTAGAAAGCTTTCGTTCGCAGCGCCGCCAGGAACAGGTGGTTGCGAGTAGCCACAATTTATTTTACTACATCACTAACGATCAACTGCCTTCGCAATTAAAACAAAATTTGGCGCCGTTTATTGCACGGCGCATGTGGCAAAAATAACGTTACCAGTTTTATTTTAAAGCGTTTAACATTACGTGACTTTAGTGCCGTCTTTTCGTTCGCCGGTGGTGGGGTTGAGCGCCCCATGCGTGCTATCGGCCGTGTCCTATACACTACCTCTTTTAGTACGCTGTAACGCCGTCTTCGTGTCGAGGTTTGGCGGTTGTAGCTGTGGTGGCTTTCTTCTGCTTGTTTTTCTTGAATATGCGGCATCATTGGTGTTGTGGTTAGTGTGACTGAAATCGGAAGCTGACAGATGGCCCCTGCGCTGCGGAAGACGTTCTTACGCGCATGGAGCTCTCAAAAACTGCTCTGACGTACCGCACCCAACACCACGCTGGCGCGGCCGGCCCCCGACGCCCGATAGAAGAAACAGCTTACCGTGATTGGTGACGAATGTAAGTACTGAAATGTAAAATGACTTTTGTAGTGTGTCGTGGGGATGCATGAGGGTTCTGAATGCATTCAGGCTTTGTCTTTACGTCTTGTTCGCCGTGAGGTGCGAAATGCGAGCACGACACGATCGCCTGCAGAGAGGAGGTGTTTTGACATGCTTGCGTGCCAGCTATGCGGCATTTAGATTCACTCCCTTGCACTCTTTGCGTAAGCACCGTTGCGAATAAGTTATGTGATAGAATTTGGTTGCACGCTGAGAACTGTGAAGCGCCGTTTGATTCGTTATTGTGACTGAACAGGAGCAGCGCGTAAAAAGTAGACCAGTAGAAGGAAAAGTGCTTGTAGCGGCTTGCGTCTTTTGATTCTGCTGCATGAGTGTTTACTCGATATGGAACATTGCCCGTTCTATGTCGCAGTCGTATGAAGTGCTACGTTTCTTAATACCTTTGGTCAACGAAACTACGTTTAAAAATAGCAGAACCATTCAATTGCAGTGCACCTGAGGTAGTGGCGCACTGGAAGGTTCTTTGTCGTTTTATTTGAATTACGTTCAATATACTGAATGTCATTCCCCATTTTCAGTCTCAAGCGATAAAATTATAACGTGATTCGCGAATAATAGCTGTAAGGAAAATATGACTGGCTTTGTAAGCCATTTTTATGCATACTAATGGACGTATAGGCAATTACTCATTATCCTTCACTCCTGAACACATTGCACTGAACTGCTAGAGGCTGTAATGGGATGTTGCTTCTTTGATTATGCTTACGAAAGCATCTCTCTAATTCAGCCTTTCTTCAAATGCGTCTGCAGTGAAGGACTGTACAGCTACCCCACCGGTATCATCACACTGCTGTTGCACCTCCTTTCATCCGTCATTGAGCCAACGCTACCTCAACCTGAGGTTAATGGCATCATCGACCTGCTGGTGCAGCCTATCAGCCATTGATACCGGATATCAAGGATGTCACCTGTAAAAGAATAGGTATGTGTGGGCATCACAGACAGTTGTTTTTTTCTTGTCTTTGCTTGTAGCCTGACAAAACTCTTCTGGTCCAGGATATATATCTCTCATTTGTTTCTTTTTCATCTTTTGAAAGAGCATCAAGAAGAAAGGAAAAAGGTATTGCAGGCATCATGAGAGTACTGTTCTAATCAAACGCATTGTGTTATTGTGTGTAATGGTCTTTTTACAGTTCTTATGCTCATGCTTCTGCTTGGGTATCTTGACCACTGTATAGACCAAATAAAAAATATATGTGCTTCATGAGCTTTCTACAGTAGCCTAAAAGCAGCAATTAAATTTCGTAGCTTTACTTCACCAGTACCTACCGGTTGCAAGGCACGGCAAGTTTGAAGTGAACCAGTGGTGTGATAACTGGCAGACATAGCAGAAGGGGCAATGCATTATTGAATATTAGTGTTCAAGTGGAAACGAGAACAGAAAACTGGGCAAGTTGGAATGGATTCATCTTTAAGCAGCGCGAAACACAGGACGTAGTTAAAGAAACACGAGACGACACGAGTGATAATTTTTATTTTTGACGTTCTTCAACAGCTGAGCATGGGGTAGGGAGTAAAACAGATCCTCCACATCCATGCTAAAGGTATAATGTTTCTTGGCCTACATCTGCGACAGGAAATCAACTACCTCAGTACTTTTTTTTTTTGAAGCGAAGTTTATTGCCTCGGGGCATAAAAATTATGAAGTGAAAGATGAGTGCGATGCTTAAATAAATGAAAAAAGTTGAGCTGATCTGATGAAATCAAGAAGTGAACGATGATATGGACCCTGTGTCTATGCAATATATCAATCCAGATTGTCTGGTGAGAGTCCCACTGACGCCAGGTGCCGAATTCTCGTCGGCTTCAGTGCCGTGCAGTCCCACAACAGGTTGTGGATATTCAACTCACAGTCTCTGTGTCACAGCTGGAGTTATGGCAACCCCGACGCGTATCCTCCAAAGCGCAACCTCCTCTGCACGGGTAAGACCACGGGGGAGGGTTACCGCACACGGATGGATTAGAGCACGTGTGAGTCGCCGGAGGTGTTCCTTTCTTGTTAAAAGTAGGGTGCTGTCATCCAGAGTGAGGACTTGAGGCAATGACGAGCGTAGGGTCGAAAGGCGGGTCGCAGAATCTGTGCGGCTTTGTGCGCTCAGGAGGTCACGCGGGACCCACTCAATATGGATATGTTGTGGGATGCGTGCCGCTGGACGATGGATGTCTTGGCAGATTTCTGGAATGCGACTGACTCGTCGTAGTAGGCGTGTGACGTGGAGGGCTTCGATGCGAATGACAATGCGGGCTGTGGGTAGCATAGTAGAGTTCTTCACCATAAAAGGGTCGGGCAGCTTAAGTGAGCCTAAATGCCACTGCAAATAGCCTGAAAGAGCATGCTGCCAAGTGTCACGCTATGATACTACTGCCGGAATAGGGACATGGGTTTATGGGTCTTGACCGTAAAAAAGAGGTCCAACACCGTAACTTTTGTGTTGTTGTTAGTGGCATATAGTCTATCCAGGATCATTCTTTGTAACATATTTAAGGCTTGCTTCTAGACGGCAGCAGGCCTCAACACCACGAGTATAAAATTCTTGTTCACAGCTTCTTCTTTCCTTCTTGGTGAACATATCTTCTGGTGCGAGAACAAATAATCTCTCTTTGTTCGAAAGGAGAGGCCTCAAGCCTTCAGCTGCCAAGTAGTTGCAGACGACTTCTGAGCATTCACTGACACACCTCTGTTTGTCTCCTTCTGATAGGTCTCGTGAGTGTCCCAGGGCGTCCCAGGGCTGGTGTCGTCTCCTGTTTCTTCCACTGTGTCCTGTGTTTCACGCTGCTTGAAGATGAATTTAAGTGGAACACTATGCCTTAGAAGCACAGGTGTGGCTAGCATGAATAATGCGCACCATACGAAATTAGCCTTGCATTATGTGAAACCCTGTGAAGCTTATATTGAAGCTGTACAGAAGAAAGGCATTTGTTCGATATCTCACGAGTGTTGCTGAGGTTATTGTTCTTTCACACTCCCTTTCTCACAACATACTGCACTGTACAGTTCAAATGCATTTGGAATCTTTTGAATATTTGTTCATTCTTGTTTTTATTCATACCAACGTTCAGTTACATGTTGCACTACACTGGCAGAGCTCACGTCAACCATTATTTCCATGACCTTAACCATACCCCTTGTTCTACTTGAACCGACGCATTTGTCGTTGCCCCCTGCTGAGCCATCAAGTTTTGCTATAAGCTGTGCAAATTATTTCATTCACTTTCAAGAGGCATTGCTGCAATTAGTGGCATGTAATTGCCTAATTACTTGGGTACTCATTTTTATCTTCTTTGGAACACATTTCTTTTTTTACTTGTTTCCCTAGTATTGAGCATGCCCCAGCACTGGAGTGATGTGCTGCGGGACAAGTAAAGAAATGTCAGTCCAGCTGCTCCATTAGGGGCACTTTGCTGACGTTTTCTCGCTCGTAGGTCTGTGTGGCGTTACTTACAAGCATTGTATTTGACACAGTGTGTGAAACGCCTGCTATAGCTCCAAATGGTGATACATTATGTACAGACAGGTAAATAAACTGAACAGCAAGTAAAGTTGAGTTGCCTTCTCCTAGCTACTTAGAGACACAAAGGTGTGCAAGTTATATTGTGGTGTGTTTCAGGTACCACTTTTGAGAGCAAACGTTGCCTGAAGTTTGGTTTATACCAGTCAAGAAACATGAAATAATTTTCACATTTGGTGGTGTGCAAGATATCTTCAAATGGCTGGAGTGACTAAATATCTCTTTATAGCAGCCCTATTAGGCACAGCATGTTAATGTCAGTTCCTGTGCATATCAGTCTTCAAATGTAGGGGTAGAGTTGAGAACAGCAGCATGTTATGGCTTTTTCTTGTTCAAGGAAGCATTGCATTTATTTCTATTGTTGTGTCTGCTACTTGTGCTGTTACTCAGCAACCTTATTAAACCTGCTCTCAGTGCTGCTTTTTGTGCTCCATTACTTAGCAACTTTATCAAACCCACTCTGATTGCTACGTTTTAGTGCACATTTAGCCGATTTTTGCCTCTCCAAGCTTTGATTATGAAAGAATTCACTATAACTGTATACCTCGAATCTGTTTCTTACGCAGTTCTTTTGCCGCTGCATTCCGCCATGGAGGATCCTAACTATTCGTGCTGTTGGTGCACAAATCTCATGGCTAGGACGCTACCTCTTCCTGCTTGTAACGCAGACAAGTAATGACAAGGGGGCTAGGCTGATATTGCGGACAAGCGGCACGATGGCACACCAAATAACGGACCAACCAGGTCACTTCAGTATCCTTGTGCTATATGTTTTTTTAAAATCACCTCAAAGCTTGATATCTACATCATTGTGGACATTTAGCATATATTGAGCAGGACTTTCATTCGCTAGTGTTTGTAGCCTTGAATGTTAGTCTTAAGACAGTGTAAGTACTGTTTCACTGTGAGAGATTTTTTAGCTATTTAAAGAGGTAAACAATCACCTCCTTAGAAATATGAGTCTAAATGTGCATATTGTAGTGGAGTCAAGTGTTGAAAAACCATGTAGCTTTGATGTTTGTCAAAGGTAAAAGTCCACATGTAGTTACGTGAAGCTAATTACATGTCTGCAGTTCTAAGCTGCTGCACTTCAGGCTCGCTACAGGGTGCTTCACATCTTTCATTTTGTCACGAGTTCATTTGGCTGCCTTGACTGGTCTGGATTAACTGGCATGTCAGGAAGCTAAAAGAGAATCTGCCTTGAGTTCTTACTGTTTAAGCAACATGCTTCACTGTGTGTGTATTTGTGTGCATGCACAGAGTTTTTCGAAAGATTTGTTAATGTGGCTAATGGAACCTTCATGTTGCAGAAGAAATCATTTCACTTCTCTGTTGTTCAGGAAAGAGAGCAGTAATAGCATACACACCTGGTGTTTCAAAGAAAATGAAACAATTTTGAAAAATATGCTTTTTGGGTTCAAAATATGGCTTTTGCAGCATAGTAATACAAGTGTTGGCAGACACCGGAAAGTCAGTGAATTGTATTTAATAAGCTGGTTAGCTAATTTCTTGTAATAAACTTTTAACAATCACAGTTAAGTAACTGGTTGCAATTAGAATTTGTAGCCTCTCATTAGTAGTAGCCATATCAGTGTTTAGAATTTACAAAACGCGATTACCCTCGCCACTGTGGCTTATCAAAATTTGACTGCATCATGTGAAAATACATGCACTTTTGAAAGCATGCATGCAAAGCAATTGCTCCAGTGCATTATGCTAGACGAAAAAGCCAAATTTTGTCGAGCCACAGCACAAAGGGTAATGGTGTTTTCAAAATTCTAAATACTGATATGGCTATTACTAATGATCGGCTGCAAATTTCTTAGTTGCAACTAGACGCCTGACTTTAATAGTTAAGTTTGTTGTTGGATGATCCCACGAGAGTTACACTGTCTAAATATTTCAAATTTTTAATTTTTTTAGTAATATATATTATGCATACATTTTTCAGTAGCACAGCAGTGAATTGCATTTTGTGGAAATGCTAATATTTCCGGAGAAAAAGTATAAAATAAACGACGTAGTGGCGAAGGCAGGATGATTTTCAAGCACAGTTCAATTTCGCAAAGTTTCAATGACGCAAGCATCTGTATAAGAAAGCCATGCTGTATGTTTCATGCTAAATGTACAAGTGAGAAGGAATATGTTGGGCTTATTTCCGCCATTTTGAAGAAGTCGCTTACTGGAAAAAATTTTGAAAACAACAGTCTCAAGCGAGGCTATTTTCATGAATTTTTTTCGCTGCAGATATAAAGCACATATTCAAATTTGCAGATTGTATAAGCATCAAGGGGCTAGAAAAGTGTACAGACTTTCATTTTTATATAATACAGGGAAGTGCACGATGTATTGCCTTAAATCTGACATTTCTGACTATAGTAGTGTTTTTACAATTAAAAAAAATCCATCTTCAATTTTTTTGAAAACTCCTGAAAGAAGTCTCTATAAGGAGGCAAAAAAGAATATGAAAGAACGTATTGCAATATTTTGCTTCTAACAATGATATCCAAGCTCAAACTTGTAGCTTTTTGAGCATCGGCAGGAGTGCCTAATTGAGGGCACGGAAGCAGCAAACACGCCCTCCGCTGCTCTAAATTTCCCCCAAATCCCAAGAGTGAAACATTTTCCATCAAGAGAGAGCATACCTAATTACTTTTTGTGGACAAACCGATCTGTGATGTAACCAGGATTCAGTAGCACTGCTACCGTCGAGTGCAGGAAACAGAGTTAAGTGCTCCTGCCGATGCTCAAAAAGCTACATGTTTTAGCTTTGATGTAATTGTTAGAAACAAAATAATGGAACATGCTCTTTAATATTCTTTTTCACCTGCTTTGGGAGACTGGTTTCAGCCGTTATAAGAAAAATTGGAGATGCTTTTGAAAGCACTATTTTATTCAAAATTGCCGGATTTAGGGCAATACTTCTTGCACTTCTCTGTATTATACAAAAATCAAAATCAAAACACTTGTTTAGCACCTGATGCTTATCCAGGGTGCAAATTTGAAGATCTGCTTTATATTTGCAGAGGAAAAAATTCTTGAAAATTGCCTAATTTGAAACTTGTCTCTTCAAAATTTTTTGTAATAAGCGACTTCTTCACAATGGTGGAAATAAGCCTGACAATATATCCAACATGGCTTTCATATTTTTTATTCCTGCATCAAGCAACTTCGCGAAATTGAGCTATATGTAAAAACGCTGCCTCTGCCTTGACGTCATTTAAAGTTGTTTCTTCTGAAATATTTGCATTTTCATGAAACTAAATCCACTCTTGGCCTGCTGAATAATGTGTGCAAAGTGCATAACATAATCAAGAATATTTAAAAATTCGAATAATTTGATCTCTCGTGGAATCAGTCTATTAAAAATTAGTTAACCACCTAACTGCTCAACACGATGCGCCAGTTTTTTGATTCCCGCCAACACTGGTAGTACTATGTTGAAAAAGCCATATGTTTTCCTCAGAAAACCTTTTTTTCTTAGAATTGCTTAGTCTTCGCTGACACTCCTAGTATGTAAGAAAACATTAAGAGGATTTAATGCATGGCATCTCAGCTGGAGGACCAGCCTTTTTCAAGTGTACTACAGCATTCGATGCACACAGCTTTTGTTTCAAATGCTGTAGTACACTCAAAAAAGGCCGCTTCTGCGAAAATGTGAATTCAATCCTGTTATGTTTACAATTTCTGGTGACATTTTCTTGCATTGATCAATCAGTTACCAAGAAATCACCTTTGATATGTATATATATATATATATATATATATATATATATATATATATATATATATATATATATATATATATATATATATATATATATATGCTGGGATTTCATACTCGTAAGATGAAGCCATTTATACCTCTAAGGCCTACAGACAATAACATTAGTGGTGGACGGAGGCTTTGCATAAAGGATATAAAATGGCTAGATGGTTCCTGTGTGTCAATCAATGTTAACAAGAGGAAACTGAGGGGCTAGGGCTCTTGGGCCGGAGGGAGAATTCTGTTCCCCTATTCTCCGTAAAATATTTTGATGTATGATGCATATCTTGCAGTGCTTATGTAAGTTAGTGCTTTTGTGCAATAAATGAATGTAATAATTTGTATTTTGCTTCTGTTATTCTTTAAACAGTCTAGGATACAGTTCACAAAATGATTTTGAAGTGCTAAAACAATGTTGATCAAAATGCCGTACAGTGTAGGTAACACACACATTTCCAGACGTCGATAAGTTGATGGGTGGCAGTTACGCTTTCTTCATACTTGAGTCTTGGGTAACGGTGGCCACTTGTCGGAAGACTGTTGGTATGGTGTTGGTAGTAAGTCGTTGATAGGAAGTATGTATAAACTCAATACGGCAATGACAGGAAGTTTGAAGACTTTCTATGTACTTGAGTCTTTTGAATAACGGTGGCCACTTGCCAGAAGAACCTTGATAGGGTGTTGGTAGACATCATCGGTAAGTGGTTGATAGGAAGTATGTAGGAACTGTCAATTAGGAGATGATAGGAAGTATAAAGACTTTCTATGTACTTGAGTTTTTTTGGATAACAGCGGCCAATTGCCGGAAGACGGTTGATAGGTGGTTACTACAAAGTATATAAACATATAAAGGACTTTCTATTCAATCCTGATAGGCAGTTTTAACATTTCTCTAAAGACTTTCTAAAGAATGTTACCAAAAATTTTGTAAGGGCAGGCCATTGAGGAATTGGACAGAGGGCCGCACCTGCACCATTCAATCGCAGTCATGGGTCGTATATGCGTTCCAGCGCTTTGGATCTATTTTTTCTTCTTTCAGGTCTAGTTCTGGGTGCATGTCTTTTGGGAAAGAGGGATTCTAATGAGGCTCCTATTTTCCTTGTTAATTTCCTCCCTTTCTTCTACAATTCGTTCTTGGTTGTTTGGCAAAGGAAATGGCGCAGTATTTGCCTCACATCTCGGCGGACACCTCAACCGCGCCGTAAGGGAAGGGAAAATGGACGGAGTGAAAGAACAAAGGAAGAAAGAGGTGACGTAGTGGAGGACTCGGGAATAATTTCGTCCATCAGGGGATCTTTAATGTGCACTGACATCGCTCAGCACACGGGCGCCTTAATGTTTCGCCTCTATCGAAACGCAGCCGCCGCGGTTGGGCTCGAACCCGGGAACTCCGGATCAGTAGCCGAGCGCCCTATCCACTCAGCCACCACCAAGATATCTTTCCTTATATTGTCCGGGCAAGGTGTCGCGCCGAACGGACAACGGCATTCCATGAATTCCTTGGCAACGCTGCAACACGCGGTCGCGTCCTGCTCGTAAAGACGAAGCTTAAGCGTCCTTCAATGATTTTTTTACTCATGGAGTGTCCTGGAGCTATTACTTGCGGCATGTGCCGGTATCCTGCACTGCCCACCCTCACCTGGCCCCTTTCCACCGCTCCCCAAACCCCCTGGATATTTCCGTAAGAGTTCTCCCTGTCTTCTAACCTTCCGTCACTGCTGCTGAAGGCGAAGCATTGTCTTCCCAGACGCCGAAGCACTTGCGCAAAATATCAGTCAGTGCCGCGGCCAGTCAGTTATGTGCGGCCCGGTTTCGAACGACGCTGCCGGTACCAGGCGTCCACTACTACTCCAATGAGATTTCTCGGAAACACATAAAGTGTTAAATCGCCTTCAAGTGGGAAGCGAAAAGAGAACACCCAGCTGCGACAGACCTTTAGAACCTGAGCCGATGGCGCCCCTTCCCACTGCCCCAACCGAAAATTGTGACATCTTAACGACCTCAATTATCAGACCAAGGGCGTGCTCTCCCCAAAAACATGAAAGACGAAGGATTAGCGGCGCCCCTCCGGAAGTCATCGCCGTGCTTGACGCCCAGACATGAAGACTGATCTGCCAGTTCTCTGTTTACAGTTTTACTGGAATTTTTCTTTAACCCGAATAAATAACGAACGAATATTACAAAGCACCCTATCGCCAGAGAATACCACATGAGTAATAGAGACGCCGGCGCGCTGCTTGGAAGCCACACAAACCTCTCTTCTTTACAAGAGCCATTTAGTTTCGCAGCCCCGATAACCGTTTGAAAAAGAATAAGTCCGTGTGCTCCAGTCTTCGTGCTGTCCTTGCTGCCTGCACAGAGTGCTGACTTCCTGCTCACACGAGTACAGTCAGTGGTTTGAAGTTGTCCCGCATTAGGATCTTTTCGACTGATTTGTTAATGCGAGTGCAATTGACTGTGAATCCTAGATACTTGTGTGAAACTTATTTTGAACTTATTTTGTGTGAAACTTGTGAAACTTATTTTTTGTTAAGTACGTTCTTTGGTTCTGCAAATTTGAATACGTTCAGGTAAGCGGACAAAAATTTGTCCCACATCCTGTGGACATCCTGTGGACCATTCTGCTGACCATCTCTTCATGCACCTTTTTTCGTCTATATATATTTGTGTACCTAAGGCTTCGTATTTGTCATTGCACTGGAGACACCACGAAACACCGTATCTGAAAGCAGTAGAACGGGATTTGTACGCCAGCGTATTCCCAGCCTTCTGAAACGTGGCGGACGGGAGCTATTCAGAGGAACGCTAGCATGCTCTAGCCGATAGGCCAGTCGGCGAATCTGGCAAGCAGAGATGGAGAAGGTATTCGCTTCTGCCATGTCTGCCTTTGAAATAAGAGACATTAATGGGATATGCAGACATTTAAGCTCAGTTTATATTCCTGGTAAAAACGGAACGTTTACGTTATGGTTGGCATAATGATGTTTGTTCAGGAGCCAAGGAAATATCTGCTGCTGAGAAAATAGGATTTAAGGATGGAACCTTTTTTTCCGCGGCTCGACTGAAATTCTTGAGGTCAGTTATGAACAGGGCTCCGTGATCAGCTTTGGAGGTGAGTGGCAGTGTGGCCTCACCTCAGAGATATCCGCAGCTTCAGGCATTGACTTGTCAGTACTTTCTTTTGCTTGCTATGGCAGCAATGCCTGTACATCAATTTTTGGCCTTTGATGACTTATGAAAGATTCGTTTTCATTGAGTGCACCTTCTTAGTCATTAGAACGAAGCAATCAATCGATGCAGGCGAACTTCATTCTCTCCCCCCTGTTTATAATGCGGACATGTACCTGTCACCTGTCCACCTAACTCAGGGCATTCAAAATTATCTCGAAATGCTTTCGAAAAGTGTAGAGGAGTGCGCTTTATGAGAAGGCCACCATGGTTCACTGGCCACGAGATTCGGCTGCTCAGCACGAGGTCTGGGGATTGATTCCTCGACGCGGCGGCCGCATTTCCAGGGAAGCGAAATACAAAAATCGCCGTCCCGTGTACATTGTGATGTCAGAGCACGTTAAAAGGCCGCCGCGGTGGCTCAGTGGTTATGGCTTTCGGCTGCTGGCCCGAAAGACGCGGGCTCGATCCCGATCGCGGCGGTCGAATTGGATGGATGCGAAATTCTAGAGGCCCGTATACAGTGCGTTGTCAGTGCACCCTAAAAACCCTCAGGTGGTCGAAATTTCCGGAGCCCTTCACTACGGCGACTCTCATAGCCTGAGCCGCTTTGGGACGTTAAAACCGTATAAAAGAAAAACAAAACGCACGTTAAAAATCCCTGAAATAATCTGGAGCTTTCCACTACGGCGTCTCTTCGTCTCTATCTGTCTTGCTTTGACTCGATTCCTCAATCACCGTCTTCCTTAATGGCGCAGTTCAGGTATCCTCTAAAAGGGAAGCAGTTTTGCCGCTTTTAAAATCGCGAATGTTTGCATTTGTATTTTTGCCCTACGCGGAGAGCTGTGAGAGGGCGTGGTAAGGAACCTGCGCTGGAGTTATCCCTATATATGTGCGGTTCGTATATGAACCTTAGTGTCGAAACACAGGGCCTCTTCGATTTACCGGGCTCAGACAGCCCGCCGGCTGCCAACATTTTCGCCCCTGACAGGAAAGCTTATCGCGTTCACAATGTCTGGCGGCCAACGGACTGCTTGGGACCGAGAACAATTAACGACCCGAAGTTATTGAGGTCTGCCGCCGACGGCAGAACAGACAGTTGATCATTCTCGCACCCTTATAACATCAGCGACGACAACGCGAGCGTGTGCCTTCAGTGCACCTTGTGCTGTGTAAGCTTCGAGAAATCCTCGAAAGCGTGTGCCGAAGTATCGCAATCTAACGTCTTCAGTAGCCACCGCATCGGAGGGAAAAATTGCCCGTGCGTTGCTCATCAAACGACACGCCGTACTCTCGGATTATCGCGTGTTTGTTTACTGCGCAGTAAGTATGACTGGAATGACCACAGAAGATCGGCCCTGCAGGCATGGTGACTCACTCTGCTGTGGTCGTTGCGCTTTCTATGTTCGTCGACTGCTTCCTGTGGCCTGTATGCGGATGATTCGGGATACGTTGCGCTCAATGTTAGTCTATCGCCCGCGCCCGCCGGCAAGGAATGCACGTGTAATCTCGACAAAAGCGATTAGCTGATTTGAGCGTTCATCTAGAACAAGTGGTTGTACAGTACTAGCTGCGTATCGTATCTTTGATGCTACAGCTTTACCGCAGAGGACTGGCACGTACCGCGTGGGCTTACGTGTTGATCCGCGCTGGGGAATTTGTGTTTACTTATTCGAACGCGAGCTGATGCGTGCGTAAGGTACTTCTCAGATATTTGAAGCATTTGTGGCAGATGCCCCGAGCATCAAGCTGTATGGCAGTCGGTGTCGACCGGCTCGGCATTCGCCTCAAGAGCCGTACGCGACAGCTGTGTGGCCACATATGTTCCCGCACAGATGTCTCGAGCAGTGTGTTCATGAGGGCATTTAATAAAGGACAGGTTTCAATCAATCAAGCATCTCTCAATGAACATCCGTCTTTCCACTGCGCAGAAAGCAATGAACACCAGGGTCTCGTAACACGCTCAATCACTCCTTGCCAAGCACGTTGAACACATGCATGTATGAGCGCGTACTCGGAGCTGGAATCTGCGGCCGCTTTCGTGAAAGGCCTCGAACGCCATCGCAATATCAGCTCAGCCGTGCGAACGAAATTATGAATCAGGTATGAAGCGAGCGTTTGTGCTTGCCAGGTAGTAAGAAGGTTGAACTGTGGACACTCACGTACGCAAAACTTACAAATAACCAACGATAACTACCAGAAAATGCGTTATTGTAGGCGACACAGACGATATGCACCGTGGTCTAGTCGAAACAAGCGCCTGCATCTAGCTAGGGATCCAACAAAACAGCGCATGAAGAACCGCGTTCCTTCTAGTCCATATAAAAATGACCGAGCGCGCTTCCCGCTACCATACCACCTCTGCGTCTTCTGCTAGTTACCCGAGCGCTGCCAAGCTGGCCAGCCAGAGAAAAACGAACGCGTTCTTGGCAGCCATGGGAAGTGCGCGGAGTATCCCGAGAAAATAGAGCACCTGGCACCGGACTCTGGAAACCCGCGGTCATCCAGAGGCGGATGATCGAAAAATTGGTTTTTAGAATTGGTCTTGAGGGAAGGAAATGCCGCAGTAGCTGTCTCACATATCTCGGTGCACACCCGAACCGCGCCGTAAGGGAAGGGATAGAGGAAGCGAAAAAAGAAAGAAAATCGAAGAGGGCACAAAGTGCAAGGAACAAGCACATGTAGCGGTTTCGCGACGTCACTGCACGTGCATATATGCCGAAAGTTTATGCAGCCGTCCGCGCTATGTCGTGCAGGGAACACAAAACCAAGGAACGCTCTCATCTAGGCGCGCGTCTCACGAACTTGGAAATTTGCTGTTGCCCTTGACGCGACCCATTTGTGGCTGGGAACCAATCACTCCGCCTTTACTGTTGTGTACTGCGTCTCATCGGCGTACATTTTTTTACATGTTTCCAAGTGCGTGCTTGTCACCCTTTAAGACAAGCAGTAACACATACGTGTACAAGCATACGTGCATGCGCCCACAGAACACGTCGACACTCTCTCTTAGACACACTAATTCACGCGCTCTCTCTCACGCACCCTCAATCACACTTTGTTTTTCCAACAGAAAAATTTTGTCGACATCGAAACAGTTCCGTTGGCGGGTCAGTGATTCGTTCCGCTGTCAAACAAATGACACCCGTCTCAAGCGGTAAAGGCCAATTGTAGCACATTTCGGGATTGTGAGGTGCAGGCTCCTTTCCATAGCCGTCCACACTGGAGAGCCGAGAACCAGGCCTGGGGATAAGTTTGTACCTATTTGAAGAAAGTAGTGGGAAGCCGGGAGGCAATGGACGCCGCAATCACCACTTCCCGCAGCCCAGGCGAGTGCTGGAACCTAAGACCACCGCCGAAAACCTTTTTCCTAAGCATTTCACCTCACAAAAGCCGAGCGCCCGGCCCGGAGAAATCTAGTACCCACGAGATACACGGTAGGTACACGACCCGGGCACCGACGATCCGATCCAGCACTTCTCGAATGCGACGCACGTGCTCTACCACAAGGTCACTACAGGACTAAACTATTGCTTCTCAAAAGTAAAAGAGAAAGAAATAAACCCAGACACAAAGATTTTCACTACAAATTGAACTTTTACCGAATAATGCAATGCATACCTACAACCATTAACACAATTATGCGAAACACGGAACGACAACAGTAAAGAACAGCAGAACAATACATATACTACAGTGCGATCGAAATTAAGCACCGAAATTCTTAAGCCTTCCCAATGTCTTCCGGACGACGGGTGGGGCACTAACAGTGCACAGACATCGTCTCCAGTAAATCGCGAAATGTCGTTTTCCCGCGCGGATGTCGTGCTCGACGTCCTTGATGACCGAATGTCGAGCAGGCACCGCAGCATCCATGATCACCGACACGAGCGACGCTAGAAGCGTTGTAGGCCGCGATCTTGCACCACCGTCTACGGTCGCTATGCCCAGCCGCCTAGACTGGGTCACGGAACGGCGGTGGCACGGCGGCTAGGCGCAAGGCAACAACGGAGAACACCATGCAATTCTCGGTCATACCAGCGCAAGCAGCTGCTTGGCCAGAACCGTCGTTGCAGTGCCTGGTGGCGTCCTACCCTTGTGCCGTCTTCAGGATGGAGTCGTAGCTACACTTGCCATCGCATTCGGCTGTCTGGATGGCCAGCTGGCACGTCGGAAGTGGAATCACGGCTACGAGCACCTGTTCCGGCTTGCAGAAAAAGTGAGGTGAGGAACCGTTGATGAGCGGCGTGAATGCGACCGTCGTGATGGACCCAGCCTGGGCACGAGCCATGGCGTTCCTGTTGGCCATGGGAGCCTTGACAGCGTACGCCTGGACGGGCGTTTTGGCTTGCATGGAGCGCCGCAGACTTCGTAGAAGCAGGACGCACGTACGGGCCTTTCTCCTGAATGCTTCCGAAAAGCTCCGCGCAACCGTGAACCGCAACAGCACCATGCTTGTGGAACTTGTTTCTCGTATAACAAAGCTATGGCCGCACTCGCAGTGAGCGTCCACGTCAACTGCTAATGAAGTCGAAGTTACTGCGGAGAGTGCAGGAAGAATTTGGAATGCGCTTCGGGCGCCCCCAACGAGTGACGTCCATAGAGTATCTGAGAGCTGGCGGCGCCACCAATGACTTAATCCACCAATGACTGGCTAGGTGTTATAAATATTTTGAGTATTTGACAAATGTATATTTTTTTGTTCCTAATTTTTTCAAATGCATTGCGATAATGGAATATTTACTTTTAAAATCACCTAATGTTGAAAGTTGCCTATTTAAGGCGTTGATTATGCACTGCGTTGCCTCATTTAAGTATTGAATAAAGTAAATATTCTTAGGTCTGAGGTGTTTGCAGTCTCTTGCAAAAGTATGTTTTTTGCTTCAGCAAAGCGTTCCTCTCTTCTTTCACTCCCTCCTTTATCCCTTCCCTTACGGCGCGGTTCAGGTGTCCAACGATATATGAGACAGATACTGCGCCATTTCCTTTCCACCAAAAACCAATTATTATTATTATAAAGCGTTATCGCAAATGGAGAATCTCTAAGCAATGAAGAAGAGCTGCACCATCAGCTTCGGATCCACATCTGGTGGCTTGTTATTTGTTTGTTTTTTTTGAAAATGAAAATTGGTTTTGGGGAAAGGAAATGGAAATAAAGAAGGGAGTGAAAGAAAAAAGGAAGGAAGAGGTGCCTTAGTGGAGGGCTCCGGAATAATTTCGACCACCTGGGGATCTTTAACGTGCACTGACATCGCACACACACGGGCGCCTTTAGCGTTTCGTCTCCATAAAAACGCAGCCGCTTTGAACCCGACCGCGGCGGCTGCGTTTTCTTCTTTCACTCCCTCCTTTATCCCTTCTTTTACAGCACGGTTCAGGTGTCCAACGATATATGAGACAGATATTGCGCCATTTCCTTTCCCCCGAAACCAATTATTGTTATTTAAAGGAAATGGCGCAGTATCTGTCTCACGTATCAGCGGACACTTGAACCGCGCCGTAAGAGAAGAGAAAAAGAGGGAGTGAAAGAAAAAAAGGAAGAAAGAGGTGCCACAGTGAAGCGCTCCGGAAACATTTCGACCACCTGGGGATCTTTAACGTGCACTGACATCACACAGCACACGGGCGCTTTAGCTTTTCGCCTTCATCGAAGCGTAGCCGCCGTGGTCGGGCTCGAACCCGGGAACTCCAGATGAGTAGCCGAGCCCGCTAACCACTCAGCCACCACAAAGATATGTTTCTTTTCCTTAAATTGTCCGGGAAAGGTGTCGCGCCGAACGGAGAATGGCGTTCCGTGGATTCCTTGGCAACGCTGCGACGCGCTGTCGCGTCCTGCTCGTAAAGACGAAGCTGAAGTGTCCCTTTTTACTCATGGAGTGTCCTGGAGCTTTTACTTGCAGCATCCGCCGGTATCCTGCACTGCCCACCATCACCTGGGCCCTTTCCACCGCTCCCCAAACCCCCTCCCGATCAAAACGCACGACAGAATTTTTTGTCGCGCATCTGTCGCGCGACACAATTTTGTGTCGCAAGACAAGCTGTCTTGTCGTGCCTTGTGTCGTGCGACAAGCTTCGTGTCGTGGGTTGTTTCGCGCGACAAAGTTGTTTGTAGTAGGTTCTGCCGCACGACAGACATCTTTCCTGCATTTTGTCGTGCGAAGGTCCCTGTCGCAGCATTTGTCGCGCGACAGGTTTCTGTCGCAGGTACTGGCGCGCGACAGTGGGAGTCGTGCCGCGCGACAGAGATTGCGTGCCTCAGCAAAGTCGCCTGTCGTGGGTTCAGTCGCGCGACAGACTTCTAGCGCGCCTCTTTTCACGCGACAAAAGTACCTGTAGTGCGGCCTGTCGCGCGACACAACAGCTTGTCGTGGGATATGCCGCGCGACAGATACCTGTCGTGGGATGAGTCACGCGACAGATACCTGCCGTGGATTGTGCCGTGCGATAGATACCTATCGTGGGATGTGTCATACGACAGATTCCTGGTGAGGGTAATTATTTTACTTCAGAATTCTAGAAATACTGTCGTGCGGTCGTGTGACAGCGATAGGATCAAATTGACCAAAGATGCTTCAAAGCGCGTTCACTGTGGCGAGTCGCGAAGAGGATGCGAGGTGCTCTGGTCTGTTGGTGACGGGCACCGAGCGAAATGAAGTGCTCATTCACACTGGCGAATCGAGTTTTCAACTCGCTTCCCGCGACCTGGCTCTCTCACCGAACGAGAATTGGCTTAGAGGAGAGGCACTGCTCGAGCAATCACCTAATTACCTTCTGTTCCCACATGACAATGTGACGAAAGTAGTGCATGCTCAAGAGTATAATGCGGCTTTGAAAGCCCAAAATCTGTATGCACAAGCGGCGAAGCCAGCGGTGCCTGCGTATCCGCACGCTCTTGCGGTGGCGGCATGTAGCTGCAGCCACGACAGCGCCTGCACACCAATCGGTGTGCGCAAGTCGAATGGCGCTACTGAAAGTCAGTGTCCTCTTGGCTTCTGTGACATGTTCAAGCCATGTAACATAATGTACCGCTACTACTATATGCGCAGAAAAAACCAAGGACACTTCTATGCGTCGCGGAAAAGAATGTCGTTAATCGTCAATCAGGGAAAATTACTCGCCATAACCATCTGGCTACACAAAGGCAGCATGTGTGTACATGCACGCAGTTCTCTGTATAAATGTTCAAAGCAACCCCGATATCATTTTTCCGCGCGTTTCAGTTTTAAGAGCGTCAGCTCTTACTACTTACGTTTGTCAAGGACACGTCTGTCTGCAGGGAAGGTCAAATTAGCCAAGACAGTTACCACACTATATCACATAGCAACAGAGGGCGCGTAGAGCCTCAGTTGTCACAGATACCTTCGATCCGTTTTACATATGCCAGTATAGCGGCTATCGAAGTGGAAGCCCGGGGACCCCCATTTGCATCAAATTTGGGGGCCGCCCGTTTGACGCATAACAATCGAAGTGGTGTCATTTGACTTGTAATGTTCCTGAGGATAAAATAAATATTTAGATGAAGCCCAAAATATGTGTGGGATTCGCACCGACGACCTTTTCGCCCCCAAACCGTGCATTCCGGGGACTTCCAGACAGCCATAAGGCCTAATCGTTTGTCGCAGAGAGTTCCGGATGCAGTCAAACAATTCATCTTGTTGTAATGCACACGTTTATAAAATTCGTTAACATATATATAAAGAGGAAACATACCGGATATAGCGAAGGTGGCTGTAAATCGCAATAGTAGTGCAAAATCTTTGAAGTAGATGACGCTGCTTGTATCTTAGAACGAATGTTTCCGAAACGAAATGCCCTCAGATGTTTGTATTTTGTCTTCTCCACGTTTGCTGAGCACCCCGATCTAGCACCCCGATCTAAACACTTGAAGCTCTCGTAGCTAACGCTCTTAAGTCCAACGCTGATGCAGTGTTGGCGGAGAATTTTTTTTAGCGGCAGTGACGTGGTGCTTATCATAAAATAGCAAAAAAAAATACTTTACGATGTCGTTCATTGCCTTCACTGAAAATTTCATGACGGTGACACGAAAATGTCGCTAAATATAGACAGCAGCGTATGCAGCCGAAGGTGAAATGCGGCGGCCGGCGAGTTTGAACCGATTTGATTCTCGGTCGAAATGAGAATAAAGTCTTGGGACTGACATCAACCGCGCGCTTTAAAGAGTTTCGCCTGCTTTGACACAGTCTAGCTCCTGTGCACCCGCGCTCGGTCCTCTAAACTACTCTGGTCCCAGTGTGACTGTGTGCTATGACAATCTGAGCGAAAAGGAGGATGTCTGGGGGTTTTGATGTGCACCACGGACATACAGTTGAGCGACATGATAACGTACGGGCGCGGCATGCCAGCCTGAATACGGGCCGCCAGCGTCAAAAAAATGCGACAGTAATGTTTGTTCAAGTCCATACTAAGCCGTCGGATGGAGTATCGTTGGCCAATATCGAATCGTTGGTAGAAGCGATAACAGGAATACAAAGAAATGTCTCACCACGGCGCCTTTAATTGCTGCTGCTCAATCGCGGCTCCCCTGGCCTCAGCTGGCTCCGCTCCTGAAGGTGTCGCGGAAACCGAGCATATCTTTGTTTTAATATGAGACGAGGATCACAGTAAAACGATGACGAGAGCAGCACCTCAGCGCTAGCCAGTTTCGAAGTGCACTCAGCTGCTGCATCGATGCGAAACCGGCTAGGCTTAGCGACGACTAGGACAGCCAGGGGGTAGCGCGTAGTTCATTGCCCGGCGCGCCCGCGGGCGGCGTCGTTCCCGAAAGCTCGCCTCGCTCACTCCCGCTGGCTCACTGATTGGCTCAACAGCTTGCGACCTTCACTCGGAAGGCTGGAAAATCGAGAAGCGAGCGACTGGCGCTGCGACTGAGCGATACTTTATGCCCACGCTTGCACTACTGGTGAACAACCTTTAACGCACATATGCTTGGGTTATCGGCTGCTTTGCGGCGAGTCTTAGTTGAGATCGTCCGCGACGCCATCGTCACCGTCCATGACGCACAGGCTGAGAACTTCAATTCCAGTACGTGCCGAAACAACTCGTATTTTTCGTAACGATACGAGCTCGAAAACACGCCTGCTTCGATGCGCTAGTGGGCTCTTGCTTGTTAAACTACACGCGATCAGGATGCGGCGAGTGCTAGCCACTGTTGCATATTAGCTAAAGTGAGACGCAATTATCGACGTAGTTTTGTAACGCAGTTGATATCAAAGCACTCCGCTTGTACTGGTCACCGATTAAGCTGCTAAGTTTCATGATCTCCGGTGAGCGTGCCAGTGTCGCGCAAATTAATGCATCGCAGCTACTCTCCATAGTGCCAATTGCGTTCAACTTATCCACGATATTCGCCAGCTTGAGATACGGCGCTTTTCTTCGCGGTTTTTGTCGCATCTTAGTGATTTTATCTGGCATCAAACGAAATTGCATTCTGTCAACACCGTCGTCTGCTCCGTCGTCTGCTCCGTCGTCTGCTAGCGCATCCGGGTCACTTCAGGGGATCACAGGATCGCAGCTTCTACAAACGACATGCCAGAAAAAGTAACTGAAAGCGCTTTAGTATTCTTAAATAATCTAAAAATATATTAAAATAAATGCAGTGTCTTTGTTGTGAAGATAATATAAGTATTCATGGTTTAAAAAACAAATTTTTTGTCGGTTGTAATATTTCACCGACACGAAAGCGCAGCCGTCGGCGCCATTGCAGCGCAACCGACAGCTCGTGTTTTGTATTAGTTGCCTCTTTGAGGCATTGCTTGAGTACTTGTACGGCGGACACGTGTGAAGAACTCATTCAATAGGAAGGTGAGCAGGTGTGTGTTTTGGAAGCCAACGACCAGGATTTCGGCCTGTCAACATTGGCGAGTTTTAACGGGTAAGCCATGAAGAGTGCTGCGACGTCTTTTCATCTGTTAGGGGAACGAAGACTCCTGCGCTGTTTTACTAAGCCTGGATGAATCGAATGGCCGGTGAGTCCCGCTCTGCGTTTCTTTGCTAATGATCTGTATTCACACGCGCTATTTGTATGCGGCTATATAGGGATGTGAGTGGAGGCAGTCCGCCTGCGGTTGCCGCAGCTATAATGCGGCGCCAAAAAAGCAGGGCCTATATCCTGCATGACAAGTGTTGTTCTCATTGTCTTTATGTGCATTTATTACTCGCGTGCCGTGGTAAATAAAAATGGCACCAGATATCACAACAGAGTTACGCTTTCGCTTGCTAGCGCTTCGACACTCGGTGCAAAAGCATGGATTTGCCCTGCGTAGAAGACGATGAGCGAGAAGTGCCGCGCGGCGGAGCGCTCGCGCTAGGCCACCTGCGATCAGACACCGCACTATTTTGCTCAGGGTTAGTACTCATCGGATTAGTGTTTGTGCCTTAATACGCGTCATACTAAATTTTGAGACAATGATCGCATGCGAAAGGCTAGTTCATATTCATCGCCTTGTCATTTGTAAACTTGTCTGTGCTTCCCAAGTGGAGCAGGATTTGAGGCAGTGTTATGTCAAAGTTAGATCAATCTTGCGTCTCCTGAGCTGTAAACGTTGATGCTTCCTCTCCTTCTGAGCACTGCGAGCTGTCGGATATGCAACTGCACAATTATTTAGGATTTCTACCTTTTTGCTATATCCCTCGCTTTTGTGGCCCGCATTCAAGTCGTTCGCCATTGTCGATGGTTTTTTTGTTACTTATTTTCGCTTTGTTATTTATTCTTGGTTGCGTGCCATCAGCTGTGGTGCCGGCGATTCTCCGAGCTCGGAACTCTTCCCAGGCACGGGATCCTACCCACAGACCTCCCTTCGCCGAATTCACGAGTGTTCTTTGGTATTTTTTTGTTTCTCTTGCCTTTACTTGCATTTCCAGTCGACAAATTTGTGCAGCTTTTAATTGTATGCAGATTTGTTAAATGCGCTAGCAATTTTTCTATGATGCCAAGCTGTGCTGTGAGATATCAAGCTTCTTGCTAGTGAAGGCATGCTTTTTTCCATTCTCTCTTCTCATTTAACCAAGGCAGACTGGTTGCAACTTTCAATTTAATACCTAGACATTGGTGCAAGGCACCATGATAGGAATTAATGAAAACCTGCACATCCTATATTCAAATTGGTGTGCGGTATTTCAGCCAGCTCATCTTTCAGTGTGGTTATAACAGTCATTGTGACTCTTATCAAAGAATGTATATGGGTGCATTACATAAAATCTGTTCATTTGTTTTGTCATGGGCTAGCTCATTTGTTTTTTATTTACTTATATTCCGTCTAAGTTTAGTTTTTAAAGCAGTAGACGATTTCCTCTCTTGTCATTCATGACATGGCTACAGCCACTGGCAGCTGTTGCTCTGGATGTATTTATTTGCAGTTGCCAGCGACCAGCATCTATTGGGCCATGCGTGCTTCCTGCCTTCGGCTGTGTCATCCCTCCTGATCCGTTCATGGTAGTTATTCTTTTTCAGTGATGCATATCTTAGCTGCCTATTTAGAAAAATATTTTCAATATAGGCTTGCAGCTAGGTTTAGAAATGCATGAAACTCTACATGCACTTCACAGCAGTACCTAGCATATAATTACCGGAACTGTAGGATTGTACAAAATATAGTCGCTGATGTAGCTCTTGACGCAGCTGCTGTTAACATAAACGTGATTTGACATTGCACACCTGTTGCCTGGTATGCATATGTGTCCTCGAAAAGGACCTATATGTTCATTTATCCCTTTAAAAACATTGTGCTCTACAATGATGGTTTACCAGTATTTCTGACACAGAGACCAAATTGCCAGTCAGTAATGTAACTTTGCACGATGACACCAATCCTTGTATGGTATAGCATCCTTGCAATGCACTGGGCAAGCTGCTGTCAGCACAGATTTATTGCTGGTTTATTGCCATATCATATGGTTATACTGCACAGTTTGTACCTCTACCTTCTTAAAGCTGTATACTTGAAAAATTTAAAATTAGTTGAAGGAAAATTCAAGGAAATGTAACAGTAACTGTCTCACATTTTGGTGGACACTTGAACCGTGATATAAGGGAGGGATATAGAAGGGAAGTAATGAAGAGCTGATGCCCATGTTAGATGCCCCTCTTTAGTTAAACATACCTCGCAATTAACACATTTGCTGCAAAACAAACATGGGACTTGCACGCTCACAAGCGCCCTCATGTCAGTAAAACAAAGTGCCAATGTTGCCGTACTTTAGAGCTTTGCTCCTAAAAGCGCAGCTGACTGCTGCTCAAAATTGAGAGCAAAAATATGTCTACTTTTCCTCATGTGCAGTCTGTGGTGCTGGTGCCATTTGCAATGGTGATTGAAATTGAGTTGCATGATGCTCAGTCTGTTCCTGGAGTTAGTGATTTTGTCTGTCGTGTGAATGTGCTGTTAAAATTAGTGCAGAACAATGGTTCTCTAGTTCATTTTAGGTAACTGTCTCCTGTGCCACATGCTACCACCCTTTTTTCTCAAATTTCCTAATCTCATTTAGCCACCTGATTGCCACCCATTCATGCATTCACCTACTCTTGGAATCCTCCCAGTGTTTTAGTGTGGTATTGCTTATATCTTCTCTGCATTACACATGCACTGCACTTCCTCTTTTTTTTGATTTAGTCAAGATATCTCTGTTCCTGTTTCTTGCATAAGCATAAGAGGCGACTCAAGTGCACCATCTGGGCTTGTGATACATTGTGTAGGGTGCTTCGTTCTTGGGTAAAACCTGGTTTTTTCCTACTGTTGCGCCAGAAAAGATTCTTAATGATCAGGTTCAACCCAATTTCTGTGCAAATGTGCCTGTAAGAAAGTGTGGTTTGAAGGTGCACAAAGGCGAAGAACTGCTGGAGTGTAGTGGATGTCACATAATTCTTCTGACAGATTTTTTAAACAATTCTGGTTATTTTATTTCTCTTTTAATGTTTATTGTTTGTCGGTTGCTTAAAATTTTTGGATAAACTGAAAACTACATGTACTGACTGGTATTTCATTCCAATAATTATACCCATTATTATGAAGCTGTGTTGGAAGGTAGGTGTGCATTTAGTATGCGTGCTTTGAATTTAAGTGATTATTTCTGCAATGCAAAATGGAGGACAGGTCTCTGCTGTGCGAGTTTTTTGCAATGGAGTGAAAGTAGCTGGAGAAGCATTTGCTACTGTGTCACCCAGCCAAAAGTTCTCCCACAGACCACTGAGCTTCTGAATACCTATGGCTTAAAGCTCGAAGCTCTGGTTGCCCTTTCCGAGGTTTTCTGCATTAACGAGTGCAAGCCCAAGGGCTCAGAGCTAACAAGCATTTGAAACCATAGAGCTATACACAGTAGTGCTGGGGCCGTGCAGCAAGTCAGTGTGAATTAGGTCGCGATAAACGTGGTTTACTGTAGAAAGCTAGTGTGAAAAAATAGTTGCGCTCACAGAAACCGCTGTTTCTTTCTTAGGCGGTCATTGAAACAAAGCAATGCATGTAAAATTGTATATCTCACTGATCCCTCAATTTTCTTCCAGCTAAAGACCAAGAGTTGCATGGAAGTTGTGCAAGCCACCAAGTTGCGTGTGATTTTTGCCAGGGACCTGGAGCAGGCTGGGAAATTAGTGGATGGCCAGTGGTATTCACTCAGTAAGGCAAGCTTTTTCTGTAAGTACAGTTTTTGGCATGGCATTGCTTAGGAACGCATGCACTAATCTGACTACTCTATGCCCGCCCATGCTTCAAGAATAATGAAGTACATGAAAAAAATTGATTTCCGAAAAACAATTGCTGCTTCTGTTATGTTTTTTCAGGAAAGTATTTGCCATTTAAAGGGCATTGAAAACCTTAAAATTATATCCTTGTTGTGGCTTTTTTTTCAAATTTCTTCCACGTCTATGCTGGCCTGACCTTGTAGCTTGTCTGCATGAGATTGGCTGCTACCTACAGTTTGCTTTTTGTTGCTCCTTTATTGCCTGTCACAATCTTTACTTTGCGTGGCAGTGTCATGCAGTTTGGGAAGTAATCTGATCTTATATCTGCATTGGCCTGTAGTGCAAGCTTTTGCATGTGGGGCAGGTTATGGTGTCCTTTTGTTTGCTGTAACTGCAGTTTGGCCATGAGGGTTAGAGGCTTAGTCCTTTTTTATTTTGATGCAGTGTCATATACTTCATGCATAAATAATGAAGTAAGCACTATTTTTTGTAATAAATGAACATTCATTATAGCTGTGGCCATTATAAGTGCACTTGACTCTAAAATGGCTTTCTTTTGGCATTCAGTATTACATCTTAAAACCAGCCGGAAGACACAAAACAGGGGAAGAGATGAGCACAAGATGAGGCTGGTTTAACAACTGAAATTTTATTGAAGGAAAGTGGCAAAAGAAGACCTGCAAAGAGATTCAAGCACACAAGACCCCAAAGCAGTGAGAGGGCAAAAAATAACCGAAAGGCACTGAAGTACTAGTAAACCATCTAAAAAACTAATTCCTTACAGTGAAGGTTCACGGACGGTTTAGCCAGGCACTTGTTTTTAGCCTTTCTGACGTAGTAAGCCTCAACTATATCAGGACAGATTTATCACTTCCCTAAACCACTGATGTGCCGCAGAAATCAGGCGTGCAAAGAGAAAGGTCGTCCTCCGATTGGATTCACGAGATTGAACGTGCAGTGTCAGGTGAAAATTCGCCTTCCTCTCTATACAGTGAAAGTGCTCTCAGCCAGGCGCACATTCAGATATCTGCTTGTCTGCCCATAGTAGTTTCAGCTACGAGGTAGTGGAATGCAAAAAACCGGTTTACTTTTGCAAGTGGTGAACATTTTTTATCTGCCACTGTGCATAGCGGACGATTACCCGTAGTTGTATCAAGCCTAGTTTGAACGAAGAAGGAAAGGGCTCGTACCTTAGTTTTAGCAGTCAAGACAACAGCAACATCATACTTTGGTGCAACTTTATTGGGATGGTGCGAAATGGCGTGGAGGTAAGTTATAGAGCCCGTCTTTTTGTGCTGCTCAACTACGCCAGCATCATGTGAACGGTGTTCCGTTCCCTCGAGAGAGTAAAAACACACTCTGACAGGTGCGCAAGATGGGCAAGTGGGAACCCAGGTGCCATTGGCTTGGAAACCTGCTCCGAGAATGCATTCTAAACACTGTGATGGCATGACTTCCATAAAGCAGTCGTGATGCATGTGATTGCCAACCTGTCCTTCACCAGCCTCGAGTGGTTCAACTCGTAGCTAAGAGGCTTCCTGATCTTGGGCTTTGGCGCCAACATATGTGGTCGTCCGCAAAGCGCAGGTCTAAGTCAAAAAGCTACAAACGGTTATGCTTAGTTAAATTCAGACCTAAAAGATAGGCTTTGACCACATGCCTAAAGATTTCTAAAACGTCTTGTGCCAACTTATCTGAGCCCTCCTTGTGCAAAAAAATTAGGTAGCTATCAACATAACGAAATGCTACTATGCCAAGGCCTTCCAAACAGGGCTTTGATGTGGTATTGACTCTGGACAGAAGAATGTCGCGGAGGAACAGTGCAACCTGGGACCCTCTGCATATGCCTGATTTA
This sequence comes from Amblyomma americanum, assembly GCF_052857255.1. Taxonomy (NCBI): domain Eukaryota; kingdom Metazoa; phylum Arthropoda; class Arachnida; order Ixodida; family Ixodidae; genus Amblyomma; species Amblyomma americanum. The sequence goes on along the minus strand of NC_135497.1, from coordinate 203,571,671 downwards.
TGATGTAAATACCGCCTTGCCAACTCACAAAAGTGGAGTTCTGTGGAGTTCTAGTTTCTTGTGGACAGTAACCTGGGCAGGTGCTCTGCAGTGAGCATCGACATGGAGGGCCTGCACTATTCATTGTCACATGATAGACCTCTGAGGTATGTGCAAACTGCATCAGGGTGAACAATGAACATGCTTTTACAGATGATTGCGTGATTTCGGTTGCTGGCTTCTTGGGGCTGTTGTCTTTTTACTGCAAATCTGCATTTGTCAGTTGGCAGGGTGGTATTTACACGCAGGTCGTACCTTTGCTCAGCAACATTTTTTTGTCTAAACTCAATAAGGCATTAGAGCCCTGTTTGGAAGACCTTGGCATAATAGCATTTCGTTATGCTCATGACTGTAATTTTTCTGGACATAGAAGGCTCAGATAAGTTGGCACAAGATGTTTTAGGAGTCTTTAAGGCATGCGGTCAAGGCCTGTCTTTTACATCAGAATTGTCTAAGCAGAACCGTTAGCAGTTTCTTGATGCAGACTTGCACTTTGTGGACGAATATGTTTGCCGGGGCTACAGCTAAAGATCGGGGAAGGCTCTTTTTAGCTACGAGTCGGACCACTCGTTGTTGGGGAAGGATGGTGAAGAGGTGTATTTGTCACTGGTTAAGGCCAGTAAAGATGGAAACACTTGATGGGTGTGCAATCGTGTGCATGACATCAGCTTTAGATAAGTCATGCCATCACTGCTGAGGACGCATTCTTGTAGCAGGTTTCCAAGCAGCTGGGTTCCCACTTGCCCATCTCAACAACCTGTCATAGTATGTTTTCACTCGCTCGAGGGTAAGGAGCACATACTCCGATGATGCTGATACACCTTACCTCCACAGTATTTCACAGTCTCAAGAAAGTCGCGGGAAAGCGTAATGCTGCTGTTGTCTTAACAGCGAAGTGCAAGACAGGAGGCCTTTGCGCCGCCATTAAAAAGGCTTGATAAAACTGGGTACTTGTCCACAATGGACAGTGTCACAAAAAAGGTTCACCACTTGCAAAAGTAATGGAGTTTATTGCGTTCCACTGCCTTATGGCTGCAACTAATATGGGCAGACAGGCAGATATTTGAATTTGCACTTGACTGAGCACTTTCACTCTATAGGGGGAAGGCAAACTCTAATCTGGCACTGTATGCTCAATCTTGTGAATGCAAATCTGAGGATGACATGTCTCTTTGCACGCCTAATTTCCACGACACATCAGTGGTTTATGGAAGGGATAAATCTGTCGGTAGATAGTTGAGGCTTACTACATCGGTAAGGCTAAGGACACGTGTGGCTAAGCCATCGGAAAACCTTCACCGTAAGGAATTTGCTTTTTTAGATGATTCATTAGTATGCCAGTGACCTTTGATTGCACTTCGCCCTTTCACTGCTTTGGGTTATTGTGCGCTTGTATCTCTTCGCGGGTCTCCTTTTGCGGCTTTCCTTCAATGATGCCGCCGCAGTGGCTCAGTGGTTATGGTGCTCGGCTGCTGTCCCAAAAGAAGCAGGTTCGATCCTGGCCGCACCAGTCAAATTTCAATGGAGGCGAAATTTTAGAGGCCCGTGTACTGTGCGTTGTCAGTGCACGCTAATGAACCCCAGGCGGTCGAAATTTCTGGAGCCCTCCACTACGGCGTCCCTCATAGCCCGAGTCGCTTTGGGACGTTAAACCCTCACAAATCAAATAATGAAAATCTTTACTTAAATTTTTGTTAGTCCCGCCTCTTGAGCTCATGTCTTCTTGTGTGTTCTGGCTGGTTTTAAGGTGAGCCAGTACCAACTCGGCCAGTCATAAGCCTTGTTACAAGTATTACAACATTTTGAATAAAGTGAGAAGTTTACTAGGCTATGTTGCCGGGGATCGTGTCCGCAGCAGTTCTGGGCAACTCAGAAGAGATATCGTCATACGATTGGTTGTGTAATTGGCAGAGAATGATGTGAGGATGCTGCTCGAAAAGAAAATTTTATAATCGGATAATTATTTACAGCCAAAAATGTCCAAAAAGTGGCTGGGCCAGAGAAAAAGTGCCGCGAAATTTGAAAACGCTGAAAGTAGGTGGAGCTACAGCGTAGTGCCAAGTTTGAAAAACGAAGTATGGACAAAGCCAAAGCTTGGCGCCAAGTTTGAAAACTCGAAATGAGCAATCACGTGACCAGTGATAAGTGTCCTATACTTAACCAGGAGATAGGAAAAAGAATGATAAATTAGAGGCAATTAGGTAATTATTGAGAAGCGAAGGGCAATGAACGCGTGATTAGACTGGGCGGATATTCAGTGATTGGGCAGGAACGATCTGAGGAGGGAAATTTGAAAACTCGAAATCGTTGCTGGGATGAAATGAGGGTAAAATAAGAGTTAATTGATAACCAATCAAGTAAACGAGAAAACAACCATGGCGCCAAATTTGAAAGGCGACCAGTGTCGAGGAAGCATCAACGCTTTCACATTTTTTTTTTGCGCAGGTAGCAGCGGTGATCTCTATTTTTTGTTTTTTTCAGCCAAGACAAAAACCATTTTCCTTGGCTCATGGGCGATGTATCTAGGAACCTGCGGCCAGGACAACGCTGGACAGCATGCATCAGCAAGCTCGAAAAAAAAGCACGAAACAGTAAATAAATATTGATCATTTTCATTTCAATTCTAGTGGTTTTGTGCACGAATTACTCTGGAATGCACAATGCTTGTGTTAATTGACAGGCGACCATTAACAAGCTGTGCATTTTTGTGCATAGCCTACTCCAGAACCCAAATCTTGTGTTAATTGACAGGTGACAGTAACGACTGTTACACATTGTACGAGCACTACACAAGACACACTACAGAAGACAAGACAGACTACAGAAGACAAGACAGACTACAGAAGTCAAGACAGACTACAAAAGAGAGGACAAACTACAGAAGACAGACTATAAAAGAGAAGACAGACTACACAAGACAGGACTACAAAAGACAAGACAGACTACAGAAGACAAAACAGACTACACAAGACATGCCCAAAATACGACAAAACTACAGACTACAGAAATTTTCTGTCTTAGAATCCTGTAGTGCGTTTTGACTGGGCTGGATATTGCCGTAAGATTTCTCCCTGTCTTCTAAGCTTCCGTCACTGCTGTTGAACGCGAAGCATTGTCTTCCCAGACGCCGAAGCACTTGCGCAAAATATCAGTCAGTGCCGCGGCCAGTCAGTAATGTGCGGCCCGGTGTCGAACGACGCTGCCGGTACCAGGCGTCCGCTACCATTCCAAAGAAATTTCTCGGGAACACAAAAAAGCATGAAATTGCCTTCAAGCGGGAAGCGAAAAGAGAACACCCAGCAGCGAAGGACATCTATGACCTGAGCCGACGGCGTCACTTCCCGCTGCCCCGACCGATAGATAGATGGATAGATAAATAAAAAGGAGGAGGGAAAGACAGGGATGTTAACCAGAAAGAGGTTCCGGTTGGCTACCCTGCACTGGGGAAGAGGGATTAAGGGGCTAAAAGGAGGAAGAGAGAAGGGGAAAAAGGCATACCACACACACACGCACAACGCTGTCACAATTTGTCACTCAATCCAGTCGCTCTCAAGTAGGCAAAGAGTAGGCCCCGACCGAAAATTGTGACATCTTAACGACCTGAATTATCAAAGGGCGAGCTTTCCTCAAAAACACAGAGACGAAGGATTAGCAGCGCCCCTCCGGAGGCCAACGGCTTGCCAGACACCCAGACGTGAAGACCGACCTGCCAATTCTCTGTTTACAGTTTTACTGGAATTTTGCTGTAACCCCAAAAAATAACGAACGAATATTACAAAGCACCCTATCGCCAGAGAATAGCACATGAGCGAGACGCCGGCGCGCAGCTCGGAAGCCACACAAACCTCCCTTCTTTACAAGAGCCATTTAGTTTCGCAGCCCCGATAACCGTTTGAAAAAGGATAAGTCGGTGTGCTCCAGTCTTCGTGCTGTCCTTGCTGCCTGTGCACAGTGCTGACTTTCTGCTCACACGAGTACAGTCAGGAGTTTGAAGTTATCACGCATTAGGAGCTTTTCGACTGATCTGGCAATGCGAGTGCAATTAAGTGTGAATCCTAGATACATGTGTACAAACTGCACAAATACACGTTGTGAAACTTATTTTTTATTAAGTACGTTCTTTGGTTGTGCAAATTTGAATACGTTCAGGTAAGCGGACAAAAATTTGTCCCACATCCTGTGGACCATTCTGTGGGCCATCTCTTCATGGACCTTTTTTCTTCTATATATGTTTGTGTACCTAAGGCTTCGTATCTGTCATTGCACTGGACACACCATGATACACCGTATCTGAAAGCAGTAGAACGGGATTCGTACGCCAGCGTATTCCCAGCCTTCTCAAACGTGGCGGACGGGAGCTATTCAGAGGAACGCTAGCATGCTCTAGCCGATAGGCCGGTCGGCGAATCTGGCAAGCAGAGAGGGAGGAAGTATTCGCTTCTGCCATGGCTGCCTTTGAAATAAGAGACATTAATGGGACATGCAGACATTTAATTCAGTTTTATATTCTTAGTAAAAACGGAACGTTTACGTTCTTGTTTGCATAAGGATGTTTGTTCGGGAGCCAAAGAAATATCTGCTGCTGAGTAAATAGGATTTAAGGATGGAACCTTCTTTTCCGCGGCTTGACTGAAATTCGTGAGGTCAGTTATGAACAGGGGTCCGCGATCAGCTTTGGAGGTGAGTGGCTGTGTGGCCTCACCTCATAGATATCCGCAGCTTCAGGCGTTTACTTGTCAGTACTTTCTTTTGCTTGATGTGGCCGCGATGCCTGTATATCATTTTTAGCCTTTGATGACTTATGAAAGATTCGTTTTCATTGAGTGCGCCTTCTTAGTCTTTAGAATGAAGCAATCAATCGATTCAGGCGAACTTCATTCTTTCCCCCCTCTTTATAACGCGGACATGCACCTGTCACCTGTCCACATTACCTTCAGGGCATTCAAATTTATCTCGAAGTGTTTTCGAAAAGTGTGCAGGAGTGCGCTTTATGAGGAGGCCACCATGGTTCACTGGCCACGGGATTCGGCTGCTCAGCACGAGGTCTGAGGATCGATTCCTCGACGCGGCGGCCGCATTTCCAGGGAAGCGAAATACTAAAATCGCCGTCCCGTGTACTTTGTGATTTCAGGGCACGTTAAGAGGCCGCCGCGGTGGCTCAGTGGTTATGGTGTTCGGCTGCTGGCCCGAAAGACGCGGGCTTGATTCCGGTCGCGGCGGTCGAATTTCGATGGAGGCGAAATTCTAGAGGCCCGTGTACGGTGCGTTGTCAGTGCACCCTAAAAAACCTCAGGTGGTCGAAATTTCCGGAGCCCTTCACTACGGCGACTAGCACAGCCTGAGCCGCTTTGGGACGTTAAAACCGTATAAAAGAAAAACAAAACAAGCACGTTAAAAATCCCTGAAATAATCTGGGGCTTTCCACTACGGCGTCTATTCGACTCTATCTTTCTTACTTTGACTCGATTCCTCAATCACCGTCTTCCTTAAGGGCGCAGTTGAGGTGTCCTCTTTGAGGGAAGCAGTTTCGCCACTTTTAAAATCGCGAAGGTTTGCATTTGTATGTTTGCCCTACGCGCAGAGCTCTTAGAGGGAGTGGTAAGGAACCTGCGCTGGAGTTATCCATATATGGATGCGGTTCGTATAGGAAACTTTGCATCGTAACACAGGGCATCTTCGATTTACCGAGCTCAGACAGCCCGCTGGCTGCCAACAAGTTCACCCTGACGAGAAAGCGTATCGCGTTCACAAAGTCTGGCGGCCAACGGAACCAGCCAGGCGGAAATCACGGCGACGGATCCCGAAGGGCAGATGCTCTCCGTATAGCTTCGTGTTCTGCTGCGTCTCGTTGCTGCGCACGTGTACGGCAGAAACAGACTGCTTGGGACCGAGAACAATTAACGACCTGAAGTTGTTGAGGTCTGCCGCAGACTGCAGAACAGACAGTCGATCATTCTTGCACCCTTATAACATCGGCGACGACAACGCGAGCGCGTGCCTTCAGTGCACCGTGTTCTGTGTAAGCTTCGAGAAATCCTCAAAAGCATGTGCCGAGCTATCGCAATCTAACGTCTTCAGTAGCCACCGCTTCGGAGGGAAAAATTGCCCGTGCGTTGCTCATCAAACGACACGCCGTACTCTCGGATTATCGCGTGTTTGTTTACTGCGCAGTGAGTATGACTGGAATGACCACAGAAGATGGACCCTGCATGCATGGTGACTCACTCTGCTGTGGTCGTTGCGCTATGTTAGTCAACTGCGTCCTGTAGCCTGTATGCGGAAAAGATTCGGGATACGTTCCGCTCAACGTTAGTCTGTCGCTCGCGCCCGCCCGCAAGGAATGCACGTGTTATCTCGACAAAAGCGATTAGGTGATTTGAGCGTACATCTAGAACAAGTGTTTGTACAGTACTAGCTGCGTATCGTATCTTTAATGCTACATCTTTACCGCAGAGGAGTGGCACGTACCGCTTGGTCTTACGTGTTGATCCTCGCTGGGGAATTTGTCTTTGGTTATTCGAACGCGAGCTGATGCGTGCGTAAGGTACTTCTCAGATATTTGAAGCATTTGTGGCAGAAGCCCCGAGCATCAAGCTGTACGGCAGTCGGTGACGAGCGGCTCGGCATTCGCCTCAAGAGCCGTACGCGACAGCTCTGTGGCCACATATGTGCCCGCACAGATGTCTCGAGCGTTCGTGAGGGCTTTTAATAAAGGACAGGTTTCAATCAATCAAGCATTTCTCAAAGAACATCCGCCTTTCCACTGCGCTGAATGCAATGAAGACAAGGGTCTCGTAACGCGCTCAATCACTCCTTGCCAAGCACGTTCAACACATGCATGTATGCGCGCGTCAGGTATGAATCAGGTATGAAGCGAGCATTTGCCAGGTAGCGAGAAGGTCGAACTGTGGACACTCACGTACGCAAAACGTACAAATAACCAACGATAACTACCGGAAAATGCGTTTTTGTAGGCGACATAGACGATATGCGCCATGGTCTAGTCGAAACAAGCGCCTGCATCTAGCTAGGGATCCAACAAAACATCGCATGAAGAACCGCGTTCCTCCTAAAGTCCATATAAAAATGACCGCGCGCGCTTCCCGCTACCATCCACTTATGCGTCGTCTGCTAGTTACCCGAGCGCTGCCAAGCTGCCCAGCCAGAGAAAAACGAACGCGTTCTGGGCAGCCATTGGAAGTGCGCGGAGTATCCCGAGAATATAGAGCACCTGGCACCGCACTTTGGAAACCCGCGGTTATCCAGAGGCGGATGATCGAAAAACTGGTTTTTAGAATTGGTCTTGAGGAAAAGAAATGCCGCATTAACTGTCTCACATATCTCGGTGCACACTCGAACCGCGCCGTAAGGGAAGGGATAAAGGAGGAAGCGAAAAAAGAAAGGTAATTGAAGAGGGCACAAAGTGCAAGGAACAAGCACATGTAGCGGTTTCGCAACATCACTGCACGTGCATATATGCCGAAAGTTTATGCAGCCGTCGTGCAGGGAACGCAAAAACAAGGAACGCTCTCACATAGGCGCTCGTCTCTCGAACTTGGAAATCTGCTGTCGCCCTTTACGCGACCCATTTGTGGCTGGAAACCAATCACTCCGCCGTTACTATTGTGTACTGCATCTCATCGGCGTACATTTTATTACATGTCTCCAAGTGCGTGCTTGATCGCCCCTGTAAGACAAGCAGTAACACATACGTTTACAAGCATACGTGCATGCGCACACAGAACACGTCGATGCACTCTCTCGTAGACACGCTCACACTAATTCACGCGCTCTCCCTCACGCACCCTCAATCTCACTTTCCTTGTTTTGCAACATAAAAATTATGACGACATCGAAATAGTTCCTTTGGCGGGTCAGTGATTCGTTCCGCTGTCAAACAAGTGACACCCGTCTCAAGCGGTAAAGGCCAATTGTAGCCCTTTTCGGGATTTTAAGGTGCAGGTTCCTTTCCGCAGCCGTCCACACTGGAGAGCGGAGAACCAGGCCCAGGGATAAGTTTGTACCCATTTGAAGAAAGCAGTGGGAAGCCGGGAGGCAATGGAAGCCGCAATTACCACTTCCCGAAGCCCAGGTGAGTGCTGCAACTTAAGGCCACTGTCGAAAACCCTTTTCCTAAGCATTTCACCCCAGAAAAGCGGGCACTCGGCCGGGAGAAATCTTGTACCCACAAGATACCCGGTGGGTACGCTACCCGGGCACCGACGATCGGATCCAGCACTTCTCGAATGCGACGCAGGTGCTCTACCACAAGGTCACTACAGGACTGAACTATTGCTGCTCAAAAGTAAAAGAGAAAGAAAGAAATCCAGACACAAAGATTTTCGCTACAAATTGAACGTTTATCGAATAATACAATGTATACCTACAACCATTAACACAATGATGCGAAACACCGAACGACAACAGTAAAGAACAGCAGAACAATACATATACTACAGTGCAATCGAAATTAAGCACCGCAATTTTTAAGCATTGTTAATGTCTTCCGGACGACGGGTGGGGCACTAACAGTGCACAGACATCGTCTCCAGTAAATCGCAAAATGTCGTTTTACAGCGCGCGTGTTGTGCTCGACGTCCTTGATGACCGAGTGCCGAGCAGCCTCCGCAGCATCCACGACCACCGACATGAGCGACGCCAGAAGCGTTGTAGGCCGCGATCTTGCATCACTGTCTTCGGTCGCTATGCCCAGCCGCCTAGACTGGGTCACGGAACGGGGGTTGCACGGCGGCCAGGCGCAAGGCAACAACGGAGAACACCATGCCATTCTTGGTCATACCGGCGCGAGCAGCTGCTTGGCCAAAACCGTCGTTGCAGTGCCTTGTGGTGTCCTACCCTTGTGCCGTCGCAGAGGAGCGCAGCAGTCTTCAGGGTGGAGTCGTGGCTACACTTGCCAGCGCATTCGGCTGTCTGGATAGCCAGCTGGCACGTCGGAAGTGGAATCACGGCTACGAGCACCTGTTCTGGCTGACAGGAAAAGGCACCGTCGAGGAGCGGCGTGAATGCGACCGTCTTGATGGACCCAGCCTGGGCACGAGCCTTGGCGTTCCTGTTGGCCATGGGAGCCTTGACAGCGTACGCCTGGACGGGCGTCTTGGCTTGCATGGAACGCCGCAGACTTCGTAGAAGCAGGACGCACGTACGGGCCTTTCTGAACGCTTCCGAAAAGTTCCGCGAAACCGTGAACCGCAACAGCACCGTGCTTGTGGAACTTGTTCCTCGTAGAACAAAGCTGTGGCCGCACTCACGATGAGCGTCCACTTCAACTGCTAATGATGTCGATGTTACTGCGGAGAGTGCAGGAAGAATTTGGAATGCGCTTCGGGCGCCCCCAACGAATGACGGTCATAGAGTATCAGAGAGCTGGCGGCGCTGCACTTCATCCACCAATGCTGGCTAGGTGTTAAAAATATTTTGAGTAGTTGGCAAATGTATATTTTTTTATTCCTCATTTTTTAGAAATGCATTGCGATAATGAAATATTTACTTTTAAAATCACCTAATGTTTCAAGGTTTCCTATTTAAGGCGTTGATTATGCACTGCGTTGCCTCATTTTAATGATTGAATAAATTCAATATTTTTGGGTGTGAGGTGTTTGCAGTCCCTTGCAAGAGTATATTTTTTACTTCAGCTAAGCGTTATCGCAAATGGAGAATCTCTAAGCAATGAAGGAGAGCTGCACCATCACGTTCGGATCGACATCTGGTGGCTTGTTATTTTTTTTTTGAAAATGAATAATAATTGTTTTTTTGGGGGGAAAGGAAATGGCGCAGTATCTGTCTCATATATCGTTGGACACCTGAACCGCGCCGTAAGGGAAGGGATAAGAGAGGGAGTGAAAGAAGGAAGGAAGAATTAGGTACCGTAGTGGAGGGCTCCGGAATAATTTGGACCACCTGGGGATCTTTAACGTGCGCTGACATCGCACAGCACACGGGCGCCTTTAGCGTTTTGCCTCCATGAAAACGCAGCCGCATTGCGTTTGTGCACTGAAATCTAGTCAGTTCGCGTCTCTTAATCCGCATTGTTGCTCTTCGTTCGCGTGACGAACAGTGCAAGAATCAAGTAACGCTAGCAGCCCGTTCACATTGTCGATCTCTCAACATAAGTTTAGCCGCGTTATTCCGTGTGTTTGTGACCGTAAGTTGAACGAAAGGGGCTATTTTCAGATGTTAACCAACCGGAGAACGTCCCGAGCTTCGTTCCGCGTGCGCGAAAAGAAAGAGAGAAAAAATTGCTGCCAGTCGCCTTCAGCATGCAGCATGCCGCTAAGCGCGCGACGTTTGAAGCAGCACCGGACTCTCCTAGTAGCACACGCTACGCGTAGTTTTTCTCTATTTCCATTTTCGCGACCTGCAAATTGTGTTTTATTTCAACATCGGTCCTGCGACGCTAGAATCTCGGCAGAGTCTCGGTGGTTTTTTGAGATTATTTTAATTTTCCCACTGTAGGTCGGTCACAACCGGGCGAACACAGTAAATACCAGACCAAAAACCACTACAATCAGGTAGAATGCGCACACATTAATTTACATTCTAAAATAAGAAGCAAAATAATTTTTTTATAGCTTAGCAGAGTGTGCGTAAATTTCGTTTGGAGTTCGAAGAAAATGTCTATGCATGCGCTTGTGCAGTTGTCGGATCGCATTGCCTTTTTCGAAGCAGCTATGGGTAATTTCCATGGTCTACAGAATGAAGCGGCTCGGCGGAAATAGGAAGCACATAAAAGGTTAGTCATGTGAATACGCTACTTCGCGTCGTGCATCGCGTTGTACTATTTTGCACCATAGCAATCGGGTATGCCCAGAAATGTTGAGAACTGTGGACGACAAGTTTCTCCGCATAACTCGCGCTTTCGCCCACTGTAGCCGCGCTGCTACTTGCCGCCAACTAGGAGCGGAGAAGCACCCGATACTAGTGCTCCGCTTAATAATTCCATCTGGAGAACAGATTGAAAAAGGGCAGAACTACTCCCCGAGCATCAAAAAAACACGTTTCTAGCTAGAAGCGACGCGCATGCCTTGAAATGTCCTCATGGCAAGTTGGCTTCGAAGGCAGCGTCACTTGGCGCAATGTAGGCATGCTGCGTTTTTGCCTACACCTCGCATCGCTGCCGACTGCAGCGCCACCTTTGTTTACAAACATGACGGCTGTCTTTACGCTTTTCCTGCAATGCATTTCATACTTGCGCCCACTCTCGACGACGAGATAGACTGCAATTTGTTTTCAAGATAATATATGGCGAACCGCTTAATAATATCAATCAAAATAGTGACTATATTTCTCACTTAAAATAACAATTCCTATTCAATAGAACGGAAACTTCAGCTAGTCGCTACATGGTTTTTCACAAAGAACTTGCGGAGCGATCAAAGGAAGGAGCGAGAGAAAGGACAGTCATTGATTGTACTGAAGGTTAATTCGAGAAAAACCCTCAAAAACAATATTTTTTCCACAACTACGTGCGAATATGCTAAAAATTAATCAAACACTCATGCTTCAATCAGTCGCGTCAAGATAGATTAGTTCGCATTCATCTACGACAACACAAGGGCTGGTCACGCGCGTGTCTCGGTTCTGGTAACTCTGAGAGGCTCGCACACTGGGAGAATTGCACACTGGTTTCAGGGCATATCGCTTGGCGCTTGCCCTGAAGCACAGGAGAATTGGAATAGATAGAGGAAGCTTTAGTCGAGCGAGGGGGATCTCCAAGTGAATTCTACGGAAGGAAGCGAACCGCCGGCAGAAGAGGAAAAAGTGATCTATGGACTCAATTTTGCCACAAGACTAGCAAAGGTTGGTCATGGATAACCCCGATCGAGGTAAATAATGATTAAGTCGCGGTATTCTGCAGCGCAAGAGGGTCATAGGCACCTCACATTGCCTTGAACTGCACATCTGCACACTCGAAGGAAATTCCAGGTGTTGAAAATCCGCTGCAGCAAAGAGAGGCTTATGGCTGAAGTAATGGAGACGCTGGAATCGTTTAAAGCGTGCTATAGCCAAGTAGACGGTATTTGTAGACGGTAGTAGTCCACCCAGGGTGGACTTTGCTAAAAAATCAGCCGTCTCATCAGAAGCATTGCCACAGTCCGGGGACCTAGTCAAAGCGTACTTCTGAAATATGTGGTGAACAAAAAATTGAAGGGAACGGTTAATATAGGAGTATCCCGCGATTTTTCGAGCGCTGGCAAGGCGGAAAGGTTGTCTCAAAGTATAACAGCCTGAGAGATATTGCAGGGAGTTCTTATTAAGGCCATCTCAAAGGTCAGAAACTCAGCGACAAAAATAGGGGTATAGTCAGGGGCCCGAAATGAATAACTCCAACCAAGAGCCCCTGAGAAAAGACCAATGACTCTCTTTTCATTTTGGTGGGAGGCGTCTGCGAAAACGGCAATATGGTGAGGAAAATTATCTAGATACTCCTCTATAAGCATATTTAATACATTGCCAGACAGATTCTTACCGTTCCCTGGGAGGATTTCGTCAGCCCACCAGCCCACCAGCCAGTATCAGCCCACCGGTGGTTAACGTGTACCAAAGAATTTATTGATACAGAAAATTTTGACAGCAGGGAATTAGTGAACACAACCTGAGGGAGCTTATACCCCAGTCACACGGGCATTTCAAAGGCCCTCGAACCGACAGTTTATCGACTCAAAGGCGATCGAGCGCTGCTACACGGGCAGTTTCAATGGCCATAGAGTCAATAATCTATCGAGTAAACGGAGCAATCCAGAACTCTATCGAGATTTCAAGGGCCTTCGAGCGCTGCCCAAGGTTGCTAGCGTTGCTTCGTGCGGCGCCAAGCGCACTTTCGTACACGATACATTCACGGTACAAAAGCATGGACAAATATTATTCGCCTAAACTTTAATGCGACCAGTCTGAACTATAAGTATAAAATTGTATCAGACCGGATTTAAGCGCATTAATTTCGCGTTGCGGTCTTTGCGTTGCTTGCGTACTTAGCGTTGACAACATGGCGGCGCCCTGACCGCCCGCTTCACAGCGATAACAGCTTCGTCGCTAATCCCTCAAAGCAATATCGTGTTCTAAACTGTTGTATTCGGCTTCGATTTGCCCATTCTTATCCTCGCATCAAGTTTCAAGAGACAAATAGCTTTTGTTTTTCAGATATCAAGGCGATTTCCCAGGTGTTAAGCCTGACGAAGCAGCGCTCCAACGCAGTTGCACTGGCTTGGTTTTGGCTCGTCTTGTATTATAGTGGCTTCAGCAGTGCCTGCATCTGTCCGTCGCGTACGTGCTATTATAAAGGTTTTAAACAACATGCACGTATGCGTGTATTTAAGCATTTAGTATACATTTGTCAAATATTTTTGATATTTGTGCAAAATCTAAAGTAGCGATTGTGGCGCCACACAAGCTTGGCGTAAGACACGAGAACCATTTCAATGGCCATTGAGATTTGCCGTGTAGCAGCGCCACAACTCCTTCAAGTTCGATGGCGATTGAGAATTTCGAAGACCCTCGACACGATGGCCATTGAAACTGGCAGTGTGACAAGGGTATTATACCTAGGCCAAATAGCGGTGGTGGTGGTGGTAGTGGTTTTTATGAAAATAATAGCAAAAAAGGAAGGAAAAGATTTTTGCCAGCCCCGGCATCTGCCATCGATACTGAAGCGCCTGAGCTGGGGCAGCGAAAATAAATGATAGCAGGTAGAATGGAGAAATGAAGTGAAAGAAGTGAGGGGATAGGAAAAGAGGATAGGGGGAGAAGTAATATATACAAACTATTTACACAATAAGAAATGTGTCCAGGTTGTGTGCGTGATTAGTGGCAAAGAAGATAGTTGGGTTCGTTGTAAATATGGGGTTAGCCAATTCAGGAAAAGGCTCCAAAGACTTGAAAAACGTCCGCACAGTGAGAAGCTGAAACCGCAAATTTAGATCAGGTATCCGCGCCTCCAAGTACAGCACAGCATCAGCCACTGTTTTAGGCAGACCTAAGCAAAGGCGCAGAGCGCGTCGCCCCGTAACAAACAGGGGATCAAGCTTGTACCTTGGGCACCAAGAAAAAACAACGGAGCAGAATTCCAGTATTGAACGTACATGGGTCTGATAAAGAAAGAGCAGAGCGTCGCGCACACACCGAAATTTTTGTTGCTGATCCTCACCAACCAGCTAAGGGCACGCTCACATTTAAGCACAATGCTCCTAATTTAGGGCAGTCTAACTGCGGGCTATATATTATACACCCAATTATTTAATAGAATCAACTTACGGGATTAGGATAGATTGATACGACAAAGAATTGTAAAGAGGGTATGCCTGTGGGAAAACAAGGACGGCCCACTTGTTGACATTTAAAGTTAACTTCAGGCTGTCTAGCCAACCTTCCAGAGTATTTAAATACTGTTGCAACAATTGGTACAGAATATGAATATTTTTGGCAGAAGCGAAAAAAGCAATATCATCCGCATGCACATACACTTTGACGGCCGGGTGAATAGGGATATCACGCATTACTATATTAAACAATAACAGTGAAAGAACGGAGCCTTGTGTGACACCTATGGGCTGGGCGCATGTGTTGGAATTTAACGTACCCTTAGCGCAAAAGAATGATATATTCCTAAAGAACTCCCTTATCCACGTGAAGAGGTACACAGGAGGTAGTACACCAGCTAGTTTATGAAGCAAAATGCTGTGCTCAATACTGTCATATGCCTTTGCAATATCAAAATTAACCAGAACAGATACCTCTTTTTGCCTCTCAGCAACCCTAATATGGCTCTCAAAGTCTATGTGCGCGGTTCAAATCGAACACCCATGGCGGAAACCAATCCGAGCCTCGCTAAAGCCTTGAAGAATCAGAACATGATTCGTGAGGCGGCTGAAGCGTATACCCATTCTACAAGCTTATAACCAAACCCTTTGCTTGGTTTTTTAGCAATAAAATAATTCTTGCTGTTTTTCAATTTTGTGGAATCCAGCCTTTTTTCGAAGACCAATTCCCAATCTTCAAGAGGTCCGGGGCAAAGTCTTGCATTATTATTTTCAGCATGCCAATTGTTACTCTGTCAATCCCAGGTGCAGCAGACTGCAGGCAATTAACTACAGACACTAAATAAGATATAGAGACCTCAGTGAAGTCTGCACTCAAATCAAATGGGGTTGAAGGAAAGGAAATGCGAACATGAAAACGCACAGCAAGGCCTTGAGCTATAGACTCCAATTATCTTCTTTTTTCCCGAGGGGGCAGTACTGTGGACTGAACGATATGAGACGAGGGCAGCACGTTACTGCAAGACTTTCATTTGATCTAGTTGGTTGTAGCTTGACATGGTTTACGCAAAAAAGCGTACAGGCGCTAAAAGACGAAGACAAGCACACTCTGTCCTGTATTGTCCTGTCCTGTCTTGAGTGTGCTTGTCTTCGTCTTTTAGCGCCTGTACGCTTTTTTGTGTAAACCATGGCAGCACGTTAGTACGTTCCATGTATCTGTAGAGAGACTTCCGGTTGACTGAGTTCGACAAATAGGTGTTCAGATTTCCATTGTATTCATCCTTAACCTTACTGATATCGTTCGTTTAAAAGAAGATGCAAAGAATTTGTAATTTATCCAGTTCTTTTGGCACTGGTTATGCACTAGGCTCTTCTTCCATGCGGCTTTCCTCTGACGATAGGCTTTTTCGCATTCTTCATTCCACCAGCGCGAAGGAGTCTTATTTTTAACGGCCGACTTAACTGTAAAGACTGATCGCCGAGTGGCGTCTAACACGGAAGTTAATGCTTGAGGACCCCGTTCAGATTCATCCGAGGGGACAACAGACGAGAAGACCTCACCTATAAACGTCTTCTGAACAGTGTATTATTGACAAATTTTTGTGTAGAACCAGTTGCCCTAAGCAGACTGCACGCAATAGTGAAAGTGATTGGGTAGTGGTCACTTGACGTAGCGTAGTCAATTGTAGACCACGAAGATACCCCAATGCCATTAACAGCTAACGTTAGTAGCTGAATGACAATTGTAACAGCACACATCATTTGCTGACATTAAAGACCAAAGTAACTGCGCGCGCTGTAGTCTGTCCTGAAACCCCATAGAGCATGATGCGAATCGAAGTCCCCACCTAGAATTACTTTGTTGTTGCGCAGTAAATCATCTAGCCCATCCGCCCTACGGACACCTGCGGGGAAGTAGATATTTACCACAGTAGCAGGGACACACTGCGGAACAATGATTTCAACATCAAGTATCTCGCAATCAGTTCGAATAAATTTATGAGACACTTTAGCACGATGAAACAGTTTCGTTGAAATCAATGTTAGCAAGCCCCCACCCATGCCGTTTGGGCGATCACCTCTAAAAACACAAAAATGTTTGTGAAAGGAAGATTAGGAGAGAGCCACGGTTCCTGTAGTAAAATAATGTCTGGATTAAGTTTAAGAAAAAGCTGCTGTAAGTAGAGTGACAATTCCACTAGAGTACAGATATTCCCGCCATGATTATTGCGTTAAACATGAGACAGCAACAGCCTGTTTCAACACATCTGATTTCTTTGTAATTCGTGGCGAAGCTTTCTTAGCCTTGACACGCGGATGGTCAGATTTAGAAGAAGAGGAAGCACGACGCTTCTGAGACGTAGATGTCATTTCAATATCTCACTGACAAGCGTTAGAGAGGGAGGCTGGGTCAGAGTCATTGACACCCATAGGCGTGGAGGCAGAAGAGGTGGTTGGTTGAATATTGTCTACAATTGCATAGGAAGGAGGACAAGTAGACGAGGTTAAAGTACCTAAAACCGATGAAGCAGCCTGCGCGGAAATGACGTCACAACGCATCGCTGAACATACTGATCATGCGGTCAAGTACACCAGCAACAGCCTCCTCCACCGCAGCAAAAAACGACTTTGTTTGGCTTGTTAGGCTGACACACACACGCACGCACGCACGCACGCACACACACACACACACACACACGCACGCACGCACGCACACACACACACACGCACACACACACACACACACACACACGCACACGCACACACGCACGCACGCACGCGCACGCACACGCACACGCACACACGCACGCACACACACACACACACACACACACGCACGCACGCACACACACACACGCGCGTGCGCTCGCGTTTTCTTTCTTTGGATTAAGAACAGTCGGTGAGTTTCGGTAGCGATGTTAACTTAAGCCCACAGTTGTTCGATAAGATGAAAGGCGAATCCAGGATAGACGAATTGCAGTGTGGCTGTCTTGTTAAATACAATTTATATAATGTAACACCTACCTCAGGAGGTACTGGAGAGCACAGTACGCCTAAAGTACAATTATGAAAATTGTTCTGCCAGACAAAAGTTCATTCTGCTGGCATCCTGCTGAAGCCAGCCATGCAGGCGCCCAGCTGATCAGCCCAGCGTAAGCGCGCCTTGCTGCCCCGCGCCCGGGGAAACTTGCCCGGCGCCTGCGCGAACCGCCACTAATGAGTGACCCTCCTGGCAGAGCTGGTGATGCAACCGCCGAAGGTATAAAAAGTGAGCCCTGAGGTCGGATAGAGAGGAGAGAGCGAAGAGCGAGACCGATCGGGCATCCGCCGTTCAAGCAGCCTGAACATAAAGCATGCCTGTCTGAAGATATTCAGACGTACAGTTCACTGCAATAGCTTCCTTTTATGCATACAGTGCACTGCTGATAAGCAGGCTCAAGAGGAAAAGCAGATGTTTCTACTGAAATGTAACACAGACAGAGAGCTGGTCTTGAACAGGTCATTCATTAGGGGATGCACAGTTGTGCCTCGGAAACATTTAGAGCGAACAGTTCTGAAATGTGGGCGCCCCGCGCGGCAATATTTCGGAACTGTTCGCACTAATTGTTCTCCGGGAACAACTGCAGGAAAGGGTATCGTAATCGTAAGCGTGCGTAAAGTTCTCCATTAGGGGGAGCAAAGTTTCACTCTTTCACCGCAGAGCCCCCCCCCCCCCCCCACACACACACACACACACCTTCCTCCCACCGACGCCAATTACAGCGCAAGGATGAGGAATAGTTATAAAATATTTATTCAATATGATGGAACTGCAAAACGTACAAAATAGTATTGAGCAGTAGTTTTTACTTTCATGTATAACATCGGCAGAGGAAAGTACCTGCGCCGCTGAGGCTTCAATGTAACAACTCCTTTCAGAAGGAATTTTCATTCTCTCTAATACCACAGAAAATATATCACCAATATGTCTTTTGATAACTGCAAAAAAAAGAACCTGAATAGATAGCCTCAAAGGGACCCGACAAGTAAACAGGTCTTGTAACGCAACATCACGGGTCCTCGGCCGCCAGTATCGGCAAAAAACCTGTATGGCCATAATACTGCACTATATGCAATGACGGGTCCGGTCCGACAGCGTAAAGGGATGGGACAGACTCTGCGCCTTCCTTAGGCGCCTCCCCCCCCCCCCCCTTTGTGCACACGCCTATGATCGTAATGGTCTTGCCAGTTTTTTTCATCTAGACTTTAACAACGCATTACCGAGTATCGTAAATTACTCGTAATAATGCCCCTTTCACCCCTTCCTTGATCGCTTCCTTAAGGGCATGTCCAGCCGGTGAATGTGTGCTAACGTGTCATTAAAACTCCTACTACTACAAGCTAAATAAAACTCTTGCAGCGATGCGCCCTAACCTGGCCGCGGCCGCCGTATTTCGATGGAGGCGAAATGCAAAAACCGCCAGTGTGTTGTGTGATGTAAGCGCACAATACAGATCCCCAGGTGTATAAATTAATCTGGAGCCCTGCACTACGGTGTCGCTCATAACCCACAGTCGCTTCGGGATGTTAAACCCCACATTCCGTACCATAGTGATGCCTGTTGGGCCAGTTGGTGATTCATGATGTTAAGAACAGCGCGTAACAAGACATGGGACAAAGAGGCAACAACCCACGACAGCGCTCTTGTCGTCGTGTGTTCCATCTTTGTCCCGTCTTGTTACGCGCTGTTCTTACCACCATACCATAGCAGGTGCGAAAACACTGTTAGTCCTAAAGCGCAGTGCTCGCGAACTTGCCAGCAGCGTTCAAATGAAGCGCGCCTTCTGCTAGGTCACGGTTATGAAGGAAGCTCCGGAGTGCGGAGTCAACGCAAACTGTTCATGACCCCAATACCTTCAGCGGCTCTTCCTGGGACCCCGTCATTAAGGCAAGAACAAAGTGGACGTATAATTTAGAAACAATTGTTAAAAATCGCTGCTCGCAGTAGCGCGCAACTGATTAGGGCGACATACATCACTGCGCGTCCCCTACACCGATGACATCAGTGAGCGGACGGGACAAGCTTGAAGGCTGGCTCTTCGACCCACTGACATTATCGGCGTAGGGGACATGCCGTGAAATGTGTCGCCCTAATCGATTGCGAGCTATTGCGAGGAGCGGTTTTTTTAAATTATTTCTAAATTATAGGGCCCATGAAGAGCTCTCAAATTTTACTCGAATAACCACAAAGGCCACTTCTATCTATCGCTCTAAAATATGCCCATCAAAATCACTTCAGGGTCCCTTTAACCGCTGCACCATTGACCAAGGAGTGGGACTCAGAGGGACATATGTAAAGTTGACAATGACTTTTAATGAACTCATTAACACTCGCGCCATATCCTTAAGGTAGAGCTTAAGTGTCCATCCAATTTTTTTCAATGCTTTCTTCATGGGCACTCCTTTCGAAAGGTCATCAAGAATGCTTGCATTTTCCCGGTCAATGATAAGGCCTTCTCAATTTGGCTGCACTTTGTGCATCGGTTCAGGAGATGCACCACCTTTGCACTCCACTCGATTTGGTAATGCAGCTAGCGCCACCTGCACTTTGGCATTCAATCTGACTTCGCGCTGCATGAGTTCTTCTGAACTAGCTTCCTGCAGAGTTCTCAGGCAAGCAGTGCAAGGTGCTTGGTGTGCTCCGTAGCAGACGGCCACACGGCCAAGGGGAGTTGTGACAGCAGTGTACCCGAGCTAGATGCAGCATCAGCGCCATGCCCTCACCAAAGAGCTGAAATGACAGTGTGCGTGCGTGCCTGTGTATGTGAATGTAAGCGACTGCTCGGCAGGTGCACTGCGTATGGGTTCTCATCTTTCTGTACAGCCTTGCAAGTTGCTTTGCGCTATTTCTGTTTTGTGTGCAAATATTATTATACTCGCAGCACGATGGAGCATTTGTATGAGGCAGATTGGGAGATGTTTATTATGTGGATGATCGCAACGTTTGTGATGACTCGCTGCGACATCATCCGCACCTCCGCTTACAGTAGCAACTGTCTTCGAGGTCGCCGTCAGCCGACACCTTTTCCCGCCACTCAGTCTCTGACAGTAACTCTGCGGCACCGTCTGTCGACAGTGAACATGAGTTGTCGAGTTAAAATAAATCCAAGTTATCAGGCAACTCTTTTCTGCTTTAAATGGCAGACAGCTGCAGATTTGGATAGAACGGCAACAACCTGAGCCACCCATATAAACTGTCAAAGGTCGACTCGAGCGATAGTCTAAATAACTTCCTGAATTCCAAGTTTGTTGCCTCTCTCAAGTACCCGTTGACTCGGTGATGGTCAACCTGCGCCACTATGCACAATTCAAGGGAAACAACAGTGTCAAATTTTTCATCACTTTTTTAATTAACAAATTTAATGGCCGCTGCACGAGATGTGCCTCTTCGAACAAATGCACAGTGCTGAATACAACACAATCCCCGCATGTGTAAAACCACGTGACAAACACCAACACATGGCTGCAGCAGACGAAAATTTCCGCCCTTTTGCACTCGATTTGGCCACTGCACCGGGAGTACTATAGTGGTAGGCTACACTGGAACTTAGGCTACACACGAACTGGAGCTGCACTAGCATGACACTTTTGTAAACTAGTGCAAAAAGTGCAGCCAAATGAGGAGACCTATATTCAGGTGTGCAATGCTGGTATCGTACACATAATGTGCACTCGGGTATAAGACCTTGACAGTACCCTCTTCTCTTGTAATGATCATAAAAGAGAAGCATGTCTTACCACACTTGCAGTTTCTTTGACTTTACATCGCAATAGTCTTGTTGCCTGGACTTGGTGTAGCCACTCCTGACAGTTGTAGAACTTCTGTCGGTAAGCCGTTTTAAACATGTAGATATTATGAACTTGCACTCCTAGATCTCTTCCTCCTGTGCTTTCTATTAATGGAAATATATAAATTGTGCAGAAAATATACTATACCAAATATTATGCACACTGGTGCTGAAATAGAAAGCACTCAATATCAACGACAAATGAAAAATGCCCATGTGCTCATCAAGCATGGCTGTTAGAAAAACATTGCGCATTATGTGCACTGTAATTTCCGGTACACTGTCCCAGTTGTACATGCTTAAAAGTTCGAACTTTGCACCTTGCAGAATATACAGCGCATTTTTTTAAATTGCTCAGTATATCTTAAAGTGCCCAATGCATTTCAATAAAGAACGTTTGTGATACTCGAGCTGTGCTTCTGTTGCCGTCACATGAATTCGAATGCGTGCTTCCTAGCTGGTCATAGTTTCGGCCTAAATAACACCCACTTTTACGCAAAAGTGTGCAATTAGGTGACAGAATGCAATATGTTATTGTCATTGGCTTGCGGACATGTGCACCCGTAGATACTGAAGGCATTAGCCTTTCTTCGAGACATAACTTTTTTTCCCTCTTACAGCCCATATTATATATGATCAGCTCTTGAATATTCATTTTTGATGCGCGGATTGTATGCGCGGAATATACCTACCGGGTGCGGAGAGTGTACTGGAAATAATGGCAATTCTTCCAGAGCTTACGTACGTTCACTTCTGGAAGAGTGCCGAGCCATAACCAAACATTTCCGTTTCTCGATTTTCAAAAAGGCGACTTGATCGCGCCGGAGCATCAACTCTGGTTCCAGATTATAAACGGGGTTGTCCGCAGCAATATAACGACGAACATGTGCCTCTTGATCGCGCAAGTATGCTTTTCGCCTGCAGCTGTCATATTATTCTTAGAGCTTCTCGAAATCGGCTCAAACTATTAGGGCACCTAATTTTGTCGAAAGAAAATCCGCGCAAGACGAAAACAGGACGAAAGGCAAGAGGATACAGAAGCTCTACCAAAGAAGGCACATCACCGGCTTCACAGCTACGTATCTGTATAGATTTATTTACAGTTCGCTCTAAAAGAGTTCGCAAGGTATTACGCTCGGATCGAGGCCGCGGATTTCTAATGTGTGATCCACGTTTTCTACCGCTTGTTGGGCCTAGCAAACCGATCCTAAATGTGCACACAACGGACAGTGGCGAACGATTCCGCGGAATATATGTGCGCCGGTTAGTGAAACGAGCAGTTTTGTTTTCTAGCACGACCGTCCAATCAAAAACTTGTATATGGCTTCAGTTATTGCCAAAGTACGCGTGCATGATATTGAACACGTACTGCCGTCGCAGTCGTCCTGCAGAAACCCTTTGGTTCGAATATCTCCTACAAAACTTCATGTAAACAGGAACGGAAAGGCAAATGATACTCCCGTGCGAATTGTCACCACTAACAAAGCCTAACAGGGGTTTTGTCAAGCAATCTCCAGAACTGTATGCATGCATTTCAGTGCCACGCGAAGTCGACCACACCTGTCTATCGGTGCACCGTGGCCGGAGTGCACTTGTGTCTAGGGGTGTGCGAATATCAAATTTTTCGAATACGAATCGAATACGAATAATTAGTTTCGAATATCGAATCGAATATCGAATAATCTAGGACAGACGCATTTAACCACTACAAAACATTTATTTGAGCATTCAAGAACATCACAGTTCAACTATCAATGAGTAAATGAACACAAAAGGTGGTGCGGCTGCACAAAAAGCATCAAAATCTAGAACATTATTCTTAGAAGAGTGAAAGTATCACAGAAAATGACTAGTACACAGCACTGATTAAGGCTATATTGCTATAAGCACAAAAGTGCATTGCTGGGATGAACATTAAAGGTTGTCGTGAAGGAAAACCAGCTGCTCCACATGGTCAGGCAGAAGTCTTTCCCTTCTAGCTGAAACGACTTCTCCAGTTTCCCTTCTAGCTGAAACGACTTCTCCAGCCACAGAAAATGCCCTCTCACTTGGCACTGAAGTGGCGGGTATTGTGAGGTACTTCGTGCACAGCTTTGACAGACTAGGGTATCTGAAGGAACCCACGGTCCGCCACCAGTCGTATGGGTCACTGTCTCGTTTCAACAATGCCTCCTCTGAGTAAACTGCAAGCTCCCATCCTGCAACAGACACTGCTTCACTTTCCACAGCATTCCTACCTAAATTGTCAAATGCATTCCAGACATTAGAAGACGGCTGTGCACAAAGTTATGGCCTCTGTTTCTTAGCTTCTGGGTCAGGAGCACACAGGGACAGATTTTGTAGCACTAAATCTTTTAGCCATATAATCTTTGTAGGCTCTGAATATGGTGGATTTGAAGCGTGGGTCCAAAAACATGGCCAGGCATGCCTCCTTGTCCTCTGCATACAGGGGGAACCTTGATCTGACCGAGCACGCCAAGGCTGTATGAAATCCAGTAGTACCAGTGAAGTTTGCAAGATAATGCAGCAATCCAAAAATGAGTGGTATTTGAGCTGAAAGTGATGGATACGTTTCTGTACTGGCAATATCAGTGGCTTCAAAGAATGGCTTGAGCGTTTCCACATATTCAGAAGCCTCTTTCCATTCCTGTGAACTGAGCCCATAAATGCTGTTGTCTGAAGTGGCAAGGTCCACAGTGACTGCCTCCTTTAGTTCCAAGAGACGAGACAGCATTAGGTACTGGCTGTTCCATCTGGTTTCTACGTCTTGCACCAGACGGAGAGGATCTTTGCCTGTTTTTTTGTGGTATTCTTCTAGCCTTTTTTGTGCCGACGAGCTGTGCTTATATTGACCAACAATGTGTCTGGCCTTCTTG
The DNA here is from genome assembly GCF_052857255.1 of Amblyomma americanum. Classification (NCBI taxonomy): domain Eukaryota; kingdom Metazoa; phylum Arthropoda; class Arachnida; order Ixodida; family Ixodidae; genus Amblyomma; species Amblyomma americanum. The sequence goes on along the minus strand of NC_135497.1, from coordinate 203,547,656 downwards.
CACAGACGATCAATGGGCGGCGTACCAGATCTTGCGTCGTTAAGGGCTAGCTGCAGGCTGTGGGCGAAACACGATCGCTCAGTCCACGGGAGCCTCCTGACAGCGGCACGGATGTTGCGCCCATTATCTGTCACGATGTATTTTTCACAGTTGTCGGGTATCCCCCGCTCGCTGCACATCTCGTCCAGCATAGCTGCGATGTTTTCAGCACGGTGACTGTCAGCCATATGACGCGTGTTAAGCGTGAAACGCTGTATTTGAAAATTAGGAGCTAGGAGATGGCAAGTGAAGCATACGTAGCTTTCGCTCGCTCGCGATGTTCACATGTCGCTGGCAAAGGCAACAGCTGCAGTTCCGCCTTCAAAAGCGTTGCTGAGCTCCATTTTCACCTTCTTCCGCGTATCGTCATACATGCGGGGAACAAGCACCCGCGAAAGTGTAGAGCGCGACGGTAGGCGATAGTTTGGAACAGCAGCTGCCAACAGCTCTTTAAACCCGCGGTCTTCAACGGCGTTGTAGGGCTGCAAATCAAGCGCCACCATGGCAGCGACCTTGCTGTTTAGTGCTTGCGTCATCTTTTCTGAAAGCGGCTCTGTCGGGCGCACAAAGTCGGCCATGGTCGGCTGATTTTTCTCAGGTACACCTGCAGCCATCTTTCGATACTCTTTCATCTGGGCCGCATGCAGCTTCAAATGGTTGACAAGCGGCGTTGTCGTACATGAGGGCGTTCGAAGCACTTTGCTGCACGTGGTGCACTCCGCCGTCGATGGCGATGTCTTCACAAAGTATTCCATACGTCCCTCTTTCCTTTCGGTTTCCACAAACTTGGTTCGCCGTGCCACGAATCAGAGTCGGACGCGCCGTCGCAGGTACAGTCACAAAGAAGCTCACCAGCATAATCAGCTACGGCATGGCCGGACGTTACGCATGGCTCTGAGCGCCGCTATGTGTCTATGTCGATGTCGATAGGACTTGCGGGCCGAAACAAACGACGGAGCTCGCAGTAAAATATTCGGCTAAATACGAATATTGGCGTAGGATCGATTATTCGAAACAACACGAATACTTGGTTTTCGAATCGAATACGAATACTCAAAATATAATAGTCGGTTGATATTCGAAAATTTCGAATATTCGCACACCCCTACTTGTGTCATTTACGAGTGGCCTACGTATAGCTTGTCGTGCATGCACATTACCATGGAACTCGGATCGTGTTGAATCTCATATCTTTAAAACATGTACCGTATACGCCAAGAAGTGGCGATTGTCACAAAATCCACAACAGATCCCGCCGTTCGAGCGCGCTCTACACAAACCACGAAAGGAGCACAGCACAGAGCACGCATAAATATAAAATACGAGAAGCTCGCAGAAAAACTACAAATTCGCCCGTTACGCACAAATATGCATATATGCGCGCGACGGACTAATCTGTATTGCATTCGCACAAATTTGCTCAAGAACGAAAAAGCTCCCCCCCCCCCCCCCCGCCCAGGGAAAATAAAAGACATTGAGAGTCGTCACAGCGGCTGACTGCTTGCAAATTCATGCACGATATTGAAATAATTGCCTTTATTGTTTCCAAAGGGAATGCAGACTTTCGGCAGTGAATTGTATGGTGTACTACGCAGCAGTGACGAACCAAATGTTCCAGCGGATCGCACTTAAGGAATGCTCCTTCCGTCTCCAACTTCTGGGCATTTCTAATATGCTGCAGCATGTTCTTCCGCTAAGCGAAGACCTTGTAGCAGACGCTGAAACGTTTATAATTATGAGGTTAGTCGTGATGGGAGTCACGGTCACCGCGATCAGGTTGATGTCAACCCTCGTTGGGACACTGCCGCCATTCCAGACAGAACAAGCAGCGAGAGCGGGGGGCGCGCGCTCGGAAAATGTGGGGAATTAAAAAAAACCTAGGAAAACTTGCTTGCCCTCAACCGGTCCTGACGTCATTAAAAAATCACGTGACTAGTGAAGTCACATGTATGACGTCACGTTTTTGACCAATCAGCGTTTCCAGCCTACCTGCCCGCAAACGTTTGTCACGGGGAAAGCGAAAGCAGTGATTGGAGCGCCACCTCAAAGGCTATGCGGAACTCTGCGGAGCCGGTTAGGGCCTCTTCTGGATCCGGCCAGCGTGACGTGCGGTTGCAGCCATACGCTCTCGTCCCCTTCCGCGGCAGGCGCACGGAGATCCGTCGTGCCTTGCCGCTAGACTTCTGGTTCCAGGCAGCGAAGCGAGCGCAGCAAACGCGTGCTCTCGTCACCTTCCCCAGCAAATTCTCGGGGATGGCTTTGCCCCAAGAATGGGGGGCGCACCGGAAAACCCGGCCGCCATTGTCGGCGCATACTAATGTTCGCCGCCGATACTTCCGAAGTCGCGCCCCTGCCCCAGCCGGTAAGTCGGAAGTCCTTCTTACGTAGCCTTCTATTTCCGAGGAATGCATCGTTGACGCTCTGTAGCTAGCTGGCCCGCTCTGTGTATTAATTGCGAGTGTAATAAATAGCATATCATTGTTCACGCTTTGTCGTCCCTTCCCTTTGTTGCCTCGAGCACGAACCCCCTCCGCGGTTAGCGAGCGGGAACGCTGCATTTGCAGAGTGGGAGTGCGGGGGAGGGGGGGGGGCGGAAGGCTGACCCCCATATTTCCACACCTTTAAACACGTTCCTTGATTTTGTGGAGCGATGAACTACCTTCGGATCACCGGTATGGCTTTGGCATGGGGTTGGCATGATATTGAAGAGTATCTTCAATAAGTCAACACAACCTTTATTGCCTTCCTAATTCAAGGGAAAGGGAACCCAAACGAAAAGGTCCAAATCAGCAGCTTAACTTTGTGTGAGGCCCCACACGCAGACATTGCATGCAGCACGTGGTCTGGCACGAAACAAATTAACACATATACACGGGCTGAAACATAACCTAAACACACACTGCTAAACATCTGACATAAAGACACAAAATTTTCTGGCGCTTGCAGATATCGATATAATAAGATACCAAACCAAATTTGATTTCCAATACAAATAGTCGATACTGTATCGTCGATACCTCAATACGTCGATGCACTACTGAAACCGCAATATTAATGATGCTCGTAATATCATTTCCTAAGTTATGAAATTTCTCCGTGGTTTCTGAAATTTTTCGTATAATTGATTTAGTGCACCGGCAGCTGGAACTGCAAGTATCGGCTGGGCAAGAAAGAACCTTATAAAGCCAAGAACGACGAGGGGCAAGATGATTCCAGACACCAACCAAGATCGAGGACCAGGGAGCGCAGCGGCAACCGCCAAGGCTACCAGGGGAGAAGCAGGTCGAGCTGCTTCCCACCATTACCGGGGACCGGAGGCACCAGCTCGGGTCCTGACAGAGACAGCAGCTCGAGGAAAGGAAGGGGCTCAAGCAAGAATAGAGACACGGGCAGAAAGGTGAGCTGGCCAGGTAAGACCTCCCCTTGGGAAACCGCTCGGGGGAAGGAACTGGTGGAGCAGCTCGCTAAGATAGATAGAGAGCTAGACACCATAAAGAAGGAAATGGCGGACATTAGGAAACTCATTAGCGGTAACAAAAAGCAACGAAGGTGGTGGAAAAACCACCTTTGCAACAGTCGCAAAACGCGAGTCAGGCGCCCCCGCGTTACACAAACCAAGGGGGAGACATCTAAAACGCAATGGATACGGACACCAGAGTCCCCACGAAAAGACTTCTACCCAGAGAGGGAAACACAGAAGACAGTGCGCACAAAAAGGCGGCAAAATGTCCAAACGAGGACGCATCGACTAGAACCCACAGCAAGCTAGGGTCGGACATTAACACGCTTTTGAAGCGAGTTGACGCTCAAGACGCTAGAATTGACGCCCTTTGCGCTAGGGTTGGCAAAATAGCCGAACGTGCTGATAATCTCACTGAGGAATTCATCATGTTCAGGGAACAAACCATGGTTTGCTTCCAGCAAATTCTGGAACAAGTAGCAAACATAGAAGCCAGGCTTCCCTCTGTTGCTGGCAACACCCTTCCCTCGCTGCAACAGCAGCAACAGCCTCTATAGGACGTCATGGCCCCTCGCCAACAAATTAGAATCTGGCAGTGCAACTGCAGGGGCTTTCAGTCAAAAAGAGGGAACCTGCAGACATACATTCAAAGAAGCATAAACTATCCGGACGTAATCACGCTACGGGAGGCAAGCGGCACGGTCAAATTGAATAGCTACGCCGCGTACACCCCGCTAGAAGTACAAAAAGAACACAAACCCAAGTCGTTCACGCCCACACTGGTGCAAAGAAATCTGACGGCAACCCAACACGCACTCGAAAACACAAGCGAAGACTACGTGATGTTAGAAATAACGCCAAACACAAAAGGGGACAACAGTTTCTTTATTCTGAACACATGCAACTCACCGAGAAACCGGGGGACAGGGCCGGCGGACCTCTTACACAAAGCCATTAGGCTATCTAATAAAAAGGACTTATAATCAGAAAAGACCTCAACAACCCCGCACCCGGCATTAGGATACTGACGGTCTCCCCCAAGGGAAACAAAGTATGGACAGAAATCCAAAACTTAAGGATCACACTACTAAACAAACCGCAAGACCCCATGAGGATAGGCAATAGCGCCAGTGTAGACACGTCCCCAGACTTGACGCTAGGCAAAGACCTAGAGGGTGAGAGGTGGTCAAACACAGGACACACCTTGGGTAGCGATTACTATATCACAGAGATTGAAACACAAATCAGGCCGATGAAGGGGATGCTGCGCGAAACGAAACTGACAGATAGGGATACTCTCAGAAACGTCAGCGACAGAACCACTCCGAGAGAGATATCGGATCTAAATCAATGGTCGAGACACTCAAAAGAGACGTAAAATACACCAACCAAGTCGGCGGCGCAAGGGAAGCTAGAACGATTGGTTCACAAATACCAGAGAACGGCTGCGGACCTAATAGATGAACTGAAGAGCAGATAGCTTAATACCTGTGCTACACGGGCACGTTCGAATGACATTTGAGTCGAATGGCATTCGAGACTTGGAATGGCATTCGGACTCGACAGACTTCCGCTGCGCTACACGACGCTTTCCAAACGCATTTGAAAATTCTGAGGCTCGTTTTCAGTGTACGATGACGACGGCGGCGGTGGTCATAGTAGTGCGACAACGACACTGTCACGGTCAACAGCAGCATATATGATTGTAGTGGGACAAGTTTTTGAGGCCAACGACACCGACGAATCCGAACGGCGGACGGTCAGCCTTCATGTCCTCGTCAGGCCGGCCGCTGAGGGAAAACACGCTGATGAGGCGACGGTGTGAATATATTCGCCCTTCTACCTTATCCCTATAGTTAACAAGCGAAATTAACGGGTATATTTCACATGTGCGCATTCGAACACTCACCAGGTATAAGCGCTTGCCAAATTAATTTTATTCGATGGCGACTCTCTTCCCTTCCGCGGCGACTAGGCCTAGTGAGTCCGCAGGGTTACGTCTGTGAATTCGGCGGTTGTGAAGAGCGAATTCACAAGTTTTAGCGAATGCAAATGATCAACGAGTGTGTTTTGACAACAGTGATCTGAAATCAACTATTGCTCACATCGCAGGCAGAGCACACGATGAACGGGAAGCGCCGGCGTGACCCAGGCCGCCGAGCACTACGGTCAGGAGCAGTCGTCGCCGTTGCTATTTTGTGGATAACAAGTTGTGCCGTTCCAATTACCGCGAATGGTCACCAATCATGCTTCTGAATAAATCAGTTTAAAATAAACTACTGATCGTGTCGGTCGTAGGCGATGTCAGCAGCCCGGCTGTCAAGTGTTTCTCAGGCGAGCGATCGTATCGGCGCTTCCTCCCACTGATTGTCGCACTGCGTTAACAAGCACGGGTGAAACCGGTACACATGAGATGAGCTTATTTAATAGAACTAAAGCGCGGAATGCGTTTTATGTCATGAAAACGAGTGGTCGTAGGCAGCGATGTAAACAAGAGTATGAGTGCAGCCGTCCTCATCGGCGCACTGCTGGAGAAATTTCATAATCATGCGGTAAATGTTCATTGGTGTACTATTACCTTCAAGCACTTAAGTAAACAGAACACGAGCTATTTTCTAAGCAAAGAGCAGGAAAAAGCGAGCAGCGGGTATCAAAATGAGCAGCCACAGAGCCGAAAGCAGACGCGCGGCTGTGGGCGGTGCGAAGCGATGGCGGCGGCAACGCCTATTGGCCGGTTCGTGCTGTGTTCGCGTTTCGAAGGAATTCCAAAATCTGGAATGTCTCCGTGGAGCTCCGTCGACTCGAATGGCATCTGAACCGAATGCCGTCGAAAACCTTCGTGTAGCAGCGTAAGTTCAGCAGTCGAGCCGAATGACATTCGGTTGGAAGGCATTCGAAGCGCCCGTGTAGCACGGGTATAACACAGACAAAGGGGGTTCATTTACAGCTTATTGAGGAGCAGAGAAAACAGAGCTAGATGAGGATATCTCGATAACGGAGGTATGGAGAGCAATGAGTGAACTAAAAACCAACGTCGGCGGTGGGGCAGATGAGGCAACCAACAAAATGCTAAAGAACCTATATCTAGTCTTGGTCACGGCTGCCACAGACTACCTAATGGAAATATGGAAAGGAGTAGTCAACCTTCGGAATGGAAACATGCCGATGTGATCTTTTTTCCAAGACACGGGAACAACCTTGAGTGGGCAACCTCAGGCCGATATCACTAACGTCGTGCCTGGGGAAGCTGATGGAGCATATAATATTATACAAACCTCCGGAATACGCAGATGAAAGGGAGGTATTTTCTGAACCGATGCTAGGCTTTAGAAGCCATTTTCCACGCAGGACGTCATGCTCCAGCTCAAAGCAGACATCACAGACCCACCCAACAAAGGGGGCGCCAAAACTATACTAGTCCTCGACCTGCACAAAGCCGTTAAAAGCGTCAAACACGAGGTAATACTAACTAATATGGCGAAGATTGCCCCTGGAAAGCAGACCAACGATTACGTCACAGAATTTCTAACCGAAAGAACAGTAGAAATAAATATAGGAGCCATCAAGTTCGAAACCTTTAAGCTAGGAGACAAGGGCACCCCGCAGAGATCAGTGCTCTCTTTTCTTAGCCAACCTGGCGTTCTTCAACGCCAGAGTGGACAAAATCAGGGTCCCAGGACTGATAATACCGGACAATAGAAAGAACACAGAGAAAATAAACAGGCTTAAGTCGACAATTAACATGAGAACCAGGCTCAGAAGGCGAAAAGCTAACAAAAGACGGGGAGTCAAAGAGAAAGATCTCTGCCGAATGTTTCAGGCTTTTGTGATAAGAAGAATAGTATACGCCATCCCCTACCTCAAGCTAGGGCTGGCGGAAAAGAACAATATCGGCGGGATCATAAGGCAGGCACATAAAGCAGCCTTGGGGCTTCCCCGCTGTACCCCCACGGAAAGACTTCTTAAACTGGGGATCTACAGCACCACCACGGAACTATGAGAGGCACATATTTTTGCCCCAACCTTACCCCCGGGAAGGAAGATCCTGAGCAACCTAGGAATACATGATAGAATCCCGGAAAAAACGCGCAGGCAAAATTACCGACCGAAGTGAGAAAATTACTCCCTATTAAACCAATGCCAAAAAGCATGCATTCTGCTTTTAACAAAGGCAGGAGGAGAGCAAGAGCAAAGGCCCTTGAAGCCAAGATAGAAGCCTCGGAATTCACAACCTATGTAGACGCGGCGGAATGCGAAGGAGGCGACTCCTCTGTGGTCGTGGGCGTGAACGACTCGGGTGAAACATTAACAGGTTCGGTCAAAACAAAGAACTCAGGGACAGCGGAGGAGGCGGCTATCTCTATGGCAATGGGCAGCACCAAAGCTGTCACCATAATTAGCGACTCCAAGGTGGCTATAAACAATTTCGCGCGGGGTATGATCTCTCAGGAGGCAGAAAGAATCCTAAGACATCAAGACTGGGACCAAAGAGAGGTGGAGTTAATATGGGTGCCGGCACAATCAGGGAACAGCGGAAACGAGTTGGGTCACAGAATAGCTCGACGATATGTCAGCCGAGCAGTGAGCCGAGTTGAGTCCCCAAATTTCACGCGAGATGCATTCATATCATTTCACGACTACATTCGTCAGTTTGAACTGGAAAGGAGGATCTATCCACGACCAGACAGAAAGCTCGGCAAAAGCGAGGAGGTAACGTAACGTTGGCTCCAGACGCGTGCCTTCTTTAGCCCGTCTAGCCTTGCACACATGTATCAGACGCAATCCAATCCGACTTGCAAATAATGCGGTGAGATAGCCGGCAACGACCACATTCTGTGGAGCTGCAAAAAGGCGCCGCGACCGGCGGACCTACTACCAGTCCCTTGTCTAGAGCGGTGGAAGGCTATACTGGCCAGCTGAGACCTGATGATGCAAGTACGGGCACTGAGTGGGCTCACAAGGTCGCCGAGAGCCATGGGCTCGAAGCCATCTAGTATAGTGCCTACTAGGGTTCAGTGACGACAATAAACGTTTTCCAATCCATAATAATAATAATAATTGGTTTTGGGGGCAAAGGAAATGGCGCAGTATGTCTGTCTCATATATCGGCGGACACCTGAACCGCGCCGTAAGGGAAGGGATAAAGGAGGGAGTGAAAGAAGAAAGGAACAAAGAGGTGCCGTAGTGGAGGGCTCCGGAATAATTTCGACCACCTGGGGATCTTTAACGTGCACTGACATCGCATAGCACACGGGAGCCTTAGCGTTTTGCCTCCATAAAAACGCAGCCGCCGCGGTCGGGTTCGAACCCGGGAACTCCGGATCAGTAGCCGAGCGCTCTAACCCCTGCGCCACCGCGGCGGGTTTTCCAATCCAAATCCTTCGCTTGCGGAGCGATCCGGGTGTCCACCGTGATATGTGAGACAGGCGTAATTTCTTTTCCTTAAAAACAACTTTCATTTCACTTTCCGTCTCTTACGGCGCGACTAGGGTGTCCACCGAGATATGTGAGACAGGCCTAATTTCCTTTCCTTAAAACCAATTTTAAATTTCCTTCAATTACTGGCACGGTTCAGGTGTCCACCGAGATATGCGAGAGGGAGAGAGAGAAACAAATTTATTGAGCCGAGCTAATTACGATGTCTTAGACGCCGTCGGTGGAAGTGGTTCCCTCTTCATGGGACCTATACGCTTCCCTAGCCGCCTGGCCCCTGGGGATGAGGACGAGCTCGTCTTCCAGGGCCGGGCTGGTTAGCAAGGTCTCCCATCGCTTGGTAAGGGAGTATGAGGGATGGGGTGGGGTAGAGGGGCAGGTAAGAGGTGGTGAGATTGCCTTGACGAAATCGCATACTCCAACGACTTGTTGGAGCGTGCCTAACTCAGAGTTACAGAAATTACATTCCTTCTCGTTCCTTTCCGGGTGCATCTTGTTTTGACGGTAAGGGTGCGGGAAGGATCCTGCTTGTATCTGCCTTTAAATCACTTGCTCTGCTCTGCTAAGCGACTTGTTAGGATCGGGGAACGTCGCCTCTCCGTCCTGTAATGGTTCGTTATGTCCCTATAACTAATTATGGACTGTGGCTCACCTTCCTCTACCCGGTGTTCCATATGTCGGGTGAACTGGTGGGTAAGTTCGTTGCCCTCCAGCCCAGAGTGAGCCGGTGTCCATATCAACTCAAGTTGCCTTTCAGGTATGTCGCGTTCACTCTTGAGAATATCTAGTGCCGCAAGAGACACCCACCCACCCGTTTCTCTAGCTGTTATACGCCTTTTGCGAGTCAGTGAGAATTCTTCCCACTTTGGGATGCGTGAGTGCTAGCGCTATCGCGGCCTCTTCTGCCACCTCCGGAAAAGATGTCTCGATGGAGGCGCAGGTTACGAGCACATCCCACGTCGTAACTGCCCGCGTGGCTTTCGATGAAAACTTGGGTAACGAAGCGTCCGTGAAGAGAGTGACCCCCTCTTCCTCTACTTCTATCTGATCTGAAACCTCCGTCAAGGCCGCTATGCGAGCCGGCCTCATGTTACGAGGCAGCGGCTTACTGTCGATTTTATGCGCCCACAACCTAAGTAACGGCCCCGTTTCCTTCCGGTCTGCCTCTTGCCAGCCCAACTTGGGAAGAACGCGACGTTCGGCGTCGGAGCAAATGTAAGGCCAGCTCTACTCCGCAGGAAGTCCATGGGGAGTTCGCCCGGGCGATATGAATGAAGGTGTCCCTCAGCAATAAAAAAACGCACTAGCGCGCGATTTCGTATGTCAGTCAGTAAGACTGCCGAGAAAGGAAGGCGGCGGCCCTTTACTTGCGTTGGTAGGGTAATCTGCCGAATAAATGAAGCGTCGCGGAAGAGGGAGCGGTGACCTTAAGAAACCAGTCGCTATTGACCCGCAGCGGCGCTTAGAGCAGGAAGTCTGGAAGACAAGCACACCACGGTTGGTGGCTTCCTTTGCTACCTGCGACGGTAGGCGGATGAGTGGGGAGGCATCCTACGACGCCCCTGTAGGCCACTGCGTGGTGTCTTAGAGTCACTGGAAAAAATTTGTTTCCAGTGACTGTACGGTGTCTTAGTGTCCCTGTATATGCTCCCGCAGGGAGCATATTCAGGAACACTACGGTGTCTATCGGATCAGCGCCCTCTCTCGCCCCTTGGCCGAATTGCTATAGCTGCATCACGGCCGGTCAAGAGGGGAGCGCGCGCTTTTCTCCTTACCGCCTTCGCAATGGGGTCTGTTTCCGCCTCCCGCCGGACCTCGGTGGCGTCACCACTGCCCAACCGCTACACCGCCCTTCACGCGGAAGAGCGCATGCTCACTCCCAGTTCGGCCCACGTCAGTGGTGACCGTCAAGCCTTTATATTTTACCTTTTACGCTTTACGCAAAGACTGCATAGTCAGCAGCTCTTCTTCCATGGGAGAAATCTGAAACAACGATTAACGTTTGCGGGCTCTCTCCTTTAGCCCGACTGTGTATGCAGTTGATTGTATGCTTTGAGCACAGACGTCAGCGCATTCTACCCTTGCATTTGGCTAAAAAGAAGGGCTATCAGTCTGTAATTCGTCTTCCGTCAGGTCTGAATGAGTGTGTAGAATGATATGCGACATGTAGTACTTGGACGGCAAGTTTCAAAAAGTAAAGGATTCTGCAGCGTAAATATGTAGTTCCTCAAAAATTTCAAGCGCAGCTTCTTTAAATTTGAACAACAGCGGTATTAATTATTCATTGCGCCCCCCGGGAAAATGCATCATGTCATTCGCGAAAGGAACGGTTATAGACGGAATCCAACACTGGCCGCAGGAGCAGAGCACGTTGCAAGCACGCGACGTCCAAAATTTCTTCTTGGAAAGGCATTTTGAAGTTTGGCGGCGTCTCACGACTGCCCATCCCGCCCCATGACAACGCAAAAATTAAGTTAGTTGTTTACAGTAACCGCAAGCATGACCTAAAACCCAGAAAAGCAAAATTAGTTCGGAACTGCGCTCTGTCTCAATAAAATCGGCCTTCACGAGCCAACAGATTTATCTGAGAGGCGACGACTACCAGCTTTGCATTATTCTCCTGCATATCTGCAGCCTCGCGATCGCTTTCGATAAACCTCCCAGAGCATTAACCTCCCTCATGTCATTCAGGAAACGAAGTAGCACCCCAAAAAGAAGTTTTCCGCAACCTAACTGGGCTGCATTCATAAACCTCACATCAATGCGCATTATACCAACTAGCTGAGCTTACAATGTAAGAAACTAAAAATTGAGATTTGCGATGCTTACATATTAATAACACTCCCTGAATTTAAGGGAATAGAGGGCATACAACGTTCACCTCAATAATCTGAGATTTTTTACAAAGATATTTAGACCAAATATTTTTAGGCCGCTTCAGTCCACGCCGAAGGTTGAACATAGGTGAACAACAAAAAATGGCGCTCTTTATGGTAGCTGAAGTCACTCATTATACGTACATAATTTCTGAAAATGCAATGCTCAGTATTCGTAAGTATCTGGGGCAGCATACGCAGCTTGTACTGGTTGCTTCTGTTACGTTCTGGTAACGTTAGTCAGGACATAATGACGACAAGAAAGCTTGCGTCCAACTCGAAAACTTCATTGGGGCGAATTCGTAAACAGTTCAGCGGCGCAGAGATAAAACAAGTGCTCGGTCAACTAAGGTTAGAAGGACGGTCGCTCTCGGTCTTGCAAAATTTAATTATGACAAGGAACTTGAAAAATTAGACGCCTAATGTGCTTACGACAATTTTATACATGCATGAAGAGAAACTTGCGCGCGGCTACAGTCATTCCAGAGAAATCTGGTGGCCTCTCGTTTGACAAACAAAAGTGGAAAGACCGCTTGCCATTGGCTTCGAGCAGAGAACGATGCATTACGATGCTTCTTGACCCTTGCACGCACATTGGTAGTTAGTATTCTATTCAGCTATCGATACAAGCCTCTCGTTTAAGGAAGTTGTGACGTATATATGGGTTAAAATAAGCACATTCAGGAAGTGCGAAAAGCGATATCGACGTAGTTAGATCTCCCAGAAATCAATTTGTTGACAGTTCAACGTTAGTGTACATGAGTCTGACTTCCAACTCTGGCAGAATCGTCTCAAGCCCCCAGCTACGGGGTTATCGGATTTACGGCTCACGCGTAATAAGGAATTTTCTCCACGATATAATACATTTATATTTTTTTCACGAGCGCAAAACTTTCGTTCTCCGAGTTTTCATTATTTTCTCCTAAGCATTAACTTGTAATTTAATCACGGCCCATGAGACTTACGTGAGAACGTGATCGGAGTATTTCATTCTGAGACCGCAGCGGTGGCCGAGTGGTTGAGCATCCACCTCGCACGCGGAGGTGCAGGGTTCGATCCCCAGTGCCACCGGGTACTCACCGATGATACAAAAGGTACAAGCTTTCACCTGGCCTGGTGCTCGGCTAGTAAGGGATTAAATGCTTGGAAAATTGGTCTTTGACCCCACCTTGAGTAATCGAAAAATACCTTGTGCCATGGCGCTCTTTGGCCATAGACGCTCTTGCGCCATAAAAATCCATCATCACCAGTATTTCATTCTCCCCGAATGATCGACGTAGTTCTGAGGAATGGGAGAGTGAATCCTCAATTTAAATATTTTCATCTAGCAAAGCTTGCTACGATGTACCTGTGCACATGTGGACTGTATTGTTATTGTTGTTGTTGCCTCAAATACGATGTAAAGATACGCCGCTTAAGGATCTGCATTTTGTTTTCTTTGATTTCGATGCTGCGCGCAACATGAATAAGCGGGCTACAGCGCGCCGCCAGCGGTTGGCAAACCTAATTTGCGTGGGGCCGTCAGTCCGCGTTCAAGAAAAGCACAAGGAACGACAAACATGATGGTCGCACTGCCGGACGCAGTCAGCACATTGAAGCTTGAACAAGCGCAAAAATTGGAGGACGCTTAAGCTTCGTTTTTAAGAGTTGGACGCGATAGCGTATTGCAGCGTTGCCTTGGAGTCCACGGAACGTCATCGTCCGTTCGGCGCCCGGGTTCGAACCCGACCGCGGCGGCTGCGTTTTTATGGAGGAAAAACGCTAAGGCGCCCGTGTGCTGTGCGATGTCAGTGCACGTTAAAGATCCCCAGGTGGTCGAAATTATTCCGGAGCCCTCCACTACGGCACCTATTCTTCATTTCTTCTTTCACTCCCTCCTTTATTCCTTCCCTTACGGCGCGGTTCAGCTGTCCAAAGATATATGAGACAGATACTGCACAATTTCCTCCGGCCAGTAACAGCAGTTCTTTGAGGAACAGAGCAACTTGGCAGCAGACACTTGGGCACCGCAGCACAAAATAGGAAGGGGTCTTTGGAATGAAAGCATTTTCCGTAACATTTCCTCACCTGCGGAGTGAACACGAACGTGTTAGACACTTGCATCCTCATAGTGCCGCCGTTCCCAGTGTCCGTGCTGCTTGTCGGAGGGCAATATATAGTGGGACAGCTCGGGGGCGTTGTCCACGGGTCGTGCGCACATCCCACGGAGCGTGTAGCCGCCGAGTGGAAAATTGGTGCTGTCAGGATTCTGTGGTGGACAGCCGCATCAGCAACAGGTGGGATTGCGGGTCCGATGAAAGCGCACAGAAGCACGTCGAGCCACATCTGCGGAGTGAATACGAACGGGTTAGACACTTACATCCTCATAGTGTCGCCGTGCCCAGTGAGTCCTGAACCGCGCCGTATCGTTGGACACCTGAGCCGCGCCGTAAGGGAAGGAATAAAGGAGGGAGTGAAAGAACAAAGGAAGAAAGTGTGCCGTAGTGGAGGGTTCCGGTATAATTGCGACCACCTTAGGATCTTTAACGTACACTGACATCGCGCAGCACACGGGCCCCTTAGCGTTTTTCCTCCATAAAAACGTAGCCGCCGCGTTCGGGTTCGAACCCGGGGACTCCGGATCAGTAGCCGAGCGCCCTAACTACTGAGCCACCGCGGCGGGTGAGCAAAAGAAAAATAGACATTCATGGGGCGCAATACCCTACTCCTAAGTCAGCCAACTGTTTTGAAATACAAACAATTATTTACCAATAATTTAGGAATATATACCTTTTTTAATTCAAATACCTGCGCCTCCCGACGACGGCCGGTGCCGTTCTCTCGCGAGAATTCTCCCTTTTAACTTCGTGAGGCACACGTGGTGTCAACAGTGAGGTGCTGTCTTTGACCGCCCCAACAACATTCGAAGACCAAGGGGCCTGCAGCAGACGTTGCTCTCTTCAACACCCTCCTATTTTACCATACCGTGTCGGGGGAGGGAGCGGCAAAAAATTAACACACCTTAAAACTTCATTATCCGCCGACGAAATTAACTAGAAATTATTGCGCAATACTAAGAACATTTCTGCAATGTACTTATTGTTATTGTTTCGACAGTCGATTTCTACAGGATGCATTCCGGATGACTGGAAAGTAGGGAAGGTCATTCCCGCCTGTAAATCAAGTAACAAAGATACTCCATTAAATTACCGTCCGATATCATTAGCCAGCATACCTTGCAAAATCATGGAACACGTCATCTATTCTCAAATCGTGGGCTTTTTTGACACTAACAAGTTCTTTCATCTCTCACAGCACGGGTTTCGCAAGGGTTTTTCATGTGAAACTCAACTGGCCATCTTTCTTCATGACGTTCACTCCAACCTCGACCTAAATTTGTAAACTGGCGCTATTTTTCTAGACTTTGCTAAAGTATTTGACAAAGTTCCTCACAGGCGTTTACTGCTAAAACTAGCCATGCTAAAATTGCAGCCTAACGTCTTAGTATGGATCGACGAATTCCTTTCTAACTGCTCCCAGTTTGTTCTCGTTAATGGCCATAGTTCCAATCCTCTTCTAGCAACATCAGGCGTACCCCAAGGTTCTGTACTAGCTCCCCTCTTATTCTTAATCTATATAAACGACTTACACTCAAACCTGGTTTGAAATATTCGTCTGTTTGCAGACGACTGCGTTATTTACTGCACAATTTCTAACACCTCTGACCAATCACAGCTCCAAAACGACATTAACACAGTGCATGCCTGATGCCATGACTGGCTAATGTCGCTTAATCCTAATAAATGTAAACTCCCCTTACTCGGTTGCTAATGTTCCACTAGAATCTGTATACTCATACAAGTACCTAGGCGTCGCCTTGTGCCAGGAGCTCTCCTGGCGCACACACGTAACGAACATCGTCGCATCAGCTAACCGATCATTGGGTTTTTTGAAATGTCATCGGCGGCACGCCCCTCAAAGTATTAAACTAAAATCACTCATCCGACCAAAACTAGAATAGGCATCTGCTATCTGGAGCCCGCAACAAGCATATGTCCTCAGTTCACTAGAATCTGTCGAAAATCGAGCCGCGAGGTTCATCCATTCTGCCTCTTCGTACGACACCAGTGCATCGCTACTTAAACGACAATCAGGCTTATCAACTCTTGCCCATCGTTGTCGCATTGCTTCCCTTTGTCTGTTCCATAAGTTTTCTTTGCAGTTCCCTCGGCCAGCCTCCCTATATCACACCGCCAGCTAGCATATCTCATCGCACCGGCCATCCACTACAAGTTTCATGCCAACGCGCCCCTACCGTCACTTTTTCCGCATCCTTTTTTCTTCGCACTGCAAAAGACTGGAATGGCCTTCCCCGCGACGTTGATGCCATCACCTGCCCTTCAAGTTTTGTTAACAATTTAAATATGCACTTCATAAATATCATGAAGGCAATCATATTCAATTTATATTTGTACTCCAACCCTTTATGTAATATCCGCAAAGAGGGGTCTTTAAGGTTATAAAGTGAGGTGAAGTGAACTGAGCCACGTTGACCGATTGGCTCTTTCGTGGACGGAGCCAGGTTCAGCTCTGTGATGTTTGTCTTTTTTTTCTCACTCGCTACGCTGTGCGAGTTGAGAGAGTAAAGTAGGGGGCATTTCAATCCCCGATATCTCACATGCGACATAATCCAGACCGAATGTAAGTTGAGAGAGCACGATGAGCGTTTCAACGACTATCAGTATTTCTGTTAAGCGTGGCCCGCATGGAGCGTTTTTCCGGGCGATTCGTCGGCGTCGACGGCAGCGGGAGCGCTTTTTTGCCACGGGAGAGGGCGTTTTTGCCAAATCGTCGGGTTCTGGCGGAACAGATAAAATCGCCGACGCGCCGTCGACGCCGCGAGAGGGCAGCGACAGAGGGCCAATGAGAGCCGGAGTGGGCGTCACGTGATTCTGGACGGGGCGGCGCCGGTGCACCCGGCTACAATACCCGGCCGCGCATTTCCCCATCCTATTCGATACACGCATAGCCTCAACCCAGGCTTCCATACGCTGTCACGTGTCGTTTTACGTTTAAATGTTTTACTGCAAGCGCCATGCTACTATAATAATTATAACCAAGCGAGAAATTCGTTTAGTAATTGCAAATTATGAGCGAAAATGGCAGTATTGAAAGAAATAGTCACGTTGCCGAGCCAGTGGCCGAGCGCACATGAAATAAAAATGGCGGCGTCCACAGAGTGCCCCATCTGGGCGGCTACCTCGCACCGCGTTTACGCCGTCTCTCTTCAGAGTTGTGCTAAGAGTTACCCGTATTAACTCGCGAGCCTGACGTTGCCTCAAGACTGCCTGCATAACAGCAGAGTGCCCATCTGGGTGGCTATCTCGCACCCCATGTTTGTGCACTCTCTCTTCAAAGTTGTTCTAGTTACCCGTGTTACTGACTTCAAGAAATGAAAAGGTGAGCCCTTGCAAGAATGACAGTACGAGAATTGGACTTATTGCTCCGTGAAAAGTCCCTCTCGCGAGCCTGACGTTGCCGCATAACAGCAAGCGTACTGCTTTGCTAGTTTTTGATGCAATGAAGGGGCGCTTAATATCTGCATTTTCGCTAATGCACGTATTTGTGATCTTGGAGTTGGGATAACGGGTGATAGTTACTGTACCTTACCAAGGACTGAGCCCCTTAATTCATCTGGATCACCGTTTACGTTCTCTAGTGTCGTAAAAACATCCCTCTAACTTACTCTAAATATTATAAAAATAAAAATTTATTTTAAACTTGAAAGTGCTATGTACTGTTTGTAGGTAATGCCTACTACACTAATGAGCAAATGCAGACAGGCTCAAGGGGAAGGTCAAATGTTAGCCGCGTTATTTTTTTTCTTGCTTGAATTGCCATGCAGGAAGTTATAAATATTGTCAGTTACGCGTGCTTACAATGACAAGGCGTCACTTTGTAAAAACTTAGCATGGCTGCTTTCTGCACAAGCAGCTCCAGTGCCATGCAAGGCTAGAGCGAGCTATTTAGCATATGGCTAGCTGTGTGCTGTATTCCACATGTGTGTCCAAATATGAATGCAATGAAATGCAACCACCAGTAATGCTTTGGCAACTGTTTCCATGTCTCTTTCATTGTATGCCACAGAAGACCACATAAATTTAAATAAAAACAAGCACCCCATTTCTGAGCTTTATTTGTGAGCACGCAAAACACATCGAAGACCACATGGAGCACTGTGCGACTGCAAAATTAAAAGTGAAAGTAAAGATTGGCAGATTCATTTGTTACAATGCAAAGAAAAAAAGAGCACAAAAGGGAACAAATGCTGCAGCAGCAGCAAGTGTTGCCAGAAAGCACTCTAGAATGTAATAAGTGCATGAAGTTCTTGTTCCTTTTGCTGCCTATTTTGAGCTGTGCGACGTTTGGTTGGGGCCCGTCAGGCAGATCACATCTGCCTTTTGCCCCTGCACCCGAGACCTTGTTGACTGAATAAAGAATATCTATCTTTCTAATTGCAGAGCACGTTTTGCATTCCAAAATCATTTTGCTGTAGATATAATAGGTGAATAGCACTGCTGCTGAGGTGGGCCATGTTTAAGACATTTACCAGCGCCGCTGTGGCTGAGCAGTTATGGCGCTCGGCTGCTGGCCTGAAAGATGCTGTTTCGATCCCGGCCGCGGTGGTCGAATTTCGATGGAGGCGAAATTCTAGAGGCCTGTGTGCTGTGCGATGTCAGTGCACGTTAACGAACCCCAGGTGGTCGAAATTTCCGGAACCTTTCACTACGGCGTCTCTCATAGCCTGAGTCGCTTTGGGACGTTAAACTCCCATAAACCAAACATTAACTAGCAAACGCTTGCTAGGACGTGAAAGAAGGTAAACATTCATGTCGTCAGCAACGTGGGCTAAATGTCAGAAGAACAAAGGCAAAGGTTGGCACTTAGCAGTACTTGTTGCAGGGTTATACAGCACATGATAGTAATAGTACACTATAAGCAGCAACATAATGCAGTGTCTTGGAAGGTAAGGCAATAAACAGAAAGTTCTCAAGAAAATGTGAGACAGTGCAGCAGTGAAGTTAAAAAAGCGGGCCATAAAAGAAGTACTTGAAATGTGGTGACGGGATATAGCAACACCAGTTTAATTTAGTAATGGAAGTCATAATTTTTATACCTTCCTTCCTTGATGTATTGCAGACTATTGGGCACAAGGCATTTAACAAAACGTGGAAGGACAGTTCAAAGCAGAAAAGACTAATAGACACCACTTATCCCTGTTAGGCATGACGAATCTTGTAGTACTTGAGAAACAGGGACAAAACAAAGTGAACAGTACATACGCTAACTCTCAATTACTGTTTGTCTTACGAGTTGTAGTTATGTTGACAGAATACTAGTGTCTGACGGGAGTGTGTCACTGAAAGTAGATCACTTGCAAGTAAAAAGTGATACAGGAAGTGGTCATCACAAATGAAGCTCAGCAGTAATCTATCATGACATGCTTTGAGTCACACTGCTCATGACACAGTGTGTCATATTGTTAATGTGGCTGCAAACAAAAAAAAGAAAAGTAACACAAAGTATAGTCATTACCTTGTCCCCTATGAAAACATAGTGCCTCAAGTACAAGGTAGACAAAGACTGTCCTCGTGCTCTGCACCACTCACTGCTAGGTGCTCAGTTGGCAGTGTGCTTGTTTTGTTGCTTGTAAATATTTGTAAAAACACCATTCTTTACATAACATTGTTGGTGGAGGTTGAAGGTGCAAAGGTCACTCTTGGCAGCAAGCTGCTAACCAATGGTCTTTGCAGAGAGGTCGCAGAGTTTCCCTGCGCATCTGTTCCAGGTGATCAGTTGAGGCTTGTGAGTGCCTTACAAAACCTGCACAACTTCTTTGCAGTAGAAGATAGTGCTGGTGAGCATGACGGTTGGGTCCCGTCTATTATTATACAGACTGATACAATCTGGCACGTTTACATCGTCCGTGCTGCAAGGTGTCTTAAGATCACAGAGGTAGGAAAAGATGACCCATCGCTGGTATAAATCTTATGCGGAAAGTGTTCTTGCAATCTTGCACGTTTACATCGGCCGTCCTGCAAGATGTCTTAAGATCACAGAGGTGGGAAAGGGTGATCCATGGCTGTCATGGATCATATGCAGAAGGTGTTCTTGCTCGTGTGGTCTCTTCATGCATTGAAGTAGGCAGTGAACAGTTACATGTTTCATAAGATTACGCCACACCTTTACCTTATGATGTTACGTGAAGGAAGCCGTATTTATAAATATTTACAAAAAGTACAGCAGCAACTTAGCACCTGGCAGCGAGCAGCATTATTTTCGTTTTAAACAAACACGAACAGATTTACAGCATATTTGATATTTTGCTTATACAAGACACAACAACTTCTGGGCACTCTTTACTGTGCTTTGAAATGGTGGTTGTGATGCTCTTTTTCAAAGAAATGTAATTATCATTGTATTGCAGTAAAAATAGGTTCGAGCTTTGGACCCAGTTTGCTTAAAACCACCAAACCCTCCTTGCACACTTGGCAAAAAGTCGCTTGTGTGCCATATTTGTAGGCACTAATCAACAAGTCTTCCCCTTTCCTTGAGACAGGAGCCGACTTTGTTGGACCTCTGTACATCAAGCATGATGGCCATGAGAGCGTGTACATCACGCTATTTACATGTGCCGTAACAAGAGCTGTACATTTGGAACTTGTTGGAGAGAAGATATGACATTAGAGAACTTCCTGTACGCCATGCTAAGCTTCGTTTCTCAACGTGGGCTCGGTGAGACAATGTACAGTGACAATGCACGCATGTTCATGAAATCGGCTAAAGCGCTAAAAGAAACTGTGGGGGATAATTCAACATCTTGATGTTCACGCATACTTCGTAGCTCATAACGTTCAATGGAAGTTGAACTGCCCAAATGCTCCCTGGTGGAGCAGATGCTATGGAAGACTCATACGTCCAGTGAAAACGTCTCTAAAAAAATGTTGGGCAGGCATCTACCCAGTCATACTGAACTGAGCTTGGTTCTCACCGAAATTGAGGCGATAATCAATTCTCGGCCCCTGACATGCGCCTTTAATGACGTTGATGAGCCTTATCCGCTGTCGCCGGCCTGTTTTTAGTGGGACGGAAGGACGGAAGGCCGCCTAGCAGATCTCAGGCAGAGGATCTTCAAATACCGATTTCCGGTGCTTGTAATAAGTGAGCATCTCCTTTTCGACTGTCCGGTTATGAAAGTTTCCTCTCTGAAGCGGCTGGGCATTTGAGCAAGGTACTACTATGCGTCCGTCGTGACCTCACTTACGTTCGGCATCACATTCCTGGGGGCAGTAGCAACGAGTATGTAGCAATCATTGTGACTTTGAATGGGCGCACAATCTCTATTATAGGTGGCTACATACCACCAAGGGGTCGATTTGATGCCCTACGACTACAATCGCTACTTGACAGCGTTTCGGAACCCCATATAATAGTAGGAGATTTCAATGCGCATCACCACGGCTGGGGAAGCGCCGTTACGAACGTTCGAGGACGGGATATCGCCACGTTCATGAACAATGCAGGTCTCGTTTTGCTCAATGATGGCACGCCGACATTTCTACGCGGGACTACCTACAGCAGCTGCCTGGACCTTGAATTTGTATCCAGGCGCCTGTCATCGTTCGCAACGTGGTGTGCTGATATTGAAAGTTATGGAAGTGACCACATACCATCGTATGTGCAGCTACGGTGGTTTCACCGTCTTCCAAATGCCAAAATACGTTGCACCGACTGGAGTGCTTTCCGCATTGTTCTAGAAAAAACCTGTGGGAGACTCGCTGATCCAACAGATGTGGAACAGCGTATTATTTCGGCCATGCACGATACAACACGCAATATCTCAGCGCCAAATTCCACAGCACCAGTGGATTTGATCTACGCGCAGCTTCGGGCGATTCGTCGGCGCGCAGAACGAAAATACCGGAGGACAAAGGATGTCTCGGATCTCCGGGCCTCTCGACGTGCCCAGAAGCAAATACAGCGCTATTTGGAGAACCTAGGCAAACAACGGTGGCGGTCATTTTGCAGCAGATTGGATCCCCGCAAACCACTCTCCACAATCTGGCACGTTGTTCGAGCACTGCCGACATTTCCCCAGCAGAAACACCCTTTCCGTGCATTGGCACTTCATGATAGACGGCAAGAACTAGAGGTGGCGGAGGATTTCTGCTCGAGAATTGCCGGAAGCGCTTCTTTACCTCGGCAGCATCGATGTGCTCCCCCCACGATGGACGATCGACTGGACATCCCCTTCACAATTCAAGAACTGAAAGCAGCTCTTTCTGCTTGCACGCATCCTTCATCCCCAGGACCTGATGGAATAACATACAATGCGCTTCGTCATCTAGGCCGACAGGTAATGGAAGCCCTCTTAACATTGTTCAACCACTCTTGGGCCTCTGCCACTGTACCACAGCAGTGGAAAAGAAGCCACATTGTGGCCTTGCTCAAACCAGGGAAATCGCCACTCACATTAACATCCTACAGACCAGTAGCTCTGGCAAGTTGTATTGGCAAGACGATGGAGCGTATGGTGCTAACCCGTCTAGAATGGTTCCTTGAAAAACATGGGCTATACCCTTCCACAATGACGGGTTTCCGCAAAGGCCGGTCTGCCATCGACAGTGTAATTGATCTCGTGTCAACGGTACAACATGAAAAACGCCGTCACAGGTTGACTGCTGCTCTTTTCCTCGACATAAAGGGCGCATTCGATAATGTTCAGCATGATGCAGTACTGAATGCACTCGAAGAATGTGGTATAGGCGGACGTCTACACAATTGGATTGCAAGCTATTTGACAAACCGGACAGTCTACATGGAGACTCTTGAAGGTGACACAGCAGATCATCATGTTGCTTGTGGTGTTCCTCAGGGAGGAGTGCTCAGTCCAACGTTGTTCAATCTCGTGCTCATTGGCCTTTTCAAACAACTACCGAAGACTGTTTCAATATCCGCCTACGCAGACGATATTTGCATCTGGACATCAAGTGTCACGCGTCCCCAAGTGCAAGCAAGATTGCAGCATTCGGTGTCCATTACGTCTGCGTACTTGCGCCGTCAGGGGCTTGAACTTTCGCCAACTAAAAGCGTAACATTGGCTTTCACACGCAAGATAATGGCGTGGTATCCGGTCACAATCGACGGGCAAATTGTTCCATACGTAACACATCACAAATTCTTAGGTGCTACGATAGACCGTGACCTGTCCTGGACGCAGCACATTTCTGTGCTCAAGAGAAAGCTCGACAGCTTTGCAGGCATTGTGCGGTGTATGGCAGGAAAATGTTGGGGTCCCTCTGAGCGCTCTTTACTACACGTGTACCAGGCGCTGGTGGTCGGCCTTCTCAGATACAGTGCACCCGTTCTCTCGGGGGTCAGACTATCAGGCCTGCGTGTGCTTGAAAGCGCGCAGGCTCGTGCTTTAAGAGTATGCTTGGGTTTGCCATGTAAAACTTCTACATGGGGCACATTTTATGAGGCCCGCGCCTGCCCAGCGCGAATTTATTTTCAACAGGAGCCACTTCGTGTGCATTTGCGGCATCTGACCAGGCATCGTCATCACCCCTTGACTAACATTAGTGCGGTGCGTCCAGATGCAGCCTTTTCCAGAGCCCTTTGGATGCAGCGCAATGCGCTGCCTTCGAACTACGCGCCACACCAGATTGCGGAGGTGCCACTTTGGGCAGTACCAAAACCATCTATACGGACAACAATCCCAGGGATCACAAAGAAAACGCACATTCCAACAGTCGGACTGAAACAGCTGGCGCTGTCATACATTACATCTATGTATACTAACACCCAGCATGTTTTCGTGGACGGATCCGTTACGACCACTTCTTCAGCTGCAGCGGTGTTAGTGCCAGGAAATGCCTCATGTCACCGTTTCAGGCTCATGCATAAAACGTCCTCTACGGCAACCGAATTGGCAGCCATACGAGAAGCCGTCCTTTATATTGGTCACCAGCCAGCGCAGCAATGGACTATATTCTTCGACTCGCGATCGGCATTACAGGTCGTACAAACTTATCTAAAACCAAGAGCATGCGAGCAGCTGGTTCAACAGATTGTGCTTTTGTTAGCCGAGGCTTTCCACCGCGGCCATATCATAAAGTTTCAATGGATACCGAGCCATTGCGGCATAGCGGGAAACGAGCGTGCTGACGCCGAGGCTCGGATGGCACATAGTGATGGTGCTTTCATTGAGATAGCCTTTTCAAGATCAGACATTGGAGCCTTGTTGGCGCATTTAATGCAGGCGGCAATGCAGTCGCACTGGCATGATCCGAGTCATCAACAGGACCGCGTGTGTACGCTTGACGCTGGCTCACGATTACATTTCCCATCTGTGGTGGTGCGACGTCATGGGACTTTACTCCACCGGCTACGGCTTGGCGTTGCCTACACCAAACACTATCTTCACAAGATCGGCATCGAAAGTAACCCAAATTGCGCACAGTGCAACACACCAGAGACTATTGGACACCTTCTTTGCGCGTGCCCGAAGTATACTTCTGAAAGAACAACATTGGAGGCGACCGTGAAAAACCTGGACTCTCGCCCTCTCTCTGAGGAAACTCTTCTGGGCGCAAGGACGAGACGTTCTGATTGGTGGCGTGTGACAAAATCCCTGCTCAACTTTTTGTGTGAAACAGGCCTGGATACTCGTTTGTGACCGCCTGTGCACAACCTACATGGTTAATGACATGTGTCGGTGTTGTGTTGCAGACACCAGTTTTGAGTTTTATGTGTGTCCAGTAACCGCGATGCGAGCGCCAGCCAGTGTTGTGTGTGTGTGTGTGTGTGCGTGTGCATAGACATCACCCGTGAAACTCATTGTATTATGCCATCATCAGCCTTCATTCACACTTTCCTTTTCCTTCTCTTCCCTTTCCCCTGTGTGGAGTAGCAGGCCAGGGCCCTGTTACCACCGGCCGACCTCTCCGCCTTTCTTTCATTAAAATTCCCTTTCTTCTTCACCCTTTCTTGCGTCATATCTACCGAATTCTTCTTCAGGCAAACTGATAAGGCTTTGGCAAGAGCGGGAAGACCAGCTGCAAGTTTTTGGTCAGGACGGGTAAAGGAGTACCTGAGCGTACTCAGAAACTTTGCAACAAACCAGGTGAAGCACCCCGACCTGTTGAAGTCTGGGACAATAGTGCTTCTTGGTGAACGACAACATCCGAGACATCTCTGGTTCCTTGCAAGAATTGAAGACCTTCATTGTGGGTGCGATCGATCACCAACGAAGACTATAGTCAATCGTCCCGTCCAGCTCCTGTACCCCTCGGAGGTTACCTAGTATCGTTTTGGGCCGGGCAGGATGCGGGAACTTCTTCATCGACAGATGAAGATGTCATCATCATTTGCAAGTTCGCGTGAAGCTACGCCTCTCACGCAGTGCGCTTCATCTTCATAATAAAAAAAACGCTTCTGTTCTTTTCGGTCACGGTAGTCTCAGCTCCGATCCTTTGAAGCATACATGCATTAGCAGGTGGAACCTGTGTGGAGGATGGCAGCTGTCGTCTTAGCTCCTTGTGGACGATTTTGCGGATAACTTTCCGCAAGCTGTCGCTGGTGGTGGTCGTCGTGTCCGGACGCATTGCACAGACAGAAGAAGGGCAGTTGTACTGCCGAGTCCAGTCGTTGAGGGTCTTCTCGATCGTGCAGGCTTCTTGCATGAATTCGAAGACTGTTTTTGGTGGCTGGCAGACGAGGCTGCCAAAGAGTTCTTTTACGCCGCGCATTAAAAACTGAACTTTCTTTTCCTCAGTCATCGCGGGGTTGGCGCGGCGAAAGAGGCGCTTCATCTCTTCGACATAACCGCAGACGTGCTCATTCGGAAGCTGGATCCTGGACTCGAGGAGTCGTTCGGCTCTTTCTTTCCTCACGACACTGGTGAATACCTTCAAATGTTCCTTCTTGAATAGCTCTCATGCCTTTGGGGACGACTCGTGGTTTTCGTACCATGCACTTGCTGATCCCTCAGTGAGAAAAATACTTCCAATTTTTGCAGCGTCATCCCACTTGTTGGAGATGCTGAATGATGTTGAATGATGCCACGCGCTTAATTAGTCCAACCATTCTTCAGGATCTTCGCCTAGGGATCCATTGAAAGTTGGCGGCGCCCGCAGCTGTTGCTGTAGGATTGATGTCGATATCTTTGGCGAGGTTGCGGTGCTCGTAGCAGCGCCTTTTCACTGTCTGGTGTGGTTCGGCAGGGTCCCGAACTCAGGCTGCTCTCCCTGGAGATGTCAGCTGGCTCAGTGAGCTGCTGGCTCGTCCTCGGGTGTGAAGCGCAGAGTGCTGGCGTCACGGCTTTAAGGGGGTGTCCGGTACACGGAAGGCCACTCAGCACCTCCACCAGATGTCACGAAGTGCGTAGGCTGTGCATAGTAATGGCTTGTCAGCCCTTGTATGTCTTGTACTGTACTCTTCGGTGAAAATCTGGTCTGAGGTAATGTCATCATGGAAGGATTCGGTGCAAGGAAGGTTCAGCGGAGAAAGTTGGTTTTGATCTTGACGTTTGTAAATGGTGTGCTGCATAATTTGTTGAAGTGACGAGCACACATACAGCATGAATGCAGGCAACACACATTGTGTATTCATCATCTTAACTGTTGTCTGGCGTGCTGACTTAGTGGTTATGGTGCTCGGCTACTGACCCGAAAGACGTGGGCTTGATCCCGGCCGCAGCGGTCGAATGTCGATGGAGGCTAAATTGTATTTATTTATTTATTCATTTTATTAAATTCTAGAGGCACGTGTTATGTGTGAGGTTAGCGCACATTAAAGAACCCCAGGTGGTCAAAATTTCTAGAGCACTTCACTACGGCGTCCCTCATAGCCTGAGTCGTTTCGGGACGTTAAACCCCCATAAACATAAGAAATCTTAACTTTGGTAAATGGTGCACTACTGAATTTTTTTGCCAGTAGAATGCGAACTAAAATAAAATAAGACTCGCACTCTTTGTGCACAAAATTGTGTGTGTCATCCGTTTTCTTTCCGTGCTTGTCTTCTTGAACATAAAAATTAAGCATTGCACCATTTAAGTGAATTAAGATGAAAAATGCACAATGTGTGTTGTTTTCTCGTGCTACATGTGTCTGTCAGTGCGACAAATTATGCAGCACGTCACTTACTGAAGTATACATCTAATGCAGCCTTGCACTCGGCACATTGTCATGCACATTTCTGCTCAATTCGTGGCCACGTTTCGCCTTCTTGCTGCTGTTTTGGGTGGCCGACCAGCAGGGACACGCCTTGAACCTCTCGTGAGTCCAGGTCGCCGGCGTGCCAGGCTTGTTGGCTGAACCTTTGTCTTTCTGCCACTTCTCCTTTTCACTCGAGCTGCTGCCTTTAGCCGAAGCATCAGTGCATAGGCACCGCTGCTGGTACTGATACTTTTCACTCCAGCAGCCAAGTCTTTCACTAGTGACAGATAAGAAGGGCTCCAATTGGCTAATGCGTGGACCTTGCGTATAGCCTGCTCCAGGGCCTTGAATGCCTCCTCACATTCCTGCATGATATTTGAATAGAAGTGAATACTCATTCAGTGCTTGCATATTTAGCTGTACCAACAAGGGACATTATCACAAAGTACTAACCTTTGTGATTTGTATAGAAGGCACCTAACATTTTCAAAATGATGATGATGAATTTTTACGGCTCAAGGACGGCTTTGGCTAAAGAGCGGCCTGGCATAAGGTGTTTTTTCACCATGTCAACGTGGGGTCAAAGACCCATTTCTTAAGCATTTCACCCAAACTTGAATGCGCTGTATCACCGGTGGCTGCCCGATGGCACTGGTGTTCAAACCCCGCACCTCTCACATGCGAGGTGGATCCACAAACCACTAGGCCACCACTGCGGTACCATTTTCAAGCATGCAAGCCTTTTCATCATAACATTTCGCATGTCTCACTTGCCACATGTGATGCAAGCATTGAATGAGGTGTAAAAAGTACCCCAATATACCTCATGAGTTGTGCTGCATGGAGCCGCTCCTGATAAAAGCTGGCCACTGACAACACCAGCTTCGTCTTGTGGTGCTTCTGGCGCCTCGCAATGGTCTTGCTCCACCTCCATCAGAAGCTGGTCACTGGATGTGCACGCTTGGATTTTTTTGGCTGTAATTGTGATCATCTGCTGCATTGAGAGGAGGAGGGGGCATTTCTACCTGCTGGGCTGTTTGCAGGGGTGCAAAGAAGGCTTGTGGAGGGCATCTGTCTCCAAGTGCCAGCTGTGCCAGAAGAATGCAGTCTGCAGTTGTCAGCTGCGGGCTGTTTGGGAAAAGGCCACCAAAGGCCTTTTGCACAACTGCTTGATGCTTGCAGAAAGCACCTTGGCTGCCTGCCCAACAGCTGCACAGACCAACATCAGCATTGACTTCATAGTAGTGAGTTCTAGAAGAACTTGGAACGGAGAAGACATTCTCTCCTTTTGGAGTGATGTCTTCTTTCGGCACTTCTGGCATTTTCTGGCGCAACTGCTCACAAGTGGTTCGATGTTGGCCTTCTCTTTGGTGGGCATGCCGGAGAAGTATTGTTTCAAAGTACTTCTGCTATGTTGTCGTGATGCTTTCGACAAGGGCCACAGCATTGTATGCCTTGGTCCTGCTCAGGACAATGTCTTTTAGTATCCTGATAGAGGCTTTCGAGTAATTGTTTGTATTATGCCCCCTTGTGACAATGCCCCGACGATGGAAAAGCACCCACTGCTCCTCCTGATCAAGAACCTTGAAAACTCGCTTGATGTAGCCCTCGTGGCAGGTGGTCACAAGTGCCTCTTTGGCTGCCTTCAGCTCATCCTTGCTGACTGCATAGAGAACCGGAAATCAGATTGCGAATAATTATAACTGTTGCCATTTTGAAGAGGTCAACTCTGCATCATCATGATCATCAGCCTGACTACGCCCACTGCGGCCCATATATCTTCTGTTCACCCTGTCCAGTGCCAGCTGCGGCAACCCTATCCCCCCACCGCAGACTTCTTGAATATAAAGTCCGTATATATATATATATATATATATATATATATATATATATATATATATATATATGCACCATGCAACAGCCAACTAAAGCTTACTGTCCACTGTGAACACTTGTATGGCTCCCTGTTAATGTGCATGTTTGTTCTGTATGGTTAGGATGTACTCACTAGAGTAGCCAAGGACTGGCTGACCTACCTTACTGACTAACTGGCCGAATACTTAGCTAACTAACTTCTCTAAGCAGGTGATGATAGGGAACAAAGAATGCTTAGCTAGAAGATGGCGAAGAGATGATGCTTCCAGGTCTGCAGAGGCGTGTAAGCTAGCAGAGCAGTACCTCAAATCACAAAACTGCGCTGCTTATCCAGCAGTGTCATCGTCACATCATGCCCCTGACTTCCTTACTTGGTTATTTTTAACTTTTACTGAATGTAACCCACATTAAACGAGCCATGGCTTGCATGCCAGAAATATTTATTTATTTATTTCGTTGCTATCAGGGCCGTTGAGGCATTACAGATAGGAGATACTGACCTCTTTCGGTTAAAATCGAATTTCGAACACTGAAATTAGCATGCTTATATCGTTTTTTTTCCTCGACATAAACCAAAAAGTGCAGCTCCTAAGTATATATTATTTTCCAAACAGACTGCATGGCTTGATGGGTGCAGTGTTAAACATAAAGTACAAATCCTTATTCCAAGCATGATACCTTGATAACTACTAACTTGTGCAAAACTTCCATACCTTCTGGAAAGCTGCCATGAACTGTTGGCGCTTGTCTTTAGGCACATTGCTTGGTGTCGACGTCAGCCAGCGCCACTCTGCTTGCAGGACATGAAAATGACATAATAGCTGGTGCGCTGACGGCCACGTTGCCTGAAGGGCGTCCTTTTCTGGCCGGGAATTGTCCGTCATGAACACAGCCGGTGCCTATAAAATACATGTACCAAAAGATCAGAAATTCCCCCTACTTGCATGTCACACACAAATTTCACTGCCAGTGCTTTGGTGACTCAAAAAAGAAATGTTGCTTCTTATCTCCAACCACAAAAGTGCTGTGTGCAGTAAAACTAGCCCTTATTGTGTACATCTAAAGCTCTTGTTTTTTTACATTAGATGACAGAACCATACCTAGTTTTTATTTTACATATGCAGGCTTCAAGTTCAGCAGTGAACAGGACACTGTAAGCATGTGCACTGTCATCACAACAGCTGCTCTCATATTATTTAGACACAGGGATTGCTAGTGTCATAAACACTAACCTTTTGTATCTATGAATTAAGGGGAGGGGATCAGGATATGGATGTTGTCGATCAAAGAAAAAGCTTGTACTGACGAACCACTCTGACACCCATTTTCCTGCAAATTAAACTCAAATAGGAAACATGCAGTCACATCCATAATTACTGGACGAGACTTCTGTAGAAATGCATGCACCTTCCCTCTTTTCATAGCCTCCTTCTAATAGCCTCCTTCTGCATCACCCAGCTCAAGAGTGCAGTTTTGGTTTTGCTCAGCAGTTACCAGAGGTTTCCTCTTCTGTTTTTGTTATGAAAACATTATAGAAGCACATGTCTATCTCGGGTATCTATTTCATCAACTAAATCTTCCACCTACCTATGCAGCTATGTACACAGTGTATGGTATGTGTGGTCACAAGTACATAAGGCCCTTCATTTTTAGGTAAAATCAATTTCACCTGACTCTTGCACTCTAAACAAATTCCTTAAAAATTGGATTTAATTCGATTTCTACCTAACAATGCATCTTTCAGCAAACATAGTTTTCCAGCGCACAAAACTGAAGACACCGCAGGAAAATTAGCAGATACATATCTTGCACTTATTTCAGAGAGGTGTCTTCAATTTACTGGCAGTCTGAAACCTTTTCAATACTCTTTATTCATGGTTCTGCTTAATTTGAGGACAAGTTAGAAAAGACGCCCAAGTCAGCGTCCAAAACATAAATACTAGCCAGGCATCTTACTGCCATCATTGTACCAAGTACTAACGACACTGACATCCTGCTCAGGTCTTTTACGGGTTAAAAATGGTTTCTGCAATGTTGAATTACTGTTTTTGCACTGTACAGAAGGAGGCAGGCCTTACATGGATCTGGAAGTGCCACTGTGGGAATGGTAATAAATTCTAATTGTAATAAATGAGGAAAAAAATTTGACTGGTGAAATTTTTACTGCAACTTGCAGTTCCATAATGTTTGTGATAATAATTACCAATAATACACCATGTTATGTCCAAATTAATTGTCTTGCAGCAGAAAATGTCCTGAAAAACCCGAAGTTATGGAACATTTCGCTGCATAAACTGATTTCTATCCGAATTCAAGGAAAAAGATTATCGGCCAATTTTTACCTCTCCAATGTGGGAAAAAATTAAATCAATATGAAGGGTGCTGCATATATACTGTACATTTATAAACACACGCTGCAGACCATTATGTGTCCGTTAATAGCACTGCACACAAACCGAAAATGCCCTGTGGGAAAAAGCATGAATTTTGTGCATTAAATGTGTTGTATAGTTGAGACCACCTTGCGTAAAGTTATAGAATTTTGAAGTGCAGAGTGTTTTCCTTTCAGCAACGTTTGTAATATTTTATTGTAATTAGCACTCTCTTTAATACAGCATTTGATTAAAAGCAATTCTTTCTTCGCGTTGCTAATGAAGGACTTTGAGATTTTGTTACTAGATGCCACCGTAATAAAGGCTAAAAACTGTCGTTAACGAGGCATATGGCACTGTTTTGTGATAGTTCTGGGTGTCTAAACTAAGACGCTACTCTATACTGAAGATGTCTAATACTGTCTGGTGGTTCCAACAATATTTGTTTCTGTGCATCACTTTTGACAGTGTGGAATTGCTATTGTGTTTGCTGACCATGGTTTCTAGCGCCGGGATACATAAAAATGATGACATCCACTGGATAAAATTGTTGGTAAAAATGTTCTCCTCTCTCTGTTACAAAACCATTGTGGAATCAGGCACTTTGGACACTAATTTTTTTCTTGTGCACAACAAAATTTGGCCTTCAAAATTCAGCCTTCAATCTATTTAAAATCTGTGGACCTGCTGTCTGACTAGTACGACCAAAGAAAGACCATGCAAATATGTTGTTCTCAAAAGTAGTTTACCAACACAGAGCTAGCTCATTCTTGTAAGAAGCATGTCAGACGAAGAAGCACAAGCATTCTATTTAGTTCTGCACATTATCATACCTTTCTGTTTCCGAAGCATGATGGATAGTGCTGCTTCAGGAGGGAAAAGGCCTGGCTGTAGCCTTCAGTGTTCTGGGCACTGTGGAGGAGTACTGCAATCGGCACTGCACCTGCCTTTGTTGGTGCCAGCAGCACTGTGATTGTGGTTTTGGTCGTATCGCAAGATGCCGTGGAGTCCACAAAAAATATGTTTTGCGCTGAACCCATGGCCTGAATTCGACGCATAATTGGTGTTGCGATGACCACCGCCCAGTAGTCGTCTTTCGTTGTTGTGTGGACATCAATCCCTGCATAATCAGTGCACATTTTATTTGATATGTTCAGGTATCATACTATGAAACGCAATGCAAAATTTCTGCGAAGACATCTATCACTTTGTTTCCTTTTTAAGAAAAGAGTAAAAAGCTATGCATGACGAGGTGACTGTGTGTTTCTTTGCGTAGGAATCCACATTTCACTGCTTCTCGATATTTTTAGTAGCACAATTTCCAGAGGAGCATGCTTGAATGTTGTTGAAACCAGCTAAGAGAATAAAAGTGCAGTCTCGAGTTCATTTGTTCTGTTCTTATGTTTTTTTTCACCCTGTTGCCAATGAAATATACCCAACTGGCCAAACTTGCCACCTTTCCCATGCTGCATGTATGGGAAAATGGCACAGAATGTATTTCCTGACAGTGCAGTTTGTTCAGTCTATTTTACTCTAGATTGTTATGCAAAAATAGCCATTAAATGTTGGCAGTTCTATAGGGCTTTCACTAGCACTGAGTAATGATGCATGGGCTTTATTAACTAAGTGTTGACTTTAGATGATGGACTCAGCTTTGCTAACACAAGGTTGAGTCCATACTTTCCACGCTGAGTCCATGCTCTTTAGGGACTAGGCAGTTTAACATTCGACAAGCTGTTTTGTACGATAGAATATATCGATTTCAGAAGCACCATGCTGAGTTCCTCAGTTATACTATATGCAACGTTTCCTTTGTAATGTTTTTGTTCTTGTAGTGGTGGTTAGTCATCATCATCATCATCAGCCTGACTACACCAACTGCAGGGCAAATGCCTCTCCCATGTCTCTCCAATTAACCCTGTCCTTAGCCAGCTGCATCCACCCTTTGCCGGCAAACTTCTTAATCTCATCCGCCCACCTAACCTTCTGCTGCCCCCTGCTACGCTTATTTTCTCTTGGAATCCACTCCGTTACCCTCAAGGGTAACGGAGTGGATCAATTATCTTGTCTTCGCATTGCATACCCTGCCCAAGCACATTTCTTCCTCTTGATTTCGACTAGGATGTTATTAACACGCGTTTGTTCCTTCACACATTCTGCCCGCTTCCGGTCTCTTAACGTTACACCTATCACTTTTCTTTCCATGGCTCGCTGCGTTGTCCTTAACTTAAGCCGAGCCCTTTTCGTAAGCCTCCACGTTTCTGCCCCGTCGGTGAGTACTGGTAAGATACCATCATTACTGTCATCATCATTAAGTTTCAACTTGACCGAATGAGATTGATGATATATGGAGAATGATTCTAGGTGATATATAGTCCGTGTGGATTGCACTATAGGTGCTTTCTGTGACATCTGGTGGTTAATATTTGAAGCAAAACATCTTTGTATGCAATACACATTGTTTGCATTTATTTCCCTCATTGTTTTCCAATAGCCTTAAGATGAGACAGTCGCACAGCTTGTGACTAGCATTAAACGATGCAAAGGACATCTTTGGCATTTTAAATAAGACTTGCTGCACGACAACTTAATTTTTTTGTGTCAGTACTCACTGGTCACGTTGCACTCAATCGTCTTGCATCTGCTGAGAACCTTATTTTCTGACCATATTGTAGTAATGTTGGCTGTTTTGCTCCCACCATATCACCAGCTTAGAATGCCATTATACCACTCCTCTGTGTTTTCTGTTTCTGTCTACTTTGCAGCCTTTCTACAATTCTTTCACTATGCTCCTGGTTTCCTTCGTGCTGTATTCTGGGTGGTCAGCAGCTGCCAAGAGCTTGTCAGCACCTTTTCTAGAAGAATAATTCTGTGCTACTCTTTTTTCACATGAGCACACAGCAGAACATGGCAAGAGTAGCGCTTAATTACTTTTTTAGAAAATATGCATCACCTGCGTATTTGCAGAAAATATGCATCACAGTACGGCAACATTTTTTGTTGTCAGCATCTCTAGCAATAACTTGTGCCCACAATATGAATGTTGAGAAGCAGTCAGTTACTGTGAGAAGTGTGGTGGTTTGGGCCAATTTGGCAGGTAAGGTCAGAAACTAAATAACAGCTCTACAAGACCTGTTTTTTATGACCTGTCTTTTACCTCTGTTACTTGGTTTCTGTAAGGGTGAGTCATGATGTTAGTGATCATAAGGACAAAATGCTGGTGCAGATTTAAGAGGGTGACGCCCCCGCCCCCTTCCCAAGTGAAAAAGCTTACATCGGAAGCCACACTGTACGCCATCTTTTCGACCAAAAAAAATTCCGAAAAATACATGATTCAAATCAACCCTCCCCCCCCCCCCAAAAAAAATTGTCCCATCCCAGAGCACCTTATTAACCCGTCCGTACCAAAATTGCCTTGCACTTAATGCAGTACTATGCAGACACCAGCTACTTGTTGAAATGATTTTCTGAAGAACGGTGGCGAAAAAGCTGAGGCAGAACTGTTGAACACGTACGTGTAAGTAATCAGCGAACAGGGTGCTTACCTCGGGCTGCGTAACTTGTAGTCATTTCTTTCAGCTTTAAAACTGGGTTTGTGTGTGGGCCGTACTTCTCAGTCCTCCAGTTGTCATGCCAATGGTAGACAGAGTTCTTGCTAGGGTTTGTCATCCCGCTTGCGAGAAGCATTGGCCCGTTTGGTTTATCCGCAAGCAGACATTCCTGGTGGCGGATGGCATCGCATGGTGACATGCCAGCTTCAAAATAGGCCAGAAACTCTGCCTTCGTTTCTGGGCTTGGGTGCAGCAATCTCAGCGCATCTGCCGATTCTGTGCTGTGATTATGGCGGTACGATAGCTTGATGACGGCAGGAAGAGGTGTTTCCCTCCGGAGGAAGGGATCGTTTCTTTTCGTGTTCTGATTTACCTTCTTTATTTTTATGTCCAGTTTTGCGGGGCACCCTAGGTTGCGTTGCGATACTGGTTTGTTGCGGTGGGAGTGCTGGCACCGCCACACTTTGTGGAATTCCATCCTGCAAATGCAAAATTGCATTGCTGAAAAGGCACTGAGGACAAATGGAAAGCCTGTATCAAAGAATTAGCGCATTCTGTTGACAAAAAAGGTACTTTTACTGAAAAGTGAGCTTTGATAAGCTGTAAAAGTTTAAAAAAAAATTAAATATAAGTATCACTGCCTCCAGCTGTCTTTGAAAGCAGTCTGCAATAGTGTGGTGCTCCCCCCATTTTTTTGTAATATAACTTTGAAGCAACGCTACTCCTCCCCTTATAAATTATTGCCAGACTCCCTAAAAGTGGGCATCGCTATATAGTTTGAATCAAGTGACTGAAAAAAAAGCTTCACTTTTAAATTCAGTATCTTCAACAATTATTATGTATTTACTACTGCACAAATATCATCATAGCCACAAAGCACATAAAATCATTTTTAACATGAACAAAAATTGGAAGGGGTTCACCAAGCGTTGGGTTCACCTCTGTCCCTTTAATTGCAAGTAGGCTTTCCCGTGAAACTTTCTTGACTGTAACAACATGACCCACTCTGTGCTTCCAGCGATGACAGCGTGACATCACACAATCTTCTATTTTACCCTTCCAATATATACTGCAAACCTCGTGTTCATACCTATGACACTCATTCGTTTGCTATGACAACCCTTCCAGCGAGAGCACTATCTCGGTTTGTCGAATTGTAATGGATGGGAAAGGCAGCTAGTGGTATCTCGTCAGGAGCTGTGACGAGCAATTTTGGCGCGTATGTCCCATTTTTATAAGCGGCAACCTCGTTTCATTACTGCACATTAAAACACGCCAGCCCGACTTTCACGTCATTAAGTGTGGAGTTTTTTAGACAACACCTATAGCTCTCTATGTGGGTGGTCTTTATAGTTAGAGTGAGGGAATGCGACAAAGTGTTTGTTGGTTTGCGAGTGACTGACAAGCCTTTTTTTTAGAATAGTGTGGTGATCTTGCTGGTGCCTCTGACAGTAAAAAAGGGTAATGACGTGTTTTTGTGGTGGGTTTGGGTTCATTTGTTGAGTTCTGGGAGCTTGTGAGATTTTTGGTGACGAATGGTTTTTCGAATAATGTTTTCGGGTGCGTGCAGTCAATTGTCTCAGCTCTAGAAACAAGTATTCCTCCTTGTTCCTGATAGGCCTTACATATCAGAGAGTTTCTGCTAGCTCTTGCATTCAAGATGTGGTACGAGTCACGTGAAATCTTGTTTGGAGACAATGCTTCCCTTTTACCTGTAATTGTAATTGTGTGAGAATGTTACCTCGGTAACCTCTCCAGTAATTTAATTCCTGTTATGATATACTTCAGTCTTAAAATGTTGTGTATCCGTGGGAGAAGTCAATTAAACAAATAAAACACCAGAGGCAGCTTTTCATTTCTCTCCATGGCACAGTCCGTGCATTTATCATTCCTTAGATGTGTGCCACGTGCACCTGCACCAAAATTGATGGGGGTCGAGAAAAAACTTGTGGCACGTACATCGGCCATATGAGCGGTCCGGACGGAGCAGGGCAATTTTCCCGTGTGCGCTCCGTTTTACTACTGGCGCACCTGCACGTGCACGACGGGACACAACATGCCTTACCTTGTGCACTTTGTTCGGACGTTATCCACTACCCATTGTTAGATGTGGGGCTCCAACCCCATAGCACGCCACAGGTGTTGGGGGATTACGCTTCGATCCCACCGCTGCCACCAGTTGTTAGATGCGGGCCCCTGGTTCGCCTGTGCCGTCTCTCGCCAAGGTCGGTGTCCCCGGGTTCCGGATCGGGAGACTGCTGTAGTGGGGTTGATGAAGAGATGAGAGGGTCTTCGAGGTGAAGAAGAGACTGAAG
Organism: Amblyomma americanum; assembly: GCF_052857255.1. Taxonomy (NCBI): domain Eukaryota; kingdom Metazoa; phylum Arthropoda; class Arachnida; order Ixodida; family Ixodidae; genus Amblyomma; species Amblyomma americanum. Next base: position 203,510,537 of record NC_135497.1, on the reverse strand, counting down.
GGTTTATTCACATTTATACAAAGATTGAAAGAGTGAATCGGGAGCTGGCGAACACACGCCAGATCGCTGCTTAAATAGGGTCCCCTGTCCCCAGGTTTCAGTGATGAATAGCCCGAAGGGGGTCCCATGGCCGCGTCGAAGGTCAGTCACCTGCACTTCACAGCGGTAGCGTGGGAGCGAAAGGATCCCACCGCAGTTCGCAGAAGCTTTCACGCAGAGCGTGGGAAAGCACCGTCTAAGACGAAGTTGCTTTCGAAGCACGAGGATTCCGGAGACGTTGGCTTGGTCAAACCCGGCCGCATTTGTCACGGCTCATTTGCAGTTCCGCCGCTCGACGGCTCCCCCGTCGTCCCCTCCGGGAGAAACATGTCCCGGGTGGGTCCGGCGTTGAGAACAAAATACAGGTCCACCAAAGCCGTTCTCAGACAGCGGAGAGCCGTTTCACCCCGTAAACAGCAGGGGGGGGGGGGGAGGACCCTTGTAGACGCCACCACCTGCACTCGTAGCGCTGCAACCACATCGACGGCCCTTTGAAGCCTCGGTAGATTGATTATTCCCAGTGGCTTGAATATTCTTGGCATGTTGGCGTCTCCAAACGTAACAGCTCCTCCGCGGCCAGGACAATCTCGATCGGCCAGTGGTCACAATCACTGGTCGAGGAGAGATGACTTGAGTTGTAGCGTGGGAGGCCCTTCTTGATCTTGTCTGCAAGCACAGAGTAGAGTCCTAAACCTCGGACAACTGAGGCATTAGTCGAAATCAGCCACTCAACATGGCGCCACTCCCCAGGCAGTGCACGAAATTCACCCGAGAGCCGCCAGGCTGTTATGCAATACTACTGCATTGTCAATGTAAACGTAAGCACAAAATTTTGTAGCTGACAGCAGTAATCTCGGCTACTAAGAACAACTTCCATGTCTGCCAAATTCGCCGCCAAAGACCGATTCGCCGAACACGGCTTGAAGAGAGGTGACAAATTTGGAAGCAAAAGAAAAAGGATAATAGGACACCACTCCAAAACAAAGCTAACTAGTACCTAAAAAAATACGAAAAGGCACCGAATTGCCACCGAACGGATACCTCAATTATGGGAATAACCTGCTCAATCCGTCGGCATTTCCATGACATTTGCCCCTTTTGTATCGCACAGAAAAGTTATATTGTTGGAGGGCTAGACTCCATCGTAGCAAGCGGCCATTCTTGGGCGACATTTGACGCAGCCATGTAAGCGGACAATGATCTGTCTCGAAAGTAAATTTCGCCCCGTAAACATAACAGGCTAGCTTCTGTGCGGCCCAAACCAGACAAGCGCATTCCTTTTCCGAAGCGCTGTAGGCTTCTTCCCTTAGGGTTAACTTCCTGCTGGCATAAAGGATAGGGTGCTCCTCATTGTCGTCTCCGACTTGGCTTAATACGACCCCCATACCCCGGTCGCTGGCGTCACACTGGACCACGAATTCCTTGCTGTAGTCCGGCGCGCGTAACACGGGCCGCGAAACCAGCACGCTCTTCAAGCTCTGAAACGAAATTTCTTTTGCTGCGTCCCAGATAACGCTATTCGGCTTTTCTTTGCGAAGCGCATCGGTCAAAGGACTTGCTAGCTGTGAATAGTTGGGTATGTACCTTTGGTAGTATCCCACAAGACCGAGAAATGACCGTACATCCGTCTTATACCCCTGTCACACGGGCATTTCGAGGGCCCTCGAACCGATAGTCTATCGACTCAAAGGCGATCGAGCGCTGCCACACGGGCAGTTTCAATGGCGATCGAGTCAATAGCCTATCGAGTCAACGGAGTAGCGCAGAACTCCATCGAGATTTCGAGGGCCTTCGAGCGCTGCCCAAGGTTGCTAGCGTTGCTCCGAGCGGCGCCAAGCGCACTTTCGTACACGACACATTCACGGTGAAAAAACATGAACAAACATTATTCGCATAAAATTTAATGTAAGCAGCCTGTAAAATTATTTTAAAATTATATTAGACTGGTTTTAAGCGCATTAAGCGCATTCATTTTGCGTTGCAGTCTTTGCGTTGCTTGCGTACTTAACGTTGACAACATGGCGGCACCCTGCCCGCCCGCTTCACAGCGATAACAGCTTCGTGGCTAATCCCTCAAAGCAATATCGTGTTCTAAGCTGTTGTATTCGCCTTCGATTTGCCCATTCTTACTCTCGCATAAAGTTTCAAGAGAAAAATAGCTCTTGTTTTTCAGATATCATGGCGATTTCCCCGGTCTTAAGCCTGACGAAGCAGCGCTCCGACGCAGTTGGACTGGCTTGGTTTTGGCTCGTCTTGTATTAAAGTGGCTACAGCAGTGTATGCATATGTACGTCGCGTACGTGCAACTAAAAGGGTTTTTAACGACTTTCGCGTATGCCTGTATTTCAGCATTTAGTATACATTTATCAACTATTTTTGTTATTTTTGCAAAATCCAAAGTAGCGATTGTGGCGCCACTCATCTGTGGCGTAAAACACGAGAACCATTTCAATGGCCATTGAGATTTGCCGTGTAGCAGGGGCGAGTTCGATGGCGATTGAGAATCTCGAAGACCCTCGACTCGAGGGTGATTGAAACAGGCCGTGTGACAGGGGTATTAGTTCGGGGCTGCGGGAATTCAGCGATAGGGGCTATCTTGAGGTCTGACGGCTTCCTCGTCCCCATCACTTGTACAGAAAGCTGCTACAGCTGTTCTCCGCAGAAGTCTGCAGCCTCGCTTCGTTCGCTTGCTCTTTGAATACCAAAATCGGCTAGCTAACCCAGCGCCGCTAAACACAGGTACTCAAATGGGCACAAATTCACGTACTTTCATTGCCTCTGCAATGCGTTAGCTACACTGTCGCGAATGAGACAATCGTTTGGTATCTAACTATGGCCTCCCCCATCAAAATTTGTCTTCTGATATCTGCTAAAGATACAAAGCGAAACGTGTGCTGAAAATTCAAACACAAAGAAATTTGCTTGCTCGAAACGGTTCTACATAAGCAAACAGCTCATCGTCTACTCGTTAACTGCTTTCGCCTAACTCCTGTGAGTGCCCTTATCACTTGGTAGCATCCCAAATTGAAACACGTCCTTTCTAGCTCAACGGCACAATCACAATTATTTAAGTTTTAAGAAAACAGTAACACTTGATCAAAACCAAATTTTTAGCCTAAAACAAAGTAGCATTTCCTTCCCCGTTTTTACACGCACACACAAAAAAGAGGTATAAGAAAAACAGCTACTTCTAATTGCTACGCGGGGTCAAACATGGCTCACCATCCCCGCGTCGAAAGGATTAGTCCTTCAGCCGCGCCCGTCGGGGTCGCGCTCTAACTGATTGTGCGACTGTCAACTCGTGACAAAGGGCAACTGAAAAAAGACATTCCTGATCGCTACTGTCATCTCCATGGCCCCTCGACGCGCTCAGAAGGCCCCGGTAGCCCATGCAGTGCCGATAACCGATTCCGGGCGACGGACAGCGACCGGAGCGAGAAGCTGCTCTCTGTTCTCGCCCCAAGCAAGCCCGCCTACCCTTTCGCCCTGCGCGCTTCTTCGAATACAGTGCGGAAAGTGAAGGACCCATCCTCGTCAATTGTGGACGCCGAACCCGCCTGCATGCGTGGTCTCTATTGCTCGACCCCCGAGCTCGCATGCGCCGGGTGTACCGCAACCTAGCGCCCTCTGATCTTTCCTGCCACTTTTTTGCCTTTTTCTTTACCGCCTTTCTGTCAGGTCGGGGTTGTCTGGGTCTTAATGCTGGCCGATGCCCTTTCAAGAACCTCGCTCCTGTTCTGCTTGGTAGACGCGTTTTTCTCTTTCTGTTACTGCGGTCACCTTCAGAAGCATCTGCGCGTGCCGCCTGACCAGTAACTTTAGCTGCAAAATTACAAGGTCTCATGCGGGAAGTCTTTTCTTCCCCTTCTGCCGCACTTTTATCTGTGCTAACGTTAGCACCTGTCTGCGCCCCTGCATTTAGGGCTTGGCATTTCAACAGTTTTTTCTTGGTCGGTGCCCTCTTCCTGTTTTTACGCTTAGACACTTCCGTTTGTGTCTCCTGATCACAACTAGCTTGATCTAGTTTTACAGAGGCACCTCGGAGACATTCATCCAATTGCAAACTGGCCGCTTTGCCTTCGCAGGTCAGTGTCAGCTCCACACCGCTGACAGACGGACCTTCCGCTACCCCCGAGTTGGGCAGTTCGCTTTCCTGAAGGCAGTCCTCCACCGACCACTTATCGGCCTGAGCGCTTACTCCTGAAACGCCCTGCTCGCCTGCAATGGAGCTATCCTCCTCGGTCTCCCCGTGGCTTTCGATACAGCGTTTCAACATTACAGGTCCGTAATCTTCATGCAGGTTATGCGCTGTTTCACAGTACTGTTTTACGTCGTCACGTCTGTCCAACTGGAACGATCCGGCCTGACTCACTCTCTTTGGAGTCTTGCCTCTCAAGATCTCATCATCCAGTTTCTTCATTTCATGCACAAGCTGCAACCTTCTGAGCTCCCGTTCCTCTCGCTCGGCCGCTAGCCATTGGCGCTCATTTTCCTCTTTCTTTCGCTCAGTTTCCTCTTTCTTTCGCTCATCTTCCTCTTTCTTTAGCTCATCTTCCTTTTTCTTTCGCTCAGCTTTGAGGAGTTCCCACGTATCACTAACTGTTTCTTCATTGGCGGTTTCCAAGAGCAATGTGCAAATGTGTGACTTTTTCATCTTCTCCTCTACATCTACACCCAACTCTTCACACAATGACAGCAAATCTGACCTTAGCAACTTCATTAGATCCATGTTTGCTGCTCTGAGCCTTGACTTTGCTGAACAACTGTTGACGTGAGCTACACGCACTCAGACTCACTGATCAACTTCCCTCGATTCCCAGCAGTTCAATGTACTAACCCAAACAATTGAAGCCTGGCGAATCTCAAGCAAAGTTCAAGCACTCACCCACGGAAGCAACACCACGCCGCATGGTCGATCCAACCGCTGCCAACCAGTTGTTAGATGTGGGGCTCCAACCCCATAGCAGGCCACAGGTGTTGGGGGATTACGCTTCGATCCCACCGCTGCCACCAGTTGTTAGATGCGGGCCCCTGGTTCGCCTGTGCCGTCTCTCGCCAAGGTCGGTGTCCCCGGGTTCCGGATCGGGAGACTGCTGTAGTGGGGTTGACGAAGAGATGAGAGGGTCTTCGAGGTGAAGAAGAGACTGAAGGGTTTATTTACATTTATACAAAGATTGAAAGAGTGAATCGGGAGCTGGCGAACACACGCCAGATCACTGCTGAAATAGGGTCCGCTGTCCCCAGGCTTCAGTGATGAATAGCCCGAAGGGGGTCCCATGGCCGCGTCGAAGGTCAGTCACCTGCACTTCACAGCGGTAGCGTGGGAGCGAAAGGATCCCACCGCAGTTCGCAGAAGCTTTCACGTAGAGCGTGGGAAAGCACCGTCTAAGACGAAGTTGCTTTCGAAGCACGAGGATTCCGGAGACGTTGGCTTGGTCCAACCCGGCCGCATTTGTCACGGCTCATTTGCAGTTCCGCCGCTCGCCGGCTCCTCCGTCGTCCCCTCCGGGAGAAACATGTCCCGGGTGGGTCCGGCGTTGAGAACAAAAGACAGGTTCACCAAAGCCGTTCTCAGTCAGCGGAGAGCCGTTTCACCCCGTAAACAGCAGGGGGGGGGGGGGGGGGGGAAGGACCCTTGTAGACGCCACCACCTGCACTCGTAGCGCTGCAACCACATCGACGGCACTTTGAAGCCTTGGTAGATTGATGATTCCCAGTGGCTTGAATATTCTTGGCATGTTGGCGTCTCCAAACGTAACACCATGCTGTGTTGGTGTCAGCGCTGTGATTACGCATCCACTCCTCTGCTGTCGCCGCGTTGGACAAGTTGCAGCGCAGCACCTTTACATCAGCGGTCGATGACTCGACGTCCTCTTGGCACTCGAATGAAATACTTCCCGACATCTTGCTATTGGTCACACTATAACCTTTCAAAAAATCTGGCTCTTTGCCGCAAGAGCTTGCGACGACGCGCAAGCAGATTAGCCCCGCACTTCCGTGCGTCGCGCTGCACAGCAGCAGTGGATTCGGCGGCTCAGTTCACAAACGAAGAGTGTGGCACAACTTGCGACAGCTGTTGTCAAGACCACGTGGAAATACCGTCCTTGCTCGCCGAGTACACAACCCAAAAGGGCCAGAACCAAAATCTATTCGCCACACCTCTTTGTACTCGGTTTGCGCAGCGCGCCAAATTTTGTTTCGGTTTCGGTAGCACTTGCTGTTTTACAGGGTAGGGAGTAATACTTTGTGATCTTTGAAGTATATTTTTAACTTCTTTCTTGGCAGTGGGAGTAGAGATTTTATTTTAGACATTGTGTGCAAATTGAACGCGTAAATATATTCAGAGGGCCTTTGTCCTTTGTAGTGTAGTGTGTGGTTGCTGTTGATATAAATATCTAAAAATGCTGGGAGATCATTATTATTAAAAAAAGCAATTTAAGCGAAATAAATATTTGCGTCGGCTTGCGTCGGCTGCACTGGCGCAAACCTTTTCAAACAACGCGGCGAATATACCGGAAGCGCTTTGGGGCTGCGATCGTCATCAGCACCCTTTCGACTCAGGTCAGCCGACAGAGGGCAGCGCGGCCGACAGCGAGGTGAACGAGCAAGAAGCCATTTCCAAGGCCACGGCGGTCGAAATAACAAATAATAATAATAATAGTTGGTTTTGGACGGAAAGGAAATGGCGCAGTATCTGTCTCATCTATCGTTGGACACCTGAACCGCGCCGTAAGGGAAGGAATAAAGGATGGAGTGAAAGAAAAAAGGAAGAAGAGGTGCCGTAGTGGAGGGCTCCAGTATAATTTCGACCACCTGGGGATCTTTAACGTGCACTGACATCGCACAGCACACGGGCGCGTTAGCGTTTTTCCTCCATAAAAACGCAGCAGCCGCGGTCGGGTACGAACCCGGGAACTTCAGATCAGTAGTCGAGCGCCCTAACCACTGAGCCACCGCGGCGGGTCTAAATAACAAAACGCTGCTTTGACAATTGGAATAGGCTCAAATGATAGGTGGTGGTGACGACACGGCGGGATGGACTGCGCCGTAGCGTCTCAAAGTTGGCTAGGACTTTCATGTAAGCCCCAAAATCCAATCCAATCCAATCCTATGTTTGTTTACAAACATTGAAACGTCAAACGCGACTACGCAGTTTGCGCGTGTCCGTTTCGTTTATGTGTGCAGGTGTTACGTTGTGGTCGTGTTTTCGACGCGCTGACAGTGCTGGCTTTTTTTGGAAGTGTCAAGATAAAGGAGCCAAGCTGTGCAGAAGCGAGCATGCTTTCGACGTGTTGGAAGGAAGCGGAGACTTTGACTGCAGCCGTTGTAAATGTACGGTCTGTGGCAGACGAACGACAATGTTGCAGCTTATTCTCTTTCGGTTTGTAAATCTTATCGGGGTAGAGCTGATTGGAGTCAGCGTAAGTCGACGACGACGTATACCATGGATGTAATCGTGAAGGTTGAGCAATGACTCCCATTGCGATATGTGCAAACGGAAAACGGAATGCATCGCACTGCAAATGTGAGTCTAGCGTACAGCTGCTCGAAAATAAGACGCTTCGTATGCGATGCATTTTCTGTACCTGCGGAGATTTTAGTTCACAGCGAGCGAATAAACGTCTTTCTCGTAGTGTTGTGTGGCGGTGCGATTGACGGACATTGACAAACGTAAACGAACTGCCGGTTTGAATGAAAAGCTTCTGCCTCGCCGGGACCTGCCATGGTAGAAGTAATCTTCATAGCGTATTACGGTCATGTCCAGTGAGATTTCTAAATACTAACCCGATTTAAGGCAGTCCCCTCACTCTGCTGTGTATTTTGACCCTGAGGGTATTATAATTTCAAAAAACTGTTGGCATTGCTGCAGGCTAAGATGAAATCGATTGAGTCTTGGCCCAGTAGGATTGCTAGAGTGCATATCATGTTGATTAATAACTATAAAGTGTACGAAACTGTGATGGAAATGACTAAAAGCTTCGACTCATTCACACGCTTAACCACTGTAATCATAACTGCTAACTTTACCTCCGCCACTTGGCACAAAACGAGCATTCAAAACTCAAAACATTGACAGTGGTGGAAGCAAAGCATTGATGGAACTGAAGAACGTCATACCACTGTTGGCATTTCTTTTATTCGAACACCTACCATAATGCATAATTTTGGCAGTCTGCGTACCATAAAAGTCGTGTAGGCTATTTTCATGCAGGATCCTGAGCAGGCTCCAGCTCTTATTATTGTCCGTCAGCCACTTGAAGAACTCTTTCTCCTTTGTGGCTGTAAGTCGCACGTCCTGTAATATGTGCATCCTTGAAACCCTTGTCCTTGCACAGGTCCACAGCAAGTGGCTAATATCCACCTCTGCGGATGGCGTGGAACACTTCGGGCAAGTGCTGGGTCCTGCGTCTTCAGGATCCGATCGGCATGTTACTGACAGGGGAAGCGCTGCCCCAGCCGTTGTCCTTCTAAGGGGCACCTTCTCTGATCTAAGTTGTAAGGGAGGGAGAAAGTGCATACAGGAATCACTGCACATGTACCTTTCCTTATAAGGGATGTTAAGATGGGATTAGCAGAGCGGGCATCAAAACATTGCGCCTTAAGGGTGTGATGCAATAGCGTAGATAGGTTAATGCTGATATATGCGGAATTGCTCGTTCTCTACTTTACATTCATAGATCCCTGGGGGTCCTCATACCACTCCTGGTGATTTAGTAAAATGAGCTTTAGGGTAAGTTGGTTTCTTAGCTTGGATATAACTGCAGCACAAAAAAGACATTCACATAGGGAAGAAAACACTCAACACACGGACAAACAGCCCTATGATGGCAAGTGCTGCACCGGTGGGGCTTGTGCGACCGAGGATGCTCTTCCCAAACAACCAATCATTAACTGCCACCTGCCATGTGGTCAGTTTGCTCACAATTCACTGGGCCGGTTGTGATGACACCACACGGTCACGTGAATTAGGTGGCCCGCCTAGGCTTCTCCGGGGATTTTTCACTCACAATGCCGCCACCTGATTTTCTGCAGAACGGGAGCCTTAATGCTCTTGCATTAAAAAGGAAGCCGGCAGGGAATACATTAGTGTTCCGGACTTGGTGTGTGACTGTCTGCTGTTCTCTGGTCAACATTCTCAGCACCTGGATGCATTTCTTTGTTTTCTTATTGAGAGCACGTATCTTGTGAGTTACGCTTAGTGTACTTGTCACTCTTTTCAGTTGTTTTAAGGCCGCTAAGGAGTCTAAGTAAACTTGGGCTTCTGTTATGGACACTATGTTATTCATGGCCTTCATAGCATTTCACGCTGAGAGAGCTCTATGACAAGTGGGTCTGGATGGCCCGATATGTATTTGCAATGCATGCTCGGCTGTGTATGAATTGGGCTAGTAACTGCTGTTCTACCTCATTCAGCGGCTGTGGTGGCTCAGTGGTTATGGTGCTCGGCTGCTGACTCGAAAGACGCATGTTCGATTCCGGCCGCGGCGGTCAAATTTCGGTGTAGGTGAAATTCTATAAGCCCGTGTACTGTGCGATGTCAGTGCATGCTAAAGAACCCCAGGTGGTCGGAATTTCTAGAGCCTTTCACTACAGCATCCTTCATAGCCTAAGCCACTTTGGGATGTTAAAGCCATGTAAGCCAAACATCCGCTTGAAGCCGTCGAATTGGTTGATAACGTCAAGGAGTGGCCAAAAATTGCAGTGCCCATATTGTGACGACATTGCTATTGCAACGAACAAACCAATCTACCTCCTTCTTCAATGACCAGCACGTCCTTATATGCTATGCATGTTCCCGGACATACATCAACCAGAGGTCGGGTTGTTGGCTTCTCTTTGTGGCAACGTTTACTTGTGTTGTCCGTCGTTATGGTCATGTATTCCCATAGAGGGGGGTCTGCCATCATCACTGTATAAACAGTCACCTTATTGTACACGAACGCTATTGGTATAATGTCCTTTCGCTTTATATTTCTTGCGGCCTCTAGCTGTTCAATTAGTTCAGCCAATGTGTTAAGCTGTGTATTATTCTGGAGCATTGGGATGGGTGAGTTTCGGCAAGGCCATGATGGCTTGCATTTCATTCCTGTTTATTGTTTCCAATGCCACCCACTGTTGCCTTAGTCATTATAACTGAGCCTGATATAGTATCCAGGGTTGAAGCACCGATCGTACAAAACAACTAGCCATCTCGGTTCAGGCTCCTGCTCCCCTAGGCAATATGCGTTTGGTCAAGTGTACAGAATTCGCTGTTGCCATTTACATCTTATGGCGCCACTGTGTTCCTTTGTCATACTTATGAATGTCTAGCCCAAGGACTGTCAGCACGTCTGCCTCTTGTAGTGCTTCATTTCGAAATCTTTTAGTTGCCAATTGCTTTTATTCATTTTTGTTAGCCTATGAATGTAGCTTTACTTTTGTGGTGGCTTCCAGGCCTGCTTAGCGGCCATACTTTTCCTGTGTCTTTAAGGCCTTTTGTAGATGCAGGTTTTGTGTCTCAAGATGCTTATGGTTGAACTAAAACGTGACACCGTCTGCATAATTCATGAACTGAACCTGTGGCATTTCAACTCATTTTCATGCCAATAGCATAAACGTGATGTTCAAAAGTAAAAGGTTTAAAACTGAACCTTGTGGCACTCCTCTAGTTGAGGCCTATTACCGATTTCTTGTCCGTTTAGCTGGATAATGCCCTGTCCTTAAGCAGGTTATGTACTACCTAGGTGACTTGTAGAGAAGACCCACATCTTCCACAGTCTCAAAGATCTTAGCATGTGATACGTTTTCGTATGCCTTCACCACTTTCGTAGCTGCTACAGTGCATACAATGTGTTTACAATGCGACGCAAAATTATTTCTTCAGTCAGTATAGCGAAACCAGTTTCCGTGCCTAGGCTCGATAGGAACCCAGTTTGTTGTGCATGGTATTTTTGCTCATTTTCCAACCATTGTGGTAGGTGCACAGCAATCATCTTCAAATGGATTTTATATATTGTATGTGTCAGCAAGATGGGCCATAATTATAATGTGCTTGTCCGACGTTTTGCAGTGTTTGGTATTGGGACCACGACTAATTGTTTCCAGTCTAGTGGAATTTCCTTCACTTGCCAAACCTCATTTATTACACCCAGAAGGCCATCAATAGTGTCTCCTTCTAAGTTCTTAGAGACTTCCTGAGGAAAATAGCATGTCCTGCTGCAGTTCTCCCACTTGCTTCTTCTGTAGCAGCCAATAACTCCAGTTTCGTAAATGTCTATGCCATCCCTATCTTGTCAATCGTGTCCTTTGTCGGTGGTAGTTGTGGATACTGCATGTTTAGGGAAGAAAAGGACTGCTACATGAGCGGTTAACTACTCTGACGTGAGCTGTAAGGTGAACTCCGCATGATCTCTTTAATTTTAATTTGTTGTGCCCTTTCCATGCATCTGAAAGTCCTGTTGGTCTTTCTTGTTCCCAAACGATAGAACTGTCCCACCTCTTATAGCCAATTGCGTTTTGCAACGGCATTGCCTGATCTGACTGTTTGTTGATGGCTGCCTTTCTTTGCATGTCCTCAGCATGCCGACGAGCCTGTATCTCCGCCTGTTTTCAACATGTCCAAACCTGTAGAAGGTGAAGGTCGCGAGGCCTGATCTCTGTTCAATGTCATTATGATGGTGTGATTCTAGAGAACCGTTGGTAAGGTGGGCGCAAGAATATATGGGCTGATGCTGTGGTTCGAATAGCCTGCCATACATCATCCCAGTGTGTTAAAGAAACTTTTCTTTGAACCATCCTCATTTGTGCCAAATTAGAACTTATTATAATTACTATAGTGTGGTTGGTGTCACTATCCCATGAATCTACTTTTGCCTTTAACATCACTGCACCGTGACCTTTTGACCACGTCAGGTCTGGTGTATGTGTTCATGTTTGCGGGCAGTGTTGTAACCCTGGGGTGCAAAGACAGTGTAAATTTCATCGCCTCTTTTCGGGTCATAATTATATCCCCAAGCAGCGTATGGAGCGTTAAAGTCTCTACCTGTTAGTATTGCTGCTCCAGGACATGAATGACCAATGTGTTTATTTATCCAAGACTGGTCACACTGTTTGTGGGTAGAGTTTGAACTTACTGTAGTATCAGTGATGATTTTTTTTGGTGCATGAGTACCACAGCTACCTCCTGCTGACTGTTGCACCACTTGTTCAAGTCAAGTGGTGTTTGGGAAATGTTGGCCCTAATATGTACAGTAGCTCTTCCTGGCGCTTGTTTATCAGGTATGGAAGGGCACTGAGATGCAATATATCCCGCGATAGTATGCAGTCAATTATGTTCCTGTGTTAGGAATGCAGCTTCCCGTATAATAACTTTGTTTTTCCCCAACTTTATTGGAGAGCCCTCTGCAGTTCCAATGTTTAATCTCTTGCTGATTTTTATTGACATTTCTGGCCATGTTTAAAAAGTTGTGTCAGTTGCTGAAGGGTTTTTGTATGCTATATTCCATACTGTTGTGCTATCAGTAGGTTTACATTTAGGAACATTCACTGACTTTCAGAATCAGAATCATGTTTATACAAGAAGGAAATACAGCCTGGATAAATGTATACAGAAGGAGGTCCCGTAGTCAGCGACTGTACTGGGACTTCCTTCCTTACTGATTGCAGGCACCTCTTCCTGTCGACCGGAACTTTCCATGTGCCATTCTGCTATACTGTTGCAGTTTTTTGCATGACTGATAATGCAGCAGTTTGTGTGAAACACATCGAGGATTGGACAGGGATAAAATTTCTGTAATAAAACCTGAAATTTGAAGATAGCGGATGCAGACTCAAAGCAGTTTTTTGTATGCGCATTGCTCTTGCTGCTGGAGAGTTTTCAGAAAAGATACCTTTTGGGAACTGCGCAGTGGGAGCACCTTCAAACTCAATTTCTGCTAAGGCGAAGGTAAGTGAAATGCAACAGTAATGAGTATTGTGTGGAGATATGTTCAGTCAGCGTCTTCATCAGCTTGACTATGCCCCCTGCAGAACAAGTGCCTTTACTATACCTCTCCAATTATCCCAGTTTGTGCCAGCTGCAGCCATCTTATCCAGACGAACTTCCTAGTATATCTGCCCACCTGACTTTCTGCCACTCCCTGCCACACTTGCCTTCTCTTGGAATCCACTCTGTTACCCTTAATGACCTTTCCTTCACATTACATGCCCGGCCCATACCTATTTCTTCTTGCTTTTGACTTGGATGTAATTCACCTCCATTGCTCCCTGACCCACTCTGCTCTCTTCCTGTCTCTTAACGTTGCAACTGTAATTTTTCTTTCCATAGCTCACTGATTTGTCGTCAGTTTATGTTAAACCCTTTTTGTTATCCTCCATGTATAAGGTCCCATAGGTAAGTGCTGGTAAGATGCAGCTGTTATGTAAGTTTATCTCAAGGGATATCGGTAAATTGTCATTCATGATTTGAGAGTGCCTGCCAAATGTACTTCACATCATTCTTGTTGTCCGCGTTATTTCACTGTCATGATCTGGATATGCAGTCTCTACCTGCCCTGAGTGGATGTATTTTCTTATCACTTCCAACCGCAGCTCGGCAAAAATACCACTGCTTACTCAGGCTCACTCACAAGAGTTTTGCCACCCAATCGGCTTACTCAGGCTTAGACTAGCATAGGCCCAGGCTCTCTCTAACCCGTGAACTCAAAATCATTTAGGCTCACAACTCTTCAACTTACGACTCTTCCGGACAGCCACTCATTACAACTTGTGACTCACTTAGACTTGCGACACATTTGGGCTCGGTCATTTAGACGCAACTCATCTCAAATCGCACACTCTCATTTCAATTCATGACTCATCTGGGCTCACTCATTGACTCATGACTAATTTGGGCTCGTTCACCGTTTTGACTCACGACAAACCTGTGAGCCAACCAAAATGCACGACAAGAGACTTCCACGCAGTGACATAGTGGAACTTCATAAAAGCTTGCAATACATCCTCACGTGGCTCATCACCAAACCCTCAGCTGCGTAAACTAGCAAAGGAGAAGTGACAAAATGCTCTCTGCCTCGCTTCCGGGGAATCCTCTTCTTCGGTAGTTATCAGACGTCGCCAAGCTTCCTCACCCTCAAGCATCCTTGGTTGAGGCAGTAAATAAATAAATTAGCAAATGAAGAGTAAAAAAAAAACTAGGAACAAAATTTGAGTCTGGGTTCAGACTGATGACTCGGATCATGACCTGAATGTGAGTCCGCTAACCTATGCCTCCAACACCTCGCTGAATATCGTAAACTGCTGTTCCCTTCTGAGGCTGTTGAATACTTCTTCCCTCGCAGGTATGCCGCCTTTGCCAAAAGTAACTCTACAGCGGGGTTTGCTTCTCAGCCATATAGTGAAGCCCTTGTGGCACCCCTGAAGAGATGAAATGGTCTCGAAAGGTGAGCACAGGGGTTCTGCTTACCTTGCAGAGGATTAGAGCTTTTGGGGCGCCATAACATTTTGAAATGCAGGCTTTTGCCATGGCTTTGCAAAAATCTTAACTTCACAGGCAACAGCAGTGGCAACAATTGACAATGCACTAGATCTTTCTTGCTAGTTTTATAGTGGCACTTGAAGGGCTCAAGGCACCATAGAGAGACTCTGCAGCGCATGACGTAAAGGACCATTCATCTATTCATGCAGGCAGCGTTATTGAGTTGTGGTTACACAAGACCTAGGAAAAGCAGACAGCATCAGTCGTGCTGCTGCACATATGGCAGTGAACATAGCCGTGCTAACAGTTCAGCTACATTATGAAAATCTACGCCTTCCCACAAATTAGACAGTGCGCTGAAGACAGATGAGACCAGCTGCGGCAAGAGAGAAGTACCCATTAGGGCCATTACTTGGAGGCAATCAAATGCTGCTCGGCTGCTGCAATCGTGCAGCATAGTATAATGCTCTCATCTTCTCGAAATTGCTGTAGGCCATAGTCATTCGTTGTGCAGTTTGCGCCCTTGTGAAATTATTCAGGATAGTAAGGCACACCGATGCTAGCACCATGCCACACATGTGGTCTTTGACCTTACTGAGCTGTGATGTGGACACGTACATGGAAAATAAATTCCTAGTCCATCATACTGGAACCTTTACTTCTACTCGCAGTAAACGAATAAAAGGTAATCTAAAACTGCATAGCATATGCAATGCAGTGCTCTTTTTTTTCCAATCTGCAGTGAAGTGCCATTGAATTTTCCTGCTTTTTTTTATCCACATCATGGAATTTTCTATTCCTTGTTCTCAATGACCCTGTTAAAAGCAACTAAATCGTGCGCTTGCAACTATTGTGTATGCAGTGCACAATTGTCCAGCCATTTGCTACCCTTAATTCTTTGTTTTTTTCAGCTCCCAAGTTTAGGGGAATCCCCCAAGATGGAATAGGTTTATAATAAGGGAGTGATTACCCATTATCATCTATACAAGCTTAGCCTTACAGCTACAAAGAAAAGCTACACAGCTTCAACAGAAACTTCGCAGTTGAAGAAAATTCATCCTTGGCCAGGTTCGAACGCTGGACCACCGTCTCATCACAAGAGTTTCTCTACAAACTGAGCTAACTGGCATTTTCGTTGGCGTTTATCATAGTGCTCTGCCTTATTTTGCACATTACCTAAATTCATGTTTATACAAAAGGCTTCCTTAAGATTTGTGGGGTTGACATGGGGAGATAGGTACGTTCTCCCCACTCAATCGCGGCTGACACGGTTCAAAGCCGCCCGGACCCCACCCCGTGAACGCGTACGCTACCGAGCGCTCGCCGACCACGGCGGACCTTGCTCTGGGGGAACAAAGGAACGACACATTGGCTGACACAAACAGGCATTTATTGCTACAGAAACAATAACGCCAGCTAGCAACAAGGTACGCTAATGAATCGAGGGCGTCCGACTCACCAGCAAGGTTCCGAGCGAATGTTCGCCCGCGCTAGGGCAAGGGATATAAACTCCGCAGGCCGGACGGGACGAGTACGGGAGCCTGTCTCCCCGTCGCTCCTTCGCCCCGTCGGCGAAGAGCGGAGACCCGAGCGACGCGTCCGATCGCGGCGATTATCCCAGCCGAAGAGAGCCCATCTCCCGCGGGCAGGCTTCAGCAGTCTCCCCCGCAGCGACGCTGGCGCCCTCTCTTGCCAGTTAATGTAACTGGCAAGGGAACGCGCTCATCCTCGGGGTACGACTGCTGCTGCACGGTGCCTCGCGGGAAAGCAAACTCAGGGGGCTGCAGGGCAGGTCCCCACATCCCCCCAACCTTAAATAGACCCACGCGCCTGAAAGTACATGCTATGGAGGAGTCTCCTGGTCTTCATGTCTTTGAGGCACGTCTTGCAGCGGAGGTCACGCCGACAGCGTCCACGCAGACTTCCGCGGTATTCCGAAGGCGGCGTGACGGTCTCCGCTGGGATGACTCGTATGGCCCGCGGACTACCGTGTCCGCAGGCCCGCGAATCGAAGGCCGGTGGGAAAACTGCAGGCCAGGATCCTGCAGTAGTCGCCAGGGCAGCAGCAGCCGGAGGTGACTGCTGACTGGTCTCGCCACAGCTGCCCCGGATGGATGCGGCGAACAGGATACAGGCCGCTCCGTCGCAGCAGGTGGCAGCGAGACGATGTGCACCGGTCAGCAAGCCTGGGTGGCTCCACCGGACCTGCAAAATTGTCGAAACGCTCTCGGCGTGCCTTTAACGTAGGTCACGGGAGGGGAAACGGCATCCGCAAGGGCCTCGTGGCACAATGCCTAACTCGCTAGCAAAACGTGTCGGCGGCTGTGCAAACGCAAAGTTCGAGTGAACAAAGCCCTTTCTTGAGTTGAACGAGACTGCTCAGTTCGTGCGAGGTTACAAAAAAAACGGACGGGCAGCAAGTGCGCCCCCTCTCAACGTCACGGTCCGGTGGTCATGTCTCTTTTAATGTGGTGCAGGCAGCTCCGAAAAGCCTCAGACCTAACGACCACTCCGACAACGACCGTGACCACACCAAAGACCCGAAACGGGTTTTGTGCGCGCAGCCGCGAGGAGACATCAGCTTTGTGGGGTGGTCCTACCCCGCTCACTGCACAAAGCAGCTTCTGAGCGGTCGGCGCCCACCGTATCGGACGGTGTCGGAGCGCCCGGTGCCGAGCTGCAATACCAGCGAGCTCGTAGCGGCACCCGTGGCCCCAGGCCACCCGGCTCCCGGAGCCGCGACTCCCAGAGTCGAAAAAGAGATAGTAGAGAAAATATGTACAGAAACTCGGACCACCCACGCGGCTTCCGTACTCACTCGCTTCGGGCTCGGCGACTCCGCGGGCGCTAGGCCTCGAACTCCCTCGATGCGGACCAAGTCATTCTCACGAAGAAACTCCAGGGAAAAAAAATGTGCTGAGCATGTCGAAAAGTTCAAACATGCTGCAGCGCAATACACCTCGCACTCAAGAAAGCATGCCGCAGGTCCTAGCGATCACAATTCACTCTAGGCCTAGCACTTGTCAAGTCCGGACAAAGAGCGTTCCTCGAACCGAACCGACAGTCGTCCAATGTTCCAAGAGCAGGCCCCACGTTGGGCGCCAGATGTGGGGTTGACATGGGGAGATAGGTACGTTCTCCCCACTCAATCGCGGCTGACACGGTTCAAAGCCGCCCGGACCCCACCCCGTGAACGCGTACGCTACCGAGCGCTCACCGACCACGGCGGACCTTGCTCTGGGGGAACAAAGGAACGACACATTGGCTGACACAAACAGGCATTTATTGCTACAGAAACAATAACGCCAGCTAGCAACAAGGTACGCTAATGAATCGAGGGCGTCCGACTCACCAGGAAGGTTCCGAGCGAATGTTCGCCCGCGCTAGGGCAAGGGATATAAACTCCGCAGGCCGGACGGGACGAGTACGGGAGCCTGTCTCCCCGTCGCTCCTTCGCCCCGTCGGCGAAGAGCGGAGACCCGAGCGACGCGTCCGATCGCGGCGATTATCCCAGCCGAAGAGAGCCCATCTCCCGCGGGCAGGCTTCAGCAGTCTCCCCCGCAGCGACGCTGGCGCCCTCTCTTGCCAGTTAATGTAACTGGCAAGGGAACGCGCTCATCCTCGGGGTACGACTGCTGCTGCACGGTGCCTCGCGGGAAAGCAAACTCAGGGGGCTGCAGGGCAGGTCCCCACAGATTACATTCAGTGTTTTCACTGCAAATTTACTTTATAAGTTGCAACTCTGAAAAAGGTGAAAGGAAAATTATGGACTGATTGAAAAAACTTACCTTGGTTCTCACAAACTACTATGCTTGAAGCAGATGGCGTAACCAATTAGTTCTTCAACACTCTTCTTTCTCCTTTCATTGTTATATCCTGTCTCTGCTCTGTTACTTGCAATTTTCTTGATAAAATGTGCATCTGGTGGTCATTCCTTTGGCAGTCGATAAATGCTCCTCGCGTGCTCACATTAATGTGAGGTGTTTTTTTGTCACTTTGTTGTTGTTTTTTCAGGCATGTAATAAAGGCTATGGTGTTTAGCACACAGTTAGCCATGCATTGAACTTGGTGCTAGTGCACGCTGCATGCACAGAATGCTGGGAAGCTCAAAATGATGGTAAGCCACTAATTACCTCATAAGGCTATTCAGTGATGTGGGAACTCCGACAGTGCTTTTCAGCCAGCATAATGAACCGACACTGACAACAGTGGTCCCAACAGATATCTAACTAGCAAATGAGCCTCGTGCTGCAGAGGTATCCTTGCAGGTGCAGCAGTAAGGCATTGCAACTTCGAATGTCATACTCACGCATGGCTTGGATACTACTTTTTGGAAACATGAAACTATGTGACTGTATTAACTAACACAGTGACACATGTAGCAAGGATCATATTGGGCAGTTCCGTATAGAACCCAGGTACGCATATTAAACGTGGTGGAAAATATTAATGGAAGAGTGTAAAGAACACCATTTGTAAGTACAGTGTAAGTACAGGGGAAAAGCTGGGAGCGTTGTGCTGCCTTGAAGAACTTGACACCCTGAGGGGAGGACATACAAGCAGTGCGGTCCAATGTGTTCTAAGGAAAGCTATGCCGCTTTCACGGAAGCTTCAGGAAGGGACCAGCACAAATTTTTCTTTGAAGCTTATGTGAAAACTGTACAGCTCTCCTTGGTAGTTGTACGACTGCACCAGCAATTCTTGAGGCGCTAGGTGAAAGGAGGATCAATTTAAAAAGCAGAGTGATAAATACAAGCTTCCAGACTATGCCACGTCTACAATACCCTGCAGCGTAGAATGAATGCTCAGTGTGCTGTGCTGTGTTGCCATGCGAACGCACCAAGCATTGTCAATACACACTTTTATTGACTCTCTTGGGGCTATCTTTTTGTCTAACACGCCGTTCTTTTTATCATCGAGCCCCATGGTCGAACGGCGTTCGGCCGGTAAAATGTAGGGGAATGTACAATACGCGTACTTGCGTAAGCGAAAATGAAGGTGTTAAATGCTTTCCATGCATTAAAACCTAACACAGCAGTGACCTTGCTGAATATGCAGGATGTGTATTGCGGCAACGTTACGCCCGCAATTAGTAAAGTTCCCTCGGCGCAATAACTCGACTTCTCGTACTGTCATTCTTGTAAGAGCTCACCGCGTAAGTCCTCCTTCCTGGGCGTCGCCATTTACATTTTGTAGCGTTCATATGCGCGCGCGTCGTCATGGGCAACGTGACAATTTCTTTGAAGGCTTATGGTCTTCTAGTTCATATGTGCAATTACTAAACGTATTTCTCGCTTATTTATTATAGTAGCATGGCGTTTGCAGTAAAACATTTAAACATAAAATGTCACGTGACAGCGTATGGAAGCCTGGGTTGAGGCTATGCGTGTATCGACAGAAGCGTTTGAGGGTCGGTAGGCTGGAAACGCCGATTGGTCGGTGGGATGCGTGTCTGCGTGACGTTTTTTTCGCTTCGCCTCGTTCTCAACCGGATGTGGGGTCGCCGCGCCTCTCTCGGCCTGTCCCTAGAGTGCCTAGGGAATCGCTAGGTCCGGCCGTCCGCCGTGAGTGCGTGTCCGCGGGCATTCCCTTCGTGAGCCTAGGCGGCGGCGCGCGCGTTTCGGGAGCTGTCCAGGTATCGCTTTTTTTGCGTGGTGCACTCGTTGGCGACAGCCAGCTGAAATTTCTGTACAGTTCTCGCTTCCAAGACATTACGACGACCCGCATAAAGCTACGCATTTTATCTCAAATTTCGCTTCAGGTAGTGCTGTACCGTTTACCTACATGCCTTGCGCATTCCGGGACCTCGTTTTACTGCTGCAGGAGCACGCGGGTAGTGTCGTGCTGGTGTTCAAAGTTTTGCCACGCCATTACGACGACCCACATAAGGCGCGGTTTGAGGACCGCCTGCGCCGCCAGCTGAACCGCCGTCTGCCAGTGCAGTGCAGCTTTGCTTAATTCTTTAGACACTTCTCGCGCTTTGTCGAAATCGACGGCAGCCGTGAAAATTTACATATTAGACCTCGCTACAGCATTATCCCAGCGCAGCGCGCCTTTGTTTCTTTGCGTTGGCAAGCGTTAGAAGCGCGCGCCGTCTCGCGCTTTGTCCAAGTCGGCTCTAAAACTCGCGCTAGGCCTCGTTTCCGGGTTGATAAAGTGCATGGCTTTGTTCCTTTCAATAGCAAGCCTCTGCCACTACAGTCTGCGCCCTTAATTTTATGATCGCTGTCAGCTTCAACAGCAAGTCCAAGAAAAGTTATGACGAACGCGCGGTGTGGAAATCGGCGGTAGAGACAAAAAACTCGTGCTTGTAGCTACAGGCTTACCCAGCTCCAGTGCGCCTTTGTTTATTTCCGTACCGACTACTCGCGCTTTGTAGAAATTGACGCCAGCCATGAAAGTTTACATAGACCTCGCTAGAGCATTAGCCCAGCGCAGCGCGCCTCCGTTTCTTTGCGTTCTAACTTGTATGCAGCACTCGTTTGTTTGCTCGTTACTTCTGTTCTTTTCAGTCGTTTCCTGAATCAGTCCAAAGTGCCGGGCTAGGTGGATGATTGTTCGCCGTCAGTGGAACCACATGGCGATCGCACTGCATACAGCACGACTTTGGTACCTGTGTTTTTTGAATAAAAACATCAGATGTCGAAGGTCATGGTCGTGTCCGAGGATTGCTTCGACAGCTGGGGCAAAACCATGGGGACCGCACACGCTGTGTCGCCGCTGCCAAGTGAAGAGGCACAAAACGGCTGTCAACCTTAATAATCGCCTTTTCGGGGCCGCCTCAGTGCTTCCTGGCAGATTACACGCTTTCCACCCCACGCACGTGTTCTCCTGATTTCCAATTAAATAGGTCCTTCAAACCCTGCAGAAGGCTTGAATTAGGAACTGCTAATATTAAGATGGTGCATGGTACTTGAGAAACAACAGCGGCTACAATGGCAAAGGTGAAGCAGGGCTGGAGTTACACGAAAGGTTGGAGATAACAAGCTGAAATGGTTTTGGACAGGACTCCTAGTTATTCGATATAAAAGACTCAAATAATGCATATTCAAGAGTTTATCAAGGTTTTTGTAGAAATATACTCTAAGCACTTTCCCTTCAAGAACATTAAGCAGTCTAATAGCAAAGCCTTAGATGTTGGCAATATTCAGATAAAACCAGTCAAATATGTAATGTCTTTTTTTATAACTCTGCTTGCATACATCTTCAATTTGTTAATTGAAACGGGAGTTTACCCGGAAGAAATGAAGAAAGCAAGAGTGGCAGTTGTGTTTAAAGGGGGAGATAAAGATGTAGTGTCCAATTATAGACCAATATCTGTGATTCCAATGTTTTCAAAGGGCTTGGGAAAAGTAATCTTTTCCCGTGTAAACTTTTTTAATGCAAAACAAATCCTGTCTGATGCTCAATTTGGCTTCTGAAGGGGCAAGTCGACGGAAACGGCTTTGTTACCACTTAAGGAATGTAGCCTGCAAAACATTGAAGCAGGTATTCTCACTGTCGGACTCTTCATTGATTTTAGTAAGGCTTTCGATTCCCTAAACCATCAAATGTTAACTCATAAACTTTCTCAAAACGGAGTTCGTGGAACACCTTTAGACCTCATGAAATCATACCTGCAAAATCGAAAACAATCTGTCTATATCCACAACCATCAGTCTTCTTTTCTGGCGGTACGAAATGGCGTTCCTCAAGGCAGCATTCTGGGCCCGATGCTTTTTAACATTTATATATATATATATATATATGACATTGTGCATATTTATGACAAAGCGAAATTTATAATATACGCCGATGATAGCAGTATACTAATCTCTGGTCACGACATAAACAAGTTAATTGAAGAGTGCAACGTAATCCTTACGAAACTAGAGAACTGGTCCTCTTCTAATTGCCTCCAAATAAACCCTACAAAGGCTAAGGTAATAATTTTCCGTGCAAGGAGCAAGCCAGTCGAACTACAACGCGCTCCTAAATACGCAGGTCAAGAAATTCAAATTGTAGACAGCCACAAAATCCTTGAAATTACTTTCTCGTCGCGTCTCAGGTGGGATCGGCATGTGGAAAATATTTGCAAAAAGCTCTCTTCAGTAGCAGGTGTTCTAACACGATGTCGATGACTACTTCCTACTCACGTGCAAATTCAAATTTATCATGCTCTTTTCGGTTCCGTAACTCTGTTTGGGCAACCACCACAAAAACAAATATGATAGAAAGACAGGTTCTGCAGAAGAAAATGATCCGCTACATTGCAAACCTTCCTTATCTGTCTCTTGAACGCAAACTGCTTTTATAAATTATAACATAATTCGTTTTGAACATATATATGTTTTTCGCATTTTGAGGTTCTTTACCATTCTTCTCCTGCTTATAGAGATTTTTAATACGTACTACACATTTAAGGGCAGCTTCGAATCGACTCTACACCTGAAACACCGATCTCTGGTATATTCCATATTTTCGTATTAATTATAAACTACAAACGCTTGAAAACAATTTACCGACCACTCTTAATAAGTACAAAGTTTTGGCTAGTGTTAAACCAAGCGAGTTAAAAATGTATTTTGTTAATATATAGCCAGGTTACATTTTATGTGCCTCTGTTGTCTGCCGGTGCCATGTATGCCTGTTGAGTTTTTTTTCTCTTTATTTTTCTCGGGTCTTCTCTTTGTTTTCATGCGTCTCTAAACTATTGCTAGTGCACATACATGCTCATTGTTTTCATTGCATTTAATCTATATGTCACTTGCTTCGTTGTTTCTGTGGCTGTTCTAATATAAATATATATATATATATATATATATATATATATATTAAGGAAGCGAACAGTCACCGAAAGCAAGGTGCATAGGGGAATGTTTTTAATTTTTTTCTTTTTTTTTAATTTGTAGTGCCAATCAATCGGTTTAAAGAAAATTAGTTATAAAGCAGCAGAAAAAACGACCATGCCGCTGGTGGGATCCGAACCCACGACCTCCGAATATCGCGTCTGGTGCTCTTACCAACTGAGCTACGGCGACGGCTGTCCAATCTGCTGCTTTCGTGGGTATTTATGTTTACTGGGTGTAAGCGAACCTTGAGAGTGTTCACCAGCGCCACCCTCGACCATAGCGGTGGACGTAGCACGTCCTATAATACCGCGAGTGTGACGTACAACGTCATCTAACGGCGAGGGCGGAAACTGTGCGAGAGCCCTCTCATGCTACCTATGGCAACAAGACTGCCAGAACCGAGACCCCCGTTAAGCCATTAGCAGACAAGGTGAAGAAAATGAGGGGCTCGTTTGACCAACATATTAAGGAAGCGAACAGTCACCGAAACCAAGGTGCATAGGGGAATGTTTTTAATTTTTTCTTTTTTTTAAATTTGTAGTGCCAATCAATCGGTTTAAAGAAAATTAGTTATAAAGCAGCAGAAAAAACAACCATGCCGCCGGTGGGATCCGAACCCACGACCTCCGAATATCGCGTCCGGTGCTCTTACCAACTGAGCTACGGCGACGGCTGTCCAATCTGCTGCTTTCGTGAGTATTTATGTTTACTGGGTGTAAGCGAACCTTGAGAGGGTTCACCAGCGCCACCATCGACCATAGCGGTGGACGTAGCACGTCCTGTAATACCGCGAGTGTGACGTAGAACGTCATCTAACGGCGAGGGCGGAAACTGTGCGAGAGCCCTCTTGCCATAGGTAGCATAAGAGAAGATTGAATTAAGATAAAAATAGGGAAATTCATTTAAATTTAAGAAATATGAATTACCAGGAATAGAATCAAGCATTTTGGACATGAGACAAAATTTTGTATATAGCTAACAAGGTAACCGATCAGTTGCACTTATGTAATCATGAAGCTACCCACAAACACTGCATAACGGGGATTTCTTGGCGCTCGCACCGAACGAGAGAAGAACTGGAAGAGACAGAAGGAGTCCTAACCTCGAAAGAGGGACCTCCAAATACTGATTTCCTTGAACTGCGAACTGCCGGCAAGAGAGGAGAAAACGATCTAATGTTTCAACTTGCCCACATGAGACACAAAGGTTTGTCGCAGCGAACCCGCATTTGCGTAAGTACAAATTTAAGTGAGGGATTTTGTATCGCAGAAGTGTCATGGACACGTCACAACGCCTTGATTTACACCACCGGACCTTCCATGGGTACTTTAAGTGGTGGAAATCCACGGTATTGAGCAACGGAAAACTCAAGCTGGATGAAATATTTTGGAAAAGCTGGAAACGTGAAGTTTCCAACAGAATGAGGTGAGGGACGGGATAGATTGCAGGAGCGCTTAGAGCTAACCTTGCCAATAAATCAGCCACCTCGTTAAAATAGACACCAGAATGCCTGCAGGTACCCGGACAAAGCGGATCTCACGTACTGTGCACGGAACAAAAAACCTAAGCGATCGATTCAATAAAGATTTTCCGGAATTTTGGAGAGAGACTAGAGCTGAAAGGCAGTCTGCAAGAATAAGAACCCGTGCTACATACCTGGGAAGTTTGAGAAAAACAAAACCAATAGCCAAAAACTATACGAAGAATATAGAAGTATAACCAGGGATACGAACGGAATAGCTCCAAGCCAGATCTTGCGAATATATCCCAATCGCCGCCTTCTCACAGCTGCCGGAAGTATCAGTGGAGAGAACAGTATGATGAAGAAAATTCTGTCGGTTTTCAGAAAGAAGACCGTTTAGGATATTTGCGGGCATATGTTTCGCATGGGACGGGCAAATATGGTCGTAATAGAAGACGGGGTTAGCCAGCGTATCAGCAACTAGTGGCAAGGAGATCAGATATACCTGCAGCGGAGCTTGCGTGAACCTAACTTGCAGAAGCTGATAGCGTGGCCAGTGCCTCTTCTTCTTCTTCTTCTCCCCAGTGCCGCCCATGCCTACTGTCTTTTTCTTCCATGAATCGTGACAGCAATCCTTTTCGACTGCCCTGCTGACCCTCCCCCGCGGGGACAGCACGCCATCTCGAGCTGGGAGGACTGGGAGGCCCTGCTTATGTCTGCAGACCCGACATGGCAGCTTGCTGCGGTGACTCGGGCTGCCGACGTCATGTCCCGGCATGACCTACTTGATGCAGTGCGGGACCGCGCAGTGGCCCAGGGACCCAGCTGGGTCTAAAACTCACTTGCTGAATAAAGTTTTTCTGTCTGTCTGTCCGGCTCAACCCTTTCTCCATGCTTACACAGACATTTCTCACAATTAGCCTGAAAGCCGGCCGTAGTATGGAATGAGTTAAGGGAAAATTACCTTTTTAGTCGTTTTATCTGCACAGCTTAGAAATATGTGAAAGGTACTTTGGCTGTGAGTGATTTGCCCTTTCTCTCTCATAGTCTTTTTGCGAACTGAAGTGGTGAAATATATATTAACTTCTTCATTACATATTGTGCCATCATTGCCGAAATAACAAAAATTGGGCACATAGTAAATATATGCAAGCATCGAGGATTTGTCTTTAAACTCTGACATCATTATGGATGGAATCAATACAAAGTAGAAGAAAAAGTATAGTGCAGCACATATATGATTGAAAGTGAAAGACGAATGTTGTTGATATTGTTAGTCTATCAAAAGATGGCACATACCCACACTGGGCGATCGGCCAAGAATGCGGTGGCTATTCATCTGTACTCAATTAATAAAAAAGAAAACCACGGGGGAACGCAACACTGGCGGATGTGCTGAATTTCAGGAACAAACCGTGCAACAAGAACAAAAATATTTCTAATTCAGATTTTACATTGCGTAATGAACCATGACTGTACCGAAGCAATGCGACATATCTGAATCATTTCATTCCTTTCGTGACAGAAATGAGTTATGAGGTTTGTTGAACAATTAAAAAAGTGATTTTTGATGGCAGCCAGCATGGGTCATTTCAAGTTATAGCTCAAGATTACAATCACATCTGATATAGATGACACGCATGCTATGAAAGCAAGATATTTTTTTTCGTTTTTTATGAGAAATGCACAGGCAGTTTCAAGGCTTGCTTCACAATTTAATTTCTGACGTATACACAAAGGCATGCCTATAAGTTATTCGTGTGTTCCACCAGAACCAACACTACTTAAGTTGGTAAATCATATTCATTACCTCGGTGTCATTAATAAGAAACATATACTAATGCTGTTAATGGTATAGAAGAACAAACAGCGGTTTTATGAAGACGTTAAGTAATACGTGATGCTGTTGTGTCCATCAGGCAATGAACTGTGCGGCAGTTTCAGTTTCTCTTCTCTTATTTTCAAATTCAATTCTCTTACTTTCAGTTTCTCTTCTTCAGAGTTTCAGTTTCAGTCACATGCATGTTGCTTGACATCACGTATACGTGACGCAAGAAAAGTAGAGAGAGAGGGGGGGGGGGGTCGGAGGAAACTTGGCGTCAGCATATCGCTCGCTCCGGCGTGTCGTTCGATCTTGCATCTACAATACAACAACGTGCCGACGAGGTAAACCTTTACTATGAGTTTCACGGGATTTTACGCCCCCTCGTACATTCCTGCAAACGCCGGGCCAGCCACCAATACCATGGAACCAGTGGAAGGCACTGTTTTCTACCTATTTAGAGGCGTCTGGCGCGTGAGTTTCCTGCATCCCGGCGCAAAGCTATAGATGCTTCTGCATTCGCGCGGCGTCGGAGGTCAGCGTCGTTCAGGAACGCCTCCCGCCACGAGCGTAATTTTAAAACGAAGGAGACCTCAATTAAGTGAAGTTACGAAACGCGAAGATGCGTCGAATGTGCCTCCGCCCCGCCTTCCGTCGCGGAGACAAAAAGAGGGCTCCTTCCTAAAAACTGAGAGAGAGGGGAGACTAACAGAAAGAAAATGGGGAACGAAGGCGCGAAATCGCCCAAGTGTGCGTTATTGCAATGGGTTACTGCCCTATATGGAGCATCACGCTCTGTTATCTGCAAAGCAGGAAAAAAGAAATAAATAAAATATATAAAAATTAAAAAGTTGAGGGGGGAATAGGCAATATGCTTTGCTGTCACAACTGTTTTCTCTGGTCATGAGCATGAAAGAATGGCAGGGGGAGGAGAAGGGCGGCATGTGGAAGCGAGCACGCAAATTGGCATGACCTCAGGCGATGCAGTCGGGGTGCTGTGAATTTCAGTAGGGCTAGGACTCTGACCTCTGAAGTGTGGAGAGAGTACCAGGGTTTTCATTTATACCGGCCTGCACAGTATTAAACTGATATATAAAGTATGATTCTCGTTGCTCACGCTCACGGGTATTTTGGAAGCCGCTCTGTAGCAGCGTAACTTTTAGTTTGTGAAACTCGCGACCTTCCTGGGAAAGGTGTTTCGACAGGGGGAGGAGAGGAAGAGATCTGGTGTGCGCGCTGGTTGTTGAATCTAATTCGGAAGGAATTCTCGGTTTGGCCAATGTATTGCATCTGACAATCGCCACACTCGAGCATGCATACTACGTTACTGCTGTCACAGTTCAAGTTTTCACGGATGGAGTGTTTGAAGTTAGAGTGTGTGCTTTGAGCTAGTGTTGTCCGCATGTGCTGGCAAACTTTACAGCGATTCTTCCTCCATGGTAGGCAAACCACAGGGTTTCTCTTATTGACAGTAGAGTGAACTACATAATTCTGTGTGTTTTTTGGTAGTCTGTAGGTAACCCGTAGAACTGTTGGAAAAATTTTTGGCAGTCGATCGTTTTGTTCGATTATGTTGAAATGTTTTTTTAGAGTTTTGTTGACATTAGGAAGGCTGTTTGCTAAGGTTAAGACGAGATTAGAGCGGTATTCATTTGCGGTTGCTGATGGGGGATCCCGAAACATTTCATTACGATCTGTTGCTTCCGCTTTCGTAACGGCATCATCAATAATAGAGGCCGGATAGCACTGGTCCCTCAGAACCTCCCGCATACGGCTAGAATTTTCTTCGAAGTCTTCTGGTCGTGAGCAGATCCGTTTGAATCTGATGGCTTGGGAATATGGAATTGAAGTTTTGCAGTGGCGTGGGTGGCAGCTCTTGTAATAAAGGTACTGTTGCCTATCCGTGGGCTTTCTATAGAGACTGGTGATTAAGGTACCCTTCTCCATTCGAATTGAGACGTCCAAGAAATTAATTTGACTGGTGGGGTAAGGGTGTGTGAAACAGATGTTTGGATGTACGTTGTTAAATGCTGAAATAAACTGGATGAATTGGTCCTATGTTTTCGTTCATACCATGAATATGTTGTCTGGGAAGCGTTTGTAAAAAGCCGGTTTTGTTGGTTATGAGCGGATAAACTCCGATTCAATGCTATGCATATATATGTTGGCATAGTTTGGCGCCATTTTCGTTCCCATAGCGGTACCACTCGTTTGTAGGTAAAAGGAGTTGTTGAATTAAAAAAACTGGAGCTTGAGGATTAGATTAGTAAGTGCAGCGGTGGTACTTTGGCTAGGAGCATCAGCGTTTTTGTGTTTTCCATAGGATGCGACCAGAGCTCGGATGCCATCATCATGCGGTATGTTGGTGTACAGAGACACAACATCAAGGGTAACTAATATATATATATATATGCAAAGTTGAGAGACGCTTCACTTAGACAGGTTTATTTTGAGTCGACGTTTCGGACAGAGCCTGTCCTTTCTCAAGACTGAAGTTACAGCGATCTTCCTCCCGTTCTTGAGGAGTTGTAATTGGCACACATGTCCGCCACATGAAAATAGCAACAAGCAATCGGGTGCTGGAAAGAAGATGGGCACAAAAGAAAAATACTAGAAAAGGGAGAAAGAGTAATAAAGAGAAAAAGAAAAACGCGCTGTCGCACCCTGTCCACCGAGAAGACGCTGGGAGCGTGCAGAAAAAAAAGGGAAAGAAAAAAAGGAGAACCAGGAGCGGGAAGGGAGAATGGTCGCCCCTCAAGGCAGAGCGGCGGCGAGTACCGAAACAGACGGTGGCGGATTCGCGGAGATCCGTGTACTCCCGTGCCGCTGGCCAAAACGAGTAAAAAAAAAACAGAATAAAGCGCAGACATGGCAGGACATTTCCCTGGAGCCTCTTCGGCAGGAATAGTCAATGCGGAATCAGCGGCGCAGTTAGCTTAAGTAGAGACACGTGCACTGTGCATGCAAACACAAACACACAAAAGAGTTCGGGAAAGGGTGTAAACGTGAATGGCGGGAGCATTTAGGCAAGTGTTCTTCAACTGCACCCCGCTCGGCAAAGTGGTCGAACTGGGTGGGGTGGAGGTAAAGATGCGCTTTCTTATCCCGCGCACGCTGTCAAAAACGTGGGTAATTCCGAGAAAAATCCAGGGAAAATATGTCTGTCCCCAACCGGACATGACGTCATTAAAAGTCACGTGACCATGACGTCCAAGGCGTGACGTCACTTTTTTGGACCAATCACCGTTTCCTGCCTACCGACCCGCAAACGCTTGTCCCGGCCGAGGGAGACTCGCATGGTGGATACGCGCCCAAACGGGCTCCCGCATCGCAGGGACAGATCGGTATGCGCTCGACTGCCTTCTCCCTTGCCTCCTCCCCTGCTCCCCTCTCCAAACCAGACCTCCTTCCACTCCACTCTCTCTTTTCTTCCCCCTCCCTGCGCAGCTCAGTTGCGGTGTATCCCCTTCCCTACCTACTCCCCGTACGAGCACTCCCCCCCCCCCAAATAAATAATTAACTCTTTGCTCGCGAGAATTTCGCGCGCGAGAGCCAGCGGCTTCACTTCGCTTCCTGCGCATCTGTCTCTGCTTTCAGTTTGGATGGGGGCGCGCACATCGCACAACTGGGCGGAAAAAAAACGCCGCTCGGCGGCTGACCATGCGGGAGTGAATTCGTCGACGGCGTCGCGGGCGTCGGGCGTGCGACGCGATTTCCCAGGGCAAAAAACGCTCCATGCGGGCCACGCTTTACCCTCGATGAAAAGCGTTGCAGGGACCATTCAAATCTTACCGAACCTTAAACCCAAAATAACCTAATTCCAAGCAAATATACGGTTTATCGAAGTAGCTAAGAAGTGTTGGTTAACTGTTCATTGTTAGCGCGTTCGTCTGAAACCTACATAGCCGTGAACACAAGCCTTCCCATAGATGTTGTACACTCTCATGTAGTAGATATAAGCCCCGCTGAGGTAAGCTTTTGCCAGGGTTCGCGAAGGAAGGTGGTGAGCTTTTGTTCAGGTCAGCTGAAGATTGGTGAGGTTTTGTCCAGCGCCCTTGTCAGATACGTGCCTCCGCGTCCCGATTAAGCCGATGAGTCAAACACCAGCAGTGGAGCCACGGGAATATATTACCGCGGCGACTCGCTAGTGCAGTTACGGCCGGTCTCAAGGGGGTTGCGCGCGATCTTTCATACGGCCTTCACATTCGCCGCGGAAGCAGAGCGAGTTTTTCTCCAAGAGTTACACCACCCGCCGCCGCTAGAGGCGCAACGACCCTACCGCTCCAGCATCTCCGTCTCATGGCCGAATGTATTAAAAGCGTTACCGAAGTCTATTGTATTCCCTTTCCCATTTGATTAAAATGACATTGAAGTTTCCAGTGAACGGAATACGGCTTGTCGCCGAGCTCAATATCGAGGTGATATAAAAATTTGTTCTTTATTCCCCTGTTTTTACAAGTTAGAGGATAGTTGATCAAATCACTTAGCCGCTAAGTTAAAGATCGCGCGCGCGTGGTTAACATAGCGCGGAAATCATTCGTGTAACATTCTGTTAAGCCTCTCAAGGTTGAGCCGGTTGAGCGGACATTGTAATCGCACAAGTCAGTGCGGTCTATCACGACTACCATTCAAGATATGGGTGGCTTCCACATGGAGGTTTTTGCGTGCGAGCATACGGAATGCGCCGGCACACATGTCCTGAACACAAAACGAAAAAATGGAAAGAAATAAATGAATGTTTATTTTTCTTTTGCTCACATGTCGCAGTATCATTAGTAGGGTATTGCGCCCCATGAATGTCTATTTTTCTTTTGCTCACCCGCCGCGGTGGCTCAGTGGTTAGGGCGCTCGGCTACTGATCCGGAGTCCCCGGGTTCGAACCCGAACGCTGCGGCTACGTTTTTATAGAGGAAAAACGCTAAGGGGCCCGTGTGCTGCGCGATGTCAGTGCACGTTAAAGATCCCCAGGTGGTCGCAATTATTCCGGAGCCCTCCACAACGGCACACTTTCTTCCTTTGTTCTTTCACTCCCTCCTTTATGCCTTCCCTTACGGCGCGGTTCAGGTGTCCAACGTACGGCGCGGTTCAGGTGTCACTGGGCACGGCGGCACTATGAGGATGCAAGTGTCTAACCCGTTCGTGTTCACTCCGCAGATGTGGCTCGGCGTGCTTCTGTGTGCTTTCATCGGACCCGCAAGCCCACCTGTTGCTGATGCGGCTGCCCACCACAGAATCCTAACAGCACCAATTTTCCACTCGGCGGCTACACGCTCCGTGGGATGTGCGCATGACCCGTGGACAACGCCCCCGAGCTGTCCCACTATATATTGCCCTCCGACAAGCAGCACAGCCACTGGGCACGGCGGCACTATGAGGATGCAAGTGTCTAACCCGTTCGTGTTCACTCCGCAGATGTGGCTCGGCGTGCTTCTGTGCGCTTTCATTCGGACCCGCAATCCCGCCTGTTGCTGAGGCGGCTGCCCACCACAGAATCCTGACAGCACCAATTTTCCACTCGGCGGCTACACGCTCCGTGGGATGTGCGCATGACCCGTGGACAACGCCCCCGAGCTGACCCACTATATATTGCCCTCCGACAAGCAGCACGGCCACTGTGCACGGCGGCACTATGAGGATGCAAGTGTCTAACCCGTTCATGTTCACTCCGCGGATGTGGCTCGGCGAGCTTCTGTGCGCTTTCATCGGACCCGCAAGCCCGCCTGTTGCTGATGCGGCTGTCCACCACAGAATACTGACAGCACCAATTTTCCACTCGGCGGCTACACGCTCCCTGGGATGTGCGCATGACCCGTGCACAACGCCCCCGAGCTATCCCACTATATATCGCCCTCCGATAAGCAGCACGGCCACTGGGCACGGCGGCACTATGAGGATGCAAGTGTCCAACCCGTTCGTGTTCACTCCGCAGGTGAGGAAATGTTACGGAAAATGCTTTCGTTCAATGACCCCTTCCTATTTGTGCTGCCGTGCCCAAGTGTCTGCTGCCAAGTTGCTCTTTTCCTCAAAGAACTGCTGTTACTGGCCGGAGATGTCGAACTCAATCCAGGCTCCGAACTGTCCCAAATCGCGAAACAACTGAAAGAAATTGCAATAGATATAAAAGACATAAAAGAAAAAAGACTCACCGACATTGAAGACAAAATAGACGCCCTGTCAGCGCTATAATCTAAAGTCGCCTCCTGCCATGACCAGCTTGCTTCATTGAACCGCCTAGTTGTAGTCCTGAAGAACATGATTGAAGTCTTGGAAAATCGCAGCAGGAGGTCAAACTTAATTATTTACGGCCCCCCAGAAGAGGGAGATGACTAGGGAATCACTGGAAAGCGCTATTAATGAAAATATTATTGCAAAAACGCTCGGACACAGCAAAGTTGACATAGAGCGAATTCACCGCTTAGGAAGGCCAGCACCGAACAAAGTTATGCCAGTTATCTTTAATCCTCTGGATTCGCGACGCAAGGGTGAAATTATGAAAAACTCTTTCAAACTTAAAAACAGCTCGCTTTCTCTTGGTGAAGACTTTTCACAAAAAGTCAGAGGTATTAGAAAAAAGCTCTGGGACAGTTCCGAACCGAACCGTGATAAGGGTGATAAAGTATCCTTGTCCTTTACCAGGCTATTCATAAATAGTCATGCATACATCTGGGATGACGATAAAAACGACAAGGTACCATTGCAAAAAAAAACGACGGAGCAGAACCGCAGAACCGAAAACAATACGTCGCTCTTGGTGGACAACAATCCGGCTTTCTTCCTGTTGCATCTGGTGTGCCCCAAGGAAGCGTCCTGGGGCCTTTACTGTTTTTACTGTACATTAACGATATTGTCAATGAAGTTGTCCCCCGGTGTTCAGATCAGACTATATGCCGATGACTCTGTGTTATTTCGCGAAATATCGAGTGCTCGTCATCAAATAGACCTGAATAATAGCCTCACTAATATAGTGAACTGGTGCAGTCGTTGGGGGATGGCTTTAAATCCGGACAAGACTGTCTCTCTCTGCATTACTCGTAAAAGGAATCCGATAAAACATGCATATATTCTTGGGTCATCACCGCTTAAGGAAGTTACCTCGGTAAAGTGCTTGTGTGTGACAATCACTCAAGATCTGTCATGGAACACCCACATTGACAACATCTGTTCATCTGCGTTCAGAAAACTATGTTTCCTAAGACATAAACTTCGGAATTCCCCTCCCAACGTAAAGCTTCTTATATATCTATCTTTGATCAGGCCAAAACTTGGATACGCGTGTGTAGTCTGGGATCCGCATACGGCATTCAACATGAAGAAGACTGAAAAAAATACAAAGGAAGGCACTTAGGTTTGTGTTCTCCAAATTTTCCAAATCTTATTCACCCTCCGAAATAATGCAGTCTCATGGTATCCCCCCCGCCTTGAGTGTCGTCGAAAAGGTACCCGTTTAGATTTTCTTTCCCTCTTGCTCAAACGGATGTTGGTACTTGAACCTTCACTATACCTTTTCCCTCAGCCCACAAGGAGCACCCGCCACTACCGCACCAGCCTATTAGCACCATACTTCGCACGCACAAATGTGTTCAAATTTTTTTTTCCGCGCACATTAGCGGACTGGGACTCTCTGCCCCCCACGGACCAGCATTGACATATTTGACATGAGCCATGCTTTGTAACTGTATGCATATGTTTTTTTCTTTTTTTTGTAAACTGCAAGTTGCCATGTGATTTTTCTGATTCACTCATTCTGTACAGTGCCCGTCCTGCTTGGACCTAACCATGGTCTGCAGTATGTAAATGAATAAATAAATAAATATGAGACAGATATTCTGCCATTTCCTTTGCACAAAAACAAGTTATTATTTATTATTATTAGTATTCTTCTTATTATTATTATTATTTGCTCACATGTCGCAACTATTTTACTAGGGAACTGCGCTGCGATCCCTTTCCCTTTTCTAACTGCCCACACGAATTCAACTTAGCAACGGCTACTTGTTACCATAATATCTAGACAGACTAACACAGTGGAACCAGGTGGGCTGATGCTGGGGTTGAGGTTTTTTTTTAACATAGAGCGAGAGTTACTACGGTAGATAAGACGCATCACACTTGCTGAGCTGTATTGTCCTGCTATTTAAATTTTGTAACATGCGCATTTTCCCAGGAATAGCAGCCCTACGCACGCTTCATATTACACGAAAGCGTATACTATACAGCTCGATCGGTCGAAAAGCCATCAGCGTCGTAGTAGTAGTAGTACCTTACGGCGCGGTTCTGGTGTCCACCGAGATATGCGAGACAGGCGTCATTTCCTTTCCTTAAAACCAATTTTGATTTCGTTTTCCTTCCCTTACGGCGTTCACCCAGCAGCGGTGGCTCAGTGGTTAGCGCGCTCGGCTACTGATCCGGAGTTCCCGTGTTAGAACCCGACCGCGGCGGCTGCGTTTCGATGGGGGCGAAACGCTAAGGCGGCCGTGTGCTGTGCGATGTCAGTGCACGTTAAAGATCCCCAGGTGGTCGAAATTATTCTGGAGCCCTTCACTACGGCACCTCTTTCGTCCTTTCTTTTTTCACTTCCTTTACCCCTTACCTTAAGGCTTGGTTCATGTGTCCAACGATATATGAGACAGATACTGCGCCATTTTCTTTCCCCCAAAACCAATTAAAATTGAAAATTGGTTTTTGCTTAAAGGAAATGGCGCAGTATCTGTCTAATATCGGCGGACACCACAACCGCACCGCTAGAGAAGGGATGAAGGAGGGAGTGAAAGAGGTTGCGTAGTGGAGGGCTCCGGAGAAATTACCGATTTTCATTTTCACTTACGGCGCGGTTCGGGTGTCCACCGAGACAGGCCTCATTTCATTTCCTTAAATTGTCCAACGGGCAAGGCTTCGCGCCGAACGGACGATGACGTTCCGTGGACTCCTAGGCAACGCTGCAATACGCTATCGCGTCCAACTCTTAAAAACGAAGCTTAAGCGTCCTCCAATTTTTGCGCTTTTTCAAGCTTCAATGTGCAGACTGCGTCCGGCAGTGCGACCATCATGTTTGTCGTTCCTTGTGCTTTTCTTGAACGCGGACTGACGGCCCCACGCAAATTAGGTTTGCCAACCGCTGGCGGCGCGCTGTAGCCCGCTTGTTCATGTTGCGCGCAGCATCGAAATAAACGAAAACAAAATGCAGATACTTAAGCTACGTATCTTTACATCGTATTTGAGGTAACAACAACAATAACAATACAGTTCACATGTACACAGGTAGATCGTAGCAAGCTTTGCTCGATGAAAATATTTAAATTCAGGATTCACTCTCCTATTCCTCAGAACTACGTCGAGCATTCGGGGAGAATGAAATACTGGTGATGATGAATTTTTATGGCGCAAAGGAGTCAATGGCCAAAGAGCGCCATGGCACAATGTATTTTCGATTACTCAAGGTGGGGTCAAAGACCAATTTTCCAAGCATTTAATCCCTTACTAGCCGAGCACCAGGCCAGGGGAAAGCTTGTACCCTTTGTATCACCGGTGAGTACCCGGCGGCACTGGGGATCGATCCCCGCACCTCCGCGTGCGAGGCGGATACTCTACCACTCGGCCATCGCTGTGGTCTCAGAATGAAATACTCTGATCACGTTCTCAAGTATGTCTCATGGGCCGTGATTGAATGACAAGTTAATGCTAAGGGGAAAATAATGAAAACTCGGAGAACGAAAGTTTTGCGCTCGTGAAAAAATATAAATGCATTATGTTGCCGGGAATATTTGCAGTGTTCGTTCGTTTTTCAAATCTGCCGCCACACCACTTTGTTTGCGACGCAAGACGCGACTAGATTTATCTCGATTGATCGCAGCCAGGCAGAGCTGATTCTACGTTGTTCCGGGACGTTCTAATAACTTTGCGCTCTTTATCACGAATGTTCGCTATCAGCTTTAAATTGAGCACGGCCGACAGCGGCGGGCATTCTGTTCGACGACCGCCGAGCACGCTTGTCGCTTCGCCGCCGACGAGTGATTCAGTCCATTTTGTGTGCAAGTCAGCGCAATAAACAGTTTTCTTTCAGAAGACCCTTTCGTCCGTCTTCATCGCTGCTTCGACTGCCGTCACCACTACGTGACATCTGGTGGAGGTGCGGGGTAGCCTTCTATGTTCCGGACGCCCCCTTCAAGTCGTGAACCCAGCCCTAAGCGCTTCACACCCGAGGACGAACCAGCAGCTCAGCGAGCCAGCCGACGTCTCCAGGGAGAGGAGCCTGAGTTCGGGAAACTGCCGGACCGCACCAGACAGCTAAAAGACGCTGCTACGAGCACCGCAGACTCGCCGATGATGCCGACACCGATCATACTGCAGCAGTCGCGGGTGCCGCCAACTTTCAATGGATCCCTAAGCGAAGACCCTGAAGAATGGTTGGACCAATTTGAGCGCGTGGCGTCATTCAACAAGTGGGATGATGCGGCAAAATTGGACACGTGTTTTTCTCATTGGATGGTTCCGCACGCACGTGGTACGAAAACTACGAGTCGTCCCTTACGACATGGGAGCTATTCAAGAGAGAACTATTGAATGTATTCACCAGTGTCGTGAGGAAAGAAAGAGCCGAACGACTCCTCGAGTCCAGGATCCAGCTTCCGAATGAGCCCGTCCGCAGTTACGTCGAGGAGATGAAGCGCCTATTTCGCCGCGCCGATCACGGGATGACCGAAGAAAAGAAAGTTCAGTTTTTAATGCGCGGCGTAAAAGATCAACTCTTTGCAAGCCTCGTCCGCCAGCCGCCAAAAACAGTCGAGGAGTTTATGCAAGAAGCCTGCACGATTGAGAAGACCCTCGACGTCCGAGCTCAGCAGTACAATCGCCCTTCCTCTGCCTGTGCAATCCGTTCGGACACGCCGGCCACCACCAGCGACAGCTTGCGGGAAGTTGTCCGCGAAATCGTCCGAGAGGAGCTACGCCGATTACTGCCACCTTCCCCACAGCCACAACCAGCGACTCTGATGGATGTGGCACGGGAAGAAGTGCAACAGGCACTTGACACCCCGACGGCCCCAGAACCCCAGGCCATGACCTACGCCGCTGCAGTAAGCACTGCCCAGACCCAGCGACAACCCCCACGTCCTCCCCGAGATGAGCCAATTGTTCCACAACGCCGCCTCCCAGCCCCCGCCCGCCCAGCCTATGACCGACGCTCAAGCCCCAGGAAATGCGACGCCTGGAGGACTTCCGACAACCGGCCGCTGTGCTTCCATTGCGGTGAGGCCGGCCATATTCTTCGTCACTGCCCGTACCGACGTATCGGTCTTCGAGGATTTGCCGTTAACGCCCCAAGACCACGCTGCGGACAACGTCCGCAGGAAATCGACGAGTACCTGCGTCGAGAAGAGTACACGCCGAACCACTGTTCGCGCTCACCATCGCCGTCAACCTCGCGCTTTGCGTCGCCACGCAGCAGCTACGCAGCCGCGGTACGAGGAAGGTCTCCCAGCCCCTGTAAGGAAAACTAAAGGCAGCAACCTCTGGAGGTGAGGTTGCTCACGAGCTAAACGCCGAAGATCCTCCACCGACCACGCCCCATGAAGACGCTGCACCCGCGACGCCGCATGAAGAACCGACACTCGCTGCACCGACGTCGCACACATGAGAACCTCGACCACGACGCAAGCTACCTTGAAATCAACGCCGCCAAACAGAGGAGCTCCGACCACACGCCCAACCCGTGACTCGCATACGCGACGAAGCCGTGACCCGACGCCGAGAGCGACATGCAATGCAAGAGCCAGGACCTCCGACCTAGAAGTGACTATCGACGATGATCGACCGTGATGAATGGAACATTCGCTGCGCATCTGAAAAAAGTCACAACGGCTTGGGACGGCCCACAAATTCGCACCACAGGGGGTCACCTCATTACGCCATCAGGACGATGTACAGCGCGAGTGACTGTCAAAGGACATACCTATCCTGCGACCTTTGTTGTGCTACCGCAATGCTCCCGCGAAGTGATCTTGGGTATGGATTTCTTTGATGAGCATCAAGCGATCATCAACCTGCGATCCAAGCTGATCACGCTTTCGACGGATGAAGCCATCGCTTCGATGAAAACTCGGGAACATCTCGTTGCCCTAAGTGTCCTGGAGGAAGAAGTGAGCGTCCCAACCCGTTCAAGCGTTATCGTGACCGTAGGCGCCACGAAAGCCATTAACGCTGAAGCCATCATCGAGGGGAACGTGCATTTGCTTCTAGACCGAGGAATCAGCATCGCAAGAGGCATCGCACATTTCCGCAATGGCCAGGCTCAAGTACTGCTGATTAACTTCAGCGAAGAATACCGGCATATTAACAGAGGAACGACGATTGCTTTCTTCGACGAAATATCTGACGTGCGAGACTCCTTCACCCTCTCCGACCCCTCCGCAGAAGATTCGCCTGACCAAGAGAACTCGCCCACTTTCGACATCAACCCAGCCCTGCACCGGAACAGACAAGACCAGATCCGCAATCTGCTTCAAACTACAGTGAGTGCTTTTCGACATCGCCGAAGGTGCGACAGACGCCAATTGCCAAGCATCGCATTATAACGGATCAACACGTCCGACCTCTCCGTCAACGCCCCTACCGTGTGTCTCCGCGAGAACGACAAGCCATCCGGGAC
The DNA here is from genome assembly GCF_052857255.1 of Amblyomma americanum. Taxonomy (NCBI): domain Eukaryota; kingdom Metazoa; phylum Arthropoda; class Arachnida; order Ixodida; family Ixodidae; genus Amblyomma; species Amblyomma americanum. The sequence goes on along the minus strand of NC_135497.1, from coordinate 203,471,285 downwards.
CAAGTCGAAGAAATGCTTCGCGACGACGTCATCCAGCCTTCAAACAGCCCATGGGCGGCACCGGTTGTTCTAGTGAGAAAGACGGCGCACTACGATTCTGCGTGGATTACCGCCGCTTGAACAACATAACAAAGAAGGACGTCTACCCCCTCCCCCGCCTCGACGACACACTGGACCGCCTCTGCAACGCCAAATATTTCTCATCGACGGACCTCAAGAGCGGCTACTGGCGAATTGAGGTCGACGAAAGAGATCGCGAGAAGACAGCATTCATAACTCTGGATGGGCTGTTTGAGTTCAAGGTGATGCCTTTTGGTCTCTGTTCTGCACCGGCGACGTTTCAGCGAGTAATGGATACAGTGCTGGCAGGCCTGAAGTGGCAAATTTGTCTGATATATTTAGATGACGTCGTTGTCTTTGCCTCGAACTTTGAAGAGCACCTCAAAAGACTTCGAACAGTACTAGACGCCATCAAGTCGCCTGGCCTAACCTTGAAGGCAGAGAAGTGCCTCTTTGCCTACGAAAAGCTACTGTTTCTAGGCCACATCATTAGGAAGGAGGGAGTACGCCCGGACCCGCAGAAAACAGCTGCTATTGAACAGTTTCCACCGCCGGCCGATAAGAAAGCAGTGCGCAGATTTCTCGGACTGTGCGCATACTACTGACGATTTGTGAAAAACTTTTCGCGCATCGCCGAGCCCCTGACCCAACTGACTAAAACAGACGAGCCATTTAAATGGGAAGCGCCGCAAGCAGAAGCCTTCAAGGAACTTCAGCGTCGTTTACAGTCCCCACTGATCCTCGCGCATTTTGATGAAAACGCCGATACTGAAGTTCATACCGACGAAAGCAGCGTGGGCCTAGGTGCCGTTCTCGTTCAAAAAAGTGACGGGCTGGAGAAGGTCATCGCATACGCTAGCCGTTCCCTTTCCAAGGCGGAGGCTAACTATTCGACAACTGAGAAGGAGTGCCTTGCCATCATCTGGGCTACGTAGAAATTCCGCCCCTACCTCTACGGACGGCCGTTCAAGGTGGTCAGCGACCACCACGCGCTCTGCTGGCTTGCCAATTTGAAGGACCCCTCTGGCCGACTCGCTCGATGGAGTCTGCGTCTCCAGGAGTTTGACGTCACCGTCGTTTACAAGTCCGGACGCAAGCACTCTGACGCCGATTGCCTCTCACGAGCCCATGTAGATGCACCGCCGCCGGACGACGATGAGGACCCCTTCCTGGGACCCATCAGCGCAAGCTCTTTTGCTCAGAAGCAACGCTCGGACCCCAACCTAAAAGGCCTCATCGAGTACCTGGAAGGCAAGGTTTCTTCACCCCCCGCTTCATTCAAGCGAGGACTGTCTTCCTTCTGTGTGCAGAATGAGGTCCTTGTTAAGAAGAACTTTACAGCCAACAAAACAGCCTACCTCCTTGTTGTACCTACTTGTCTCCGCGAAGAAGTTCTACACGCTTCACACGACGAGCCGACAGCTGGACATCTCGGGTTTACTCGCACCCTCCGCCGCATTCAAGACAAGTATTACTGGCCCCGACTGTCTGCCGATGTCGCACACTATGTGAAAACATGCCGAGATTGTCAGCGACGAAAGACTCCTCCCACACGACCAGCAGGATTTCTGAACCCCAACGAACCTCCCTCAAGGCTTTTTCAGCAGATCGGCATGGACTTGCTTGGCCCTTTTCCAACGTCAACATCTGGAAATAAGTGGATCATCATAGCGACCTACTACCTGACCCGCTACGCCGAGGCGAAAGCCCTACCGAACGGAACAGCAGCAGAAGTCGCCAAATTTTTCGTGGAGTGCATTCTTCTTCGACACGGCGCCCCCGATGTGCTCATCACGGACAGAGGAACAGCATTTACGGCGGAACTAACGCAAGCCATCCTGCGCTACAGCCAAACCAGCCACCGGAGGACAACTGTATACCATCCGCAGACCAACGGACTGACCGAGCGCCTGAACAAAACCATTGCCGATATGCTCGCTATGTATGTCGATGCCGAACATAAAACCTGGGATGTCATCCTGCCTTACGTCGTCGTCGCCTACAACACCGCAGTGCAGGAGATCACCCAGATGACGCCTTTTAGGCTCGTCCATGGTAGGGATGCTACGACCACGCTAGACGCCATGCTGCCCAACGTTACAGAAGAAGAGAACGTCGACGTTGCCGCCTACCTTCAACACGCAGAAGCTCGAAGGCTTGCCCGATTACGGATCAAAGATCAGCAGCGGTCCGACGCCAGACGCTACAACCTACGAAGACGCAACGCGGAATACAAGCCAGGATACCAAGTCTGGGTGTGGACGCCCATTCGCCGCCGTGGATTGAGTGAAAAGCTTCTGCGCCGCTATTTCGGCCCGTACAACGTTCTTCGTCGGCTGGGTGAACTGGATTATGAAGTCATCCCTGACGCAATGACTGCATCCAAGCGACGCCGCGTACGACCAGAAGTTGTCCATGTAGTCCGTCTGAAGCCGTATTATGAGCGGTATAGGCCGCTGCATTTCCATGCTCTATTTTCGCAAGATCCGTTTTTTTCCCTTACTAGTCGCAGTATTTGTTTTAATGCATCGGGTCGATGCTTCTTTGAGAGTGGAGTAATGCCGCGATTATTTGCAGTGTTCGTTCGTTTTTCAAATCTGCCACCACATCACTTTATCGCTTTGTTTGCGACGCAAGACGCGACTAGATTTATCTCGATTGATCGCAGCCAGGCAGAGCTGATTCTACGTTGTTCCGGAACGTTCTAGTAACTTTGCGCTCTTTATCTCGAATGTTCGCTATCAGCTTTAAATTGAGCACGGCCGACAGCGGCGGGCATTCTGTTCGACGACCGCCGAGCACGCTTGTCGCTTCGCCGCCGACGAGTGATTCAGTCCATTTTGGGTGCAAGTCAGCCCAATAAACAGTTCTTTCAGAAGACCCTTTCGTCCGTCTTCATCGCTGCTTCGACTGCCGTCACCACTACGTGACAATATCGTGGAGAAAATGCCCTATTACGCGAGAGCCGTAAATCCGATAACCCCGTAGCTGGGGGCTTGAGACGATTCTGCCAGAGTTGGAAGTCAGACTCATGTACACTAACGTTGAACTGTCAACAAATTGATTTCTGGGAGATCTAACTACGTCGATATCGCTTTTCGCACTTCCTGAATGTGCTTATTTTAACCCATATATACGTCACAACTTCCTTAAACGAGAGGCTTGTATCGATAGCTGAATAGAATACTAACTACCAATGTGCGTGCAAGGGTCAAGAAGCATCGTAATGCATCGTTCGCTGCTCGAAGCCAATGGCACGCGGTCTTGCCACTTTTGTTTTTCAAACGAGAGGCCACCAGATTTCTCTGGAATGACTGTAGCCGCGCGCAAGTTTCTCTTCATGTATGTGCAAAATTGTCGTAAGCACATTAGGCGTCTAATTTTTCAAGTTCCTTGTCACCATTAAATTTTGCAAGACCGAGAGCGACCGTCCTTGTAACCTTAGTTGATCAAGCACTTGTTTTATCTCTGCGCCGCTGAACTGTTTACGAGTTCGCCCCAATGAAGTTTTCGAGTTGGACGCAAGCTTTCTTGTCGTCATTATGGCCTGACTAACGTTACCAGAACGTAACAGAAGCAACCAGTACAAGCTGCGTATGCTGCCCTAGATACTTACGCATACTGAGCATTGCATTTTCAGAAATTATGTATGTCTAATGAGTGACTTCAGCTACCATAAAGAGCGCCATTTTTTGTTGTTCACCTATGTTCAACCTTCGGCGTGGCCTGAAGCGGCCTGAAAATATTTGGTCTAAATATCTTTGTAAAAAATCTCAGATTATTGAGGTGAACGTTGTATGCCCTCTATTCCCTTAAATTCAGCGAGTGTTATTAATATGTAAGCATCGCAAATCTCAATTTTTAGTTTCTTACATTGTAAGCTCAGCTAGTTGGTATAATGCGCATTGATGTGAGGTTTATGAGTGCAGCCCAGTTAGGTTGCGGAAAACTTCTTTTTGGGGTGCTACTTCGTTTCCTGAATGACGTGAGGAAAGTTAATGCTCTCGGGAGGTTTAGCGAAAGCGATCACGAGGCTTCAGACATGCTGGAGAATAATGCAAAGCTGGTAGTCGTCGCCTCTCAGAAAGTCTGTTGGCTCGTGAAGGCCGATTTTATTGAGACAGAGCGCAGTTCCGAACTAATTTTGCTTTTCTGGGTTTTAGGTCATGCTGGCGGTTGCTGTAACCAACTGCGTTTTCATGGGGCGGGTCGGGCAGTCGTGAGACGCCGCCAAATTTCAAAATGCCTTTCCAAAAGGAAATTTTGGACGTCGCGTGCTTGCAACGTGCTCTGCTCCTGCGGCCAGTGTTGGATTCCGTCTATAACCGTTCCTTTCGCGAATAACATGATGCGTTTTTCCGGGGGGCGCAATGAATCATTAATACCGCTGTTGTGCAAAATTAAAGAAGCCGCGCTTGAAATTTTAGGAGCTATATATTAACGTTGCAGAATCCTTTACTTTTTGAAACTTGCCGTCCAAGTACTACATGTCGCATATCATTCTACACACTCCTTCAGACCTGACGGAAGACGAATTACAGTCTGATAGCCTTGCTTTTTAGCCAAATGCAAGTGTAGAACGCGCTGAAGTCTGTGCTCAAAGCATACAATCAACAGCATACACAGTCGGGCTAAAGGAGAGAGCGCGCAAACGTTAATCCGTTGTTTCAGATTTCTCCCATGGCAAAAGAGCTGACTATGCGGTCTTTGCGAAAAGCGTAAGAGGTAAAATATAAAGGCTTGACGGTCACCACTGACGTGGGCCTAACTGGGAGCGAGCATGCGTTCTTCCGCGTGAAGGGCGGTGGAGCGGTGGGGCAGTGGTGACGCCACCGAGGTCCGGCGGGAGGCGGAAACAGACCCCATTGCGAAGGCGGTAAGGAGAAAAGCGCGCGCTCCCCTCTTGACCGGCCGTGGTGCAGCCACGGCCGTTCTTAAGCGGAGCGCGCGCTCTCTCTTAGGCCTGCGCAAGAGAGGCAATTGCGATCTACCACCGCATCTCTCCGGCGGCGCTGCGAGCCAACCCTCCCCGCTCGAAGAGAGCCGCTGAAATTTTCGCTGGAGGCAGCCTCGGCGCGCTGGTTCTGCCACCTTGCACATGTTACTGAACGGCTGCTCCCAGCGTTAAACGAGAACTTGGCAACCGTGTCTTATGCAGCCATTGCTATAGGCATGCAAAGCAGGGAAGTAGTAGATGGATCTCCAAACATTGAAGTTGGCATGCAATGATGGCGCATAGCTCGGCTTGATCATTTGGGACTGGCTCGAGTAAAATTGAAGCAAGGTATATCAGTAACAACCATGGTTAGGAAACATTTACTTTCATCTCAAAGGCCGGCACAGCCTCTGTCGATACTTCAAAATTTATTCTGGCAATAATAGCATTTGCCACTGCAATGCTTCAAACGCACCTGTCCAATGTGTTCGCACTGCACGAAACACTATAAGATAAGACAGACCATTTGCTCTTTGAAACTCCGACAACGTTTCACATACTTAAAAAAACTTACAGCAATAACAAGAACTGCTTGTATTGAATTATACAACATTGTCATGTGACTGACAGTTCCGAGTGAGGTCGTTTAGAGCCTGAAATTCTTTCGCGTTGGTTTGTGGATAAACCCAGACGGCTTGTCATTTTGGTCTGTCAATTTCGTTGTGTAATTGACGAAAAGAATTCGGAGAAACTTTTCAGGGATCAGATGTGCTAAGCGTTTGGCGTTGCTCCTGTCAACACCTTCCGAGCAGCATAGGCGGGGAGAATCTTCAAGATGCGCCTCAAAGGGTAGTTGCTAGGTTTCAATTATATTTGATCGTGGAGGATCCTTGAACGCCTTTTCAAAAAAACGTCGAAACAATTTCCAAGAGAGCTAGAAATTCCGGCTTTGGATAGTGAAGTTCACCATTCTCCTGGGCACGCAGAAGTTTTTAAAGGGCCGGGGCTGCTAGTCTTGTTCGTCATCACAAGCATAACGCAGGCGTCCCACCTAAGATCACTGATAAGTTTGGCAATATAGCCGCCTACGTACACCAAGCCTGAATAAGCGACAGACGCAGGCGGAGCTGGAAGATGTGCTCGCAGAGCTTTCAGTTCTTCAACTACATCTTGAGGAACAGAAGCGGCTGCTTCTTCAGCGTCTTAACCTTGATTAGTGGCTTCTTTCGATGGCAGTGCTTTTTTCTTTACGATGTGATCCAGAGCTGCTGTAACGGCTCTTGCGTCCAGCGCGTCGTTACCTCCTCACATAAAGTGCAATTTTGCGAACAATGCCTCGACAGGATCATTGTTGAACTTTCTAGTGAGAACGTAGTTGACGCCTCTTCTCAATATAGATCGAGTTACCTCCACTGTGGATTTCGTGGTGAAAATTAGGGCACGGTACGTTTCCTCTGTGAAGTTCCCAACGCCAGTGGCGATGGAACAGTCTTGAATATTCTTCACGTAGCCGCAAAACTCAGTTTGCAGCAACAGTAGCCGGCCATCGTCTTCCTTGGAGATGGGCATTTTGCAGTCACTTCCCTTGTATGTTGTGTTATAAATGTCTAACCATTTTTTCATCCCTTTCATGAACTTGATAGTAGATGTTGCGTCCTTGAAAGCAAAGAGAATGAAGCTGAATCACCAGTTCTGCTGGAGGTGCTCCAGAGCCGCGGTGGCTTGGGGCGAAAAAAAGTGCACGGCGCGTAGCATGTTCATTTTCTCTAAGTTTGGCGGATACACATGTTTTTGTGTCAGATTTCTGGCCAACTTTACCGTCATTTCCTTCTGGTGCTGATACAGTTTCTGCACAAATGCACCGCTGATGACGCCAGTGCAGTCTGTGAGCTCCCGTTCCAAAAATTGTTTGCGGACATCCTTGAAAACATGGCAAGGATCGAAGCTTAAAAAAATTGCTCTTTCATCGCCCTGAGGATGCTTCACTATAGTTGACAACGAACCGTTCCCCATGTGCTTAAACATCGTTCTGTTGGCTGAGTAGTTATCCGTAACGATACGAATGACTACAAAGCCGCATTCCTCAGCTGCAGAGATGACGTCCTTCGTCCACGCATACAAATCTCTCCCGCTGAGTTGCTTTGTAAAGTAATATGAACATGGTATCTTGTACCAGCTGACCACTCCGTGGAGCACGAAACATAGCACTCGGTTAGCAAGTGTTTCGTTCTTGGTACGTGGCGCACCGTTTCCTGGCTTGTCTCTTATCCCAAAAACCACGTCGGACTTCCGATCATGTATGCACTTCGGCTTTATTGCTGCTTCATAGATTATTAATGAAGTCATGTGCTGTTTGTGGCTGAGAAGGGAAGCCTCCTGAATTAACCTTCCTTTCATGGCGTAACTCATTCCAGAAGAAGTTGAGCTGGGACCAACGTAGCGCTGCAGTGTGCACTTATGTGGCAGTGTTAGCAGAGTAGCACGGGCATGATCATAACCCTTCGGCGAAAGAAGTCGCCATATGAAGCAGTCTCTGATTACTTCTTCGGGATAAGACTGGAATTTCTTCTGATACCCATCGATTTCGTGAAGCAGGAAGACAGCCTTTTTCTCCCCCTTTTCAGCGTCTGAAGCAATATTTTTAAGATATGAGTAGAGCTTGTTGTCGCGATATGTGGATACCACCTTCATTTCGGCTTCTAGTTGCTGCTGTGCTTTTGAGGTCTTGGAGCGATAGTACGCTACCTGTGAACGAAGCCTCGCTGTCGTTAAAAGGTATCGGCTAGCTCGCTGCGCATCGCTGTTTGCGTGCATATAGTAGCCATCTGCTTGGTTTCACCTTCCGGCGGCTCTAATACATGCTCGCAATTTTCCGGCTCTGCCTTTCGTTTTCCTGGCTTCCTGGAAGGAGCAGTGTCTCTGACCTTTAGGGTCCTGCGTGCTTTCTTTGCACTGGGGGCTAGGTTGAAGGATGCCCTTCAAATACGGTTGGAGCCACACCGAGAACCAGCTTTCTTATTTTAGAATCACTTACGTAGTCACACACAAATAAATGCTTGCTGCCTACTGTAGTCGACGGTGATTTTTAATTAATGACGAGATTCTCCCGAGGAATGTTTTTTTTGCCATTTGGTGCACAGTTCCTGGTCAACTAGAAACTGGTGAAACGACACACCGGGGGTCCTTCCGGACCGCGATTGACAGAATGGCACACAGCAGTACACCATGGCCACACTATAGCGAAGCTTCATTTCACAAGTTTGTGAGACGAGTATCCATGAGAAGTCCGACGCAGAAGCTTAGTGGGGAAGGTGACCTTGTCAGCATGGCGAGCGAAGCATGAGGCAGGCGTATTGATAACTTCACGTGGCAAGCCTTTCGCTCACACGTTTAAGCACAGCGACAACACCAGCACGTGAAAAAATGGGCCCGCGCGCGTGGCGACTTGCTGCTCAAAACCGGCTCCGGCGCCCCCGCAACAAGGGTTGGCTCGCTGCGCCCTCTCGCGGAGATCAGCGGTGGAGCAGCGCAGAAAAAAATGCAGTCTCCTTGGCGCCTGCTCAGGCCGTAAGGAGAGAGAGAAAGCGCCCGACAAGACCAGCCGTGGTGCAGCTTTAGCAATTCGGCCAAGGGGCGAGAGAGGGCGCTGAGCTGATAGACGCCTTAGTGTTCCTGAATATGCTTCCTGCGGGAGCATATACAGGAACACTAAGACACCGTACAGTAACTGGAAACAAATTTTTTCCAGTGACTCTAAGACACCGCGCAGTGGTCTACAGGGGCGTCGTAGGATGCCTCCCCGCTCATCCGCCTACCGTCGCCGGTAGCAAAGGAAGCCACCAACCGCGGTGAGCTTGTCTTCCAGACTTCCTGCTCTAAGCGCCGCTGCGGGTCAATAGCGACTGGTTTATTAAGGTTACCGCTCCCTCTTCCGCGACGCTTCATTTATTCGGCAGATTACCCTACCAACGCAAGTAAAGGGCCGCCGCCTTCCTTTCTCGCCAGTCTTACTGACTGACATACGAAATCGCGCGCTAGTGCGTTTTTTTTTATTTCTGAGGGACGCCTTCATTCATATCGCCCGGGCGAACTCCCCATGGACTTCCTGCGGAGTAGAGCTAGCCTTACATTTGCTCCGACGCCGAACGTCGTGTTCTTCCAAAGTTGGGCTGGCAAGAGGCAGACCGGAAGGAAACGGGGCCGTTACTTAGGTTGTGGGCGCATAAAATCGACAGTAAGCCGCTGCCTCGTAACATGAGGCCGGCTCGTATGGCGGCCTTGACGGAGACTTCAGATCAGATAGAAGTAGAGGAAGAGGGGGTCACTCTCTTCACGGACGCTTCGTTACCCAAGTTTTCATCGAAAGCCACGCGGGCAGTTACGACGTGGGATGTGCTCGTAACCTGCGCCTCCATCGAGACATCTTTTCCGGAGGTGGCAGAAGAGGCCGCGATAGCGCTAGCACTCACGCATCCCAAAGTGGGAAGAGTTCTCACTGACTCGCAAAAGGCGTATAACAGCTAGAGAAACGGGTGGGTGGGTGTCTCTTGCGGCACTAGATATTCTCAAGAGTAAACGCGACATACCTGAAAGGAAACTTGAGTTGGTATGGAAACCGGCTCAGTCTGGGCTGGAGGGCAACGAACTTACCCACCAGTTCGCCCGACATATGGAACACCGGGTAGAGGAAGGTGAGCCACAGTCATAATTAGTTATAGGGACATAAGGAACCATTACAAGACGGAGAGGCGACGTTCCCCGATCCTAACAAGTCGCTTAGCAGAGCACAGCAAGTGATTTAAAGGCAGATACAAGCAGGATCCTTCCCGCACCCTTACTGTCAAAACAAGATGCACCCGGAAAGGTACGAGAAGGAATGTAATTTCTGTAAGTCTGAGTTAGGCACGCTACAAGTCGTTGGAGTATGCGATTTCGTCAAGGCAATCCCACCACCTCTTACCTGCCCCTCTACCCCATCCCATCCCTCATACTCCCTTAGCGAGCGATGGGAGACCTTGATAACCAGCCCGGCCCTGGAAGACCAGCTCGTCCTGATCCCCAGGGGCCAGACGGCTAGGGAAGCATATAGGTCCCATAAAGAGGGAACCACTTCCATCTACGGCGCCTAAGACATCGTAATTATCTCGGCTCAATAAATTTCTTTCTCTCTCTCCCTCTCGCATATCTCGGTGGACACCCGAACTGTGCCAGTAATTAAAGAAAATTTAAAATTGGTTTTAGGGAAAGGAAATTAGGCCTGTCTCACATATCTCGGTGGACACCCAGGCCGCGCCGTAAGAGACGGAAAGTGAAATGAAAGTTGTTTTTAAGGAAAAGAAATTACGCCTGCCTCACATATCACGGTGGACACCCGGATCGCTCCGGAAGCGAAGGATTTGGATTGGAAAATCCGCCGCGGTGGCTCATTGGTTAGCGTGCTCGGCTACTGATCCTGGGTTCCCGGGTTCGAACCCGACCGCGGCAGCTGCGTTTTTATGGATGCAAAACGCTAAGGCTCCCGTGTGCTGTGCGATGTCAGTGCACGTTAAAGATCCCCAGGTGGTCGAAATTATTCCGGAGCCATCCACTACTGCACCTCTTTGTTCCTTTCTTCTTTCACTCCCTCCTTTGTCCCTTCCCTTAGGCCCGGTTCAGGTGTCCGCCGATACATGAGACAGATACTGCGCCATTTCCTTTCACCAAAAAACCAATTATTATTATTATTATTATGGATTGAAAAACGTTTATTCTCGTCACTGAACCTTAGTGGGCACTATATTAGATGGCTTCGAGCCCATGGCTCTCGGCGACCTTGTGAGCCCACTCAGTGCCCGGACTTGCGTCATCAGGTCTCAGCTTGCCAGTATAGCCTTCCACCGCTCTAGACAAGGGACTGGTAGTAGGTCCGCCGGTCGCGGCGCCTTTTTGCAGCTCCATAGAATGTGGTCGTGTCCGGCTATCTCACCGCATTCTTTGCAAGTCGGATTGGATTGCGTCGGATACATGTGTGCAAGGCTAGACGGCCAAAGAAGGCACGCGTCTGGAGCCAACGTTACGTTACCTCCTCGTTTTTGTCGAGCTATTTGCCTGGTCGTGGATAGATCCTCCTTTCCAGTTCAAACTGACTTATGTAGTCGTGAAATGATATGAATGCATCTCGCGTGAAATTTGGGGACTCAACTCGGCTCACTGCTCGGCTGACATATCGTCGAGCTATTCTGTGACCCAACTCGTTTCCGCTGTTCCCTGAGTGTGCCGGCACCCATATTAACTCCACCTCTCTTTGGTCCCAGTCTTGATGTCTTAGGATTCTTTCTGCCTCCTGAGAGATCATACCCCGCGCGAAATTGTTTATAGCCATTTTGGAGTCGCTAATTATGGTGACAGCTTTGGTGTTGCCCATTGCCATGGAGAAAGCCGCCTCGTCCGCTGTCCCTGAGTTCTTTGTTTTGACCAAACCTGCTAATGTTTCACCCGAGTTGTTCACCCGAGTTGGCTGGCAAAAATCTTTTCCTTCCTTTTTGCTATTATTTTAATAAAAACCACTACCACCACCACCACCGCTATTTTGCCTAGCTATAATACCCCTGTCACACTGCCAGTTTCAATGCCATCGTGTCGAGGGTCTTCGAAATTCTCAATCGCCATCAAACTTGAAGGAGTTGTGTCGCTGCTACACGGCAAATCTCAATGGCCATTGAAATGGTTCTCGTGTCTTACGCCAAGCTTGTGTGGCGCCACAATCGCTACTTTGGATTTTGCAAAAATATCAAAAATATTTGATAAATGTATACTAAATGCTTAAATACACGCATACATGCATGTTGTTTAAAACCTTTATAATAGCACGTACGCGAAGGACAGATGTAGACACTGCTGTAGCCACTCTAATACAAGACGAGCCAAAACCAAGCCAGTGCAACTGCGTCGGAGCGCTGCTTCGTCAGGCTTAACACCTGGGAAATCGCCTTGATATCTGGAAAAAAAAACTATTTGTCTCTTGAAACTTGATGCGAGGATAACAATGGGCAAATCGAAGCCGAATACAACCGTTTAGAACACGATATTGCTTTGAGGGATTAGCGACGAAGCTGTTATCGCTGTGAAGCGGGCGGTCAGGGCGCCGCCATGTTGTCAACGCTAAGTACGCAAGCAACGCAAAGACCGCAACGCGAAATTAGTGCGCTTAAATCCGGTCTGATACAATTTTATAATTATTGTTCAGACTGCTTGCATTGAAGTTTAGGCGAATAATGTTTGTTCATGCTTTTGTAATGTGAATGTATCGTGTACGAAAGTGCGCTTGGCGCCGCTCGAAGCAACGCTAGCAACCTTGGGCAGCGCTCGAAGGCCCTTGAAATCTCGATAGAGTTCTGCGCTGCTCCGTTGACTCGATAGACTATTAACTCGATGGCCTATGAAACTGCCCGTGTAGCAGCGCTCGATCGCCTTTGAGTCAATAAACTGTCGGTTCGAGGACCTTTTAAATGCCCGTGTGACTGGGGTATAAGCTCTCTTACGTTGTGTTTACTAATTCCGTGCTGTCAAAATTTTGTGTATCAATAAATTCTTTGGTACACGTTAACCACCGGTGGGCTGATACTGTAGTATCTTTTGACGAACTCCTCCCAGGGAGGGGTAAGAATCTGCCTGGCAATTTATTAAATATGCTTATAGAGGAGTATCTAGATACTTTTCATCACCATATTGCCGTTTTCGCAGACGCCTCCCAGCAAAATGAAAAGGGAGTCATTGGCCTTTACTCAGGGGCTCTTGGTTGGAGTTATTCATTTCGGGCCCCTGTCTATACCCTTATTTTTGTCGCTGAGTTTCTGGCCATTGAGATGGCCTTAATAAGGACTCCCTGCAGTATCTCTCAGGTTGTTATACTTTCAGACAACCTTTCCGCCTTGCCAGCGCTCGAAAAATCGCGGGATACTCCTATATTAACCGTTCCCCTCAATTTTTTGTTCACCACATATTTCAGAAGTACGCTTTGACTAGGTCCTCGAACTGTGGCAATGCTTCTGATGTGACGGCTGATTTTTTAGCAAAGTCCACCCTGGGTGGACCTATTATCCCATTCGTCCCAAATACCGTCTACTTGGCTATAGCACGCTTTAAACGATTCCAGCGTCTCCATTACTTCAGCCATAAGCCTCTCTTTGCTGCAGCGGATTTTCAACACCTGGAATTTCCTTCGAGTGTGCAGATGTGCAGTTCAAGGCAATGTGAGGTGCCTATCACCCTCTTGCGCTGCAGAATACCGCGACTTAATCATTATTTACCTCGATCGGGGCTATCCATGACCAACCTTTGCTAGTCTTGTGGCAAAATTGAGTCCATACATCACTTTTTCCTCATCTGCCGGCGGTTCGCTTCTCTCCGTAGAATTCACTTGGAGATCCCCCTCGCTCGACTAAGGCTTCCTCTATCTATTCCGATTCTCCTGTGCTTCGGGGCAAGCGCCAAGCGATATGCCCTGAAACCAGTGTTCAATTCTCCCAGTGTGCGAGCCTCTCAGATTTACTAGAACCGAGACACGCGCGTGACCAGCCCTTGTGTTGTCGTAGATGAATGAGAACTAATCTACCTTGACGCGCCTGATTGAAGCATCAGTGTTTGATTAATATTTAGCACATTCGCACGTAGTTGTGGAAAAAAATATTGTTTTTGAGGGTATTTTTCGAATTAACCTTCAGTACTATACAATGACTGTCCTTTCTCTCGCTCCTTCCTTTGATCGCTCCGCTAGTTCTTTGTGAAAAACCATCTAGCGACTAGCTGAATTTTCCGTTCTATTGAATAGGAATTGTTATTTTAAGTGAGAAATATAGTCGCTATTTTGATTGAAATTATTAAGCGGTTCTCCATATATTATCTTGAAAAAAAATTGCAGTCTATCTCGTCGTCGAGAGTGGGCGCAAGTATGAAATGCATTGCAGGAAAAGCGTAAAGACAGCCGTCATGTTTGTAAACAAAGGTGGCGCTGCGGTCGGCAGCGATGCGAGGTGTAGGCAAAAACGCAGCATGCCTACACTGCGCCAAGTGACGTTGCCTTCGAAGCCAACTTGCCATGAGGACATTTCAAGGCACGCGCGTCGCTTCTAGCTAGAAACATGTTTTTTTTTTATGCTCGGAGAGTAGTTCTGCCCCTTTTAAATCTGTTCTCCAGATGGAATTATTAGGCGGAGCACTAGTGTCGGGTGCTTCTCCGCTCCTAGTTGGCGGCAAGTAGCAGCGCGGCTACGGCGGGCGAAAGTGCGAGTTATGCGGAGAAACTTGTCGTCCACAGTTTTCAACTGTTCTGGGCATACCCGATTGCTATAGTGCAAAATAGTACGACGCGATGCACGACGCGAAGTAGCGTATTCACATGCCGAACCTTTTATGTGCTGCCTACTTCCGCCGAGCCGCTTCATTCTGTAGACCATGGAATTTACCCATAGTTGCTTCGAATAAGGCAATGCGATCCGACAACTGCACAAGCGCATGCATAGACATTTTCTTCGAACTCCAAACGAAATTTACGCACACTCTGCTAAGCTATAAATAAATAATTTTGCTTCTTATTTTAATATTTACATTAATGTGTGCGCATTCTTCTTGATTGTAGTGGTTTTTGGTCTGGTATTTGCTGTGTTCGCGCGGCTCTGATCGACCTACAGTGGGAAAATTCAAGTAATCTCAAAAATAACACCGAAACTCTGCCGAGATTCTAGCGTCGTTGGACCGATGCTAAAAAACACACTTGTTAAAGGTCGCGAAAATGAAAATAGAAAAAAACTACGCGTAGCGTGTGCTACTAGGAGAGTCCGGTGCTGCTTCAAACGTCGCGCGCTTAGCGGCATGCTGCACGCTGAAGGCGACTGGCAGCAATTTTGTGTCTTTTTTTGCGCGCGCGAAGCGAAGCTCGGGACGTTGTCCGGTTGGTTAACATCTGAAAATAGCCCCTTCCGTTCAACTTACGATCACTAACACACGGAATAATGCGCCTAAACTTATGCTGAGAGCACGACAATGTGAACGGGCTGCAGGCGTTACTTGATTCTTGCACTGTTCGTCACGCGACCGAAGAGAAATAATGCGGATTAGGAGACGCGAACTAACTGACTAGATTTCAGTGAACGAACGCAATGGCAGCCGATCTGTCTCCGAACTTGTCCTGCTTCTTGGCCCCAGCCCGTGGCTTTAGCGCCTAGCTGATTGCAGTAAACTTGTGTAAACCATGCGTGGCTCAACCAACCGCACCACAATTTGTCGGCACGCCACAGATTATGCTAAAAAAAACGCGCAAGCGTGGCGCACCCACTGGGGACGGTCCGGCTTTTTGCATACACAACGAAAGTCACTGCTGACGCCAGCGCCGCCGCATCTCCTTGATGCAACGCCTTGATGTCACGGCCTGAGGACGGCTTTCTCCCGAAACCTTTGGCTACACTGAGTGGTGCGCATTTCTCCGCTGGAGGAAGCGTCGACAAGCTGCGCTACTCAACTTTTTTTTTTTACAGAGGGACCGCGTCTCTTGGCTGCTTACACCAAGCTGGGGCGAACACAAACAAAACGTTGACATTTGAGTAGTAGGCGACAGCATGAAGAAGGGATAGGAAAGGACACGGCCTTGTTGAATAGCAACTGGACCACTATTACTGCCGCGTGCAGACAGAAAATGAAGCATAAACAGATGGGAAAGTAAAAGACTGGAACATTAGACAGGCGTCGCAGCCACCGCGTGCGCCATAACGAAGACGACCGCTGCATGCATGTTACGTATTTTAATTTTCACGCCAGCCAGCACCATGCGCGGCTTTCGGTGGATTTGGAAAGGGAATCGGCGTAACACACGCAATGTTAGGCCACATTCTCACAGCCGGCCTCCTCTACTGCGCGGCGGCGACGGAGTCGAAAACCGCGGCAGCAACGGAGCGGCGCGGTGTTCTGATCGAAAGAGGCGCCGGACACCGGCAAACCAGTTGTGGCGGTCGCTCGCTTCGCCCACGTGACTCTACGCCAGTGCCTTTTTTTCTTCCGCGTGGACAAAAAAAGAAATAGCGGCGGCGGAGTCCGAAGGAGATGCCCAAGGTGCGGTGAAAGTCGTCTGTCGTCTGCTTGCGTTGCTTTGCTTGACTATTATCGCAGAAAAAACAATGCGATCTCCCAAGCGGCGGCAAAAGTTTGCAGTTAGTTGAATAACTTCGCGCAACTGCACAGTTTTTACAGCGACACACACGCGTACAGCACCAAAACATATTTATACGAATATAGCAAGCTACTATTAAAGCGCTGCGCGCACTGCAGTCACATTATGCTGGCCAAAATGAACGAAATCGAACATATGTAGGGGGTAATGAACCCTGTTATCAATAGAGGAATGGTTTGCCTGGGCTTGCTATATTGGTCTTTACACCAACGTTCGAGCATTAGGCAAGCAAAAGAGTTTTTAGAATATTTTACCAGTATCGGCTATACACATGCAAATTTTCAGGTTTTTCTCGATAGCAGAACTCAATAAGTGTCTGAAAGAGATAAATATGTCATGCTAGTATCATTCCATACCGGATCGTTTTGCTGACATTCCTTTCTGTTTCAAGGCATTTTATTCTGATATGCAATTGTGGGTACAACCATGTCTATCGCAAATGCTTGTATTTTACAGTTGTGTATTTACTGTATGTGCTCGAACTAGGCAATGGTTTGTTGAGTAAAGGGATTAATTTTTGCCCTACGTTTCTCTCTCCGAGTAATTTTTTCTTCAAGCTCTAAAAGACAGCGCGAGAAATCCAAATACACACCAGTGATGTTCCTTGAGCGCAACAGATGCAAATTCGCTTATAGTATATTCCACGCCCAGTGCAAACACAAAACTCATCGGAGACTCGTTTACCTGGAACGCCTCCTATATTACCAAATGAAAAACGTCATCCCCTCTCTCTTCCTTGGCAGCGGGAGCTTTTCGGGGCGCAAGACGCGTGCATCTCCCGACGGAGAAAAGAAAAAGGTGGGGGGGTAATAGTAGTAGAAGTAAGAATTTAATCAAAATATAATAAAAAGGCAGTTAAAAGATTTTTGCTCACCCCCGCATCTGCCATCACTGTATCGGCGGCACCTGAGCGGGGGCAGCGGAAATAAAGGATAGAAGGCAGTATGACGAAGGGAAATGAAAGAGGTGAGGGGACAGCAAGAAAGGACATAGGGAGAGGTCGTATATACACTATTTACAGAGTCAAAATAAAGTTTCCAGGTCGTGCGCGTGCACAGAAAATGATAAAAAATAAAACAAAAACCCACACGCACAACTTTGCACACAACAGCTGGGGTGGGGCGCCCAGCTGTTACGCGTCCGAGGTAGTGCACGGGGAGCGTTCCGTCACAGCGCATCACTACCTGGCGCAGAACAGACGGGACGTCAAGCCCGTCTGTTCGAGAAATGCACAGAGGCTCACCAGTGTTCGCTCACGGGTGCGCGCACTGCCCTGCGGCCACAGTAGTGTCTTGAAAGAGCCCGGAAGTAAGCCCTGCTCTCTGTAGGCCGCGAGCATATCGCGACGAGCATCAGCGAACGCGGTACAGCAAAGGAGCGGGTGCTCCAGTGTCTCCACTGCACCGCATCCATCACACACAGGGGGGGGGGGGGGGGGGGCTTCGTTTTCTGCGCCCGCGCACCGGCGCATCGCCGCCACCGAAGCAGTGATGGGGAAGCCGCGACGCTCGCCAGCGCCATCTCTCGCTCGCAGCAAGCAAGCCGTGGGTCACGTGAGGCGAGGTCGCGCTGTGACTGGCACGTTTTTTGTGAGGCCGGGCTCCGTCGCCTCCCCTCGACGGAAACGTAGAGCGCCTTCCGCCACGTCCGCTTCGCGAGCGGGCCTGGCGGATCCGCCTCGTTCGGCGAACGGATGGAAAGTTGGTCAACTTCAACTTTGTGGCGGACGAGCGCATCCGGCCGGGTACCGGATTGCAGCTGTTGGCTGCTTTTCCCGTGACGTCAGTGACGTCTCGAGCCCCTCCGCCCTCCGCCTCGGTTCTGCCCTGCCGGGGCAAGATGGCCATCCGTCGACTGAACTGGGGATCGCAGCCTGGGCAGTGGCAGCGATGTCGCGAAGCATATTTTATTGGCCACATCTTGATATTACCAGTGTTCAGAGCGACTGCAAACTCTGCCGCGTTCAGCAGTGGCGAGCTACAGTTCCACTAGTTGAATTCTGTAATCATCTACGCTGACGAAGTTGACAGAGCGCGTCTTCAAACCGATGCAAGACCTGTGCAGTGGTGGTGTCACGAATTGTTTATTTTGAGCTGTTTGTGGTTGTTGCAAGCGTTTGTAATTCCTGTGACGATCATCACAGACAGCGGCGAGTAACAGCTGCTCACGGTGAATTTCTTGTGCGTGCATGAGCTGCATAGCACAGTGACAAGTGTCCGCGTAGTGAACGTGATTGCGATCGGAGCAAGTGCTTTTACGTCAAGGCAGCGAAATGTGTACCTGCAAAAAGCTCACGACGGACGCCGTGCTTTCCGAATGCTGAAATGATCGTGGCGTTACGCAGCTAGTCGCATTCGTTGCGATGGTTGCAGTGATCGCGACCACACGATGTTATTTCTGCTACATAGCAGGACGGGGCATCAGGGGTGACTCGTCCTGCTACGTATCCATTACCATTTTGACCGCGATTCGTGCGGGCACTATGCTCGAGTACTGCCGTGTGTGCGACGTGGCACGATCTTGGCTGCATGGCCGTCGGACTGTTTTCAGCGGCGACAAAAGCAACGCCGCCATCCTTTTGCGTCTTGGTGCTCCATTTATACATTTTGTGATTATGGGTGCTCTGGCTACGAGTGGCCGGTGGCACTGTGTGACTTTTCTGAAAACATGGGTGTGCAGTGCAGATGTATCTTCGGGGGCGTCATTTCTTTTTATTTCCTGCCCGCTGTGCAGACATTTGTCTGCAATAAATATTTGCGCGATCAATGGGTGACTGAACACTTCCTCTAGCCATTTCGGTTTAGATTGTGACAACATGGTATTACGCGATTACGAACAAGATTCATTGCCGCATTTTAATTACGGCTAGTTCACAGTGTAGAATCTCTAATATGTGTTTACTCATGAGTCCACTTTTCAATGTGCATTCCACTCTGTTGCGCAAAAAAATAACTGTGGCAGCAGCTTAAGGGGTAAAAACTGTCCACAGAACAAGTTGGGCATAACGAGTCTTAATGAATATATATATATATATATATATATATATATATATATATATATATATATATATATATATATATATATATATATATATATATATTAAGAAAATCTTTCCCATTCCTTCTTTTCTCTTTTTGATTTGACAAATTGTTGGTGGCAATGTGAAGTTGAAGTGGGATCTTGGTTTCCACTGTAATAAGAAATATTCGGTGATCTTGAAGCGCCTCATGAACCGTGACACTATTTGTTGTTGATTTTTCTCACGGTCCCTTTTCATCAGAAGATCAGCGGTACGAAAGTGGATGTGTGCACAATGCTATTGTTGCAGAGCAGCTCGTGAACTCTGCTTTGCTCGTGTTAAGTAGTTATTCAGCAGCACTCCCTGGGACAGCCGCACCAGTTTGTTCAACAACACAATTTCGAAGCCTTGAGAAGGAGATTTCAGAATGCACATGCACCCTGCTACTTCCCTGTGACTGCTTGCTACGGACGTGATTACTTGTCTGCTGAGTGACGGCGATGGCGAGCACAATCAGCTGTGTATCCGCAGTGTAGAACGCTTCCCAGATTTCCTTAATCCTCCTTACACTTTACACTAACAAAAATTTATTTGCTGACATATAGACGCATATTTGCACCTTCCCCAGTGATCGGCTAGGTTTCCTGGCCCACTTATCCTTTCACATTTATGTGGTCACGACAGTACCATTCCTGCACAAATTCAAAGCTACAATAACAAAGGTTATTTCAGTTCTTTGAAATGTGCTAAGCATTGTTGCATGGTGGTTGGTTCTGCAATACCGATGTTGCCCTGTTTCTGAGAGTCCTGTAGTATCAATGGAACCACTGACCTGCCAAGGCAAAGACCACATTTAATTTGAACCCGTTCCTTTACTTGAATGAAATGGCTGTGGCTGCTTGCATTAGCAGATTCCCCGCTGTGCACCGGCGCCTAGTTCTGTTCTTGCCCGCTGCGCATGCCTGAATCAGGAGTGTTGCATTTTTCTTTTCTTCTGCGGTGTACTCAATATAAAAGGTGCTAACCTAGCATTGCGGGCTGCGGGGAGGCATCTGTGAGGTTATAATGTAAGCAAGCGATTCTGTTGTTTTAATTTTAAGCAGGTTATTTCATTTTGTGCAATGAGCAATCCAAGCCAGGATGTGAGTCGCCGAGCCCTGACAGTGATTTTTACACTAGAAAGAGAAGCTCTTTGGCAAACAGAAAGTCTGTGAGCTGGTTAGAAGTCAGTGTGCCTGGCAGTCCACGGGTTAGCATAACAGTCTGTGCAGACACTGGGGCGAGCATTGTGATGGCAATTCCAGTGTGCAAGAAAGGTATATGATTCAGGTAGCGCTCTATATATCTGCTCAAATCCAAAGTTTTAAGTCTTTCCCCTCTGCACATTAATGGGACAAGAACACATGCAACAATGGGCTTTACGCGTTTTCACTCTGTCCAGTATGTTCAGCAAGTTTCTATGTTAGCAAAGCGTAAGTAAATTGAAAAAAGTTTTTCCCCAGAAATACTGCTAATAGTTTGAGTCCATATTAACGAGGACTGCACTAATGAGGAATGGCTGTATATTTGAAAGTATGGTTAATTTTTTTAGTTCTGATGATGACACAAGCAATTAATCTGTGTTGTTTTGAATACGTGACTAAAGAAGTACATTTATCTTGCAAATTATGAAGACGATTAGAAGGATGTGCTGTATGGCACAGCAGTTTGTTGGTTGAAGAGTAGCGATTAGCTTTACCTGACACCACTTAAAACAGCAAACTGCTAAATGAGCCCTGTAAAGCTGGTAAAGGTATGTTAGGAACAAAGTCGACGGAAAACAGCACCACTGCACATAGTAGCAATTCTTGCTCTGTTGTCCTCGTCCCAGAGTGCAGTTTCAACATGCAAACTTACCGCCGGCTCACCCGACAGTACACTCGTACCAAGTTTTGGGAAATTTGTAGCAAACATCAACAGGACAGGAAGCACGGTGTACGCATATCTAGTGCATACTGTGTAGATAGCTTCCTGCTTCATCATAGCTTGGCCCCTCTATGTTTCTTACCCATTATTACCCAGCACCTATGGCCCTATTTATGCCTTTGGCATGTGCTGCAAATCATCAAACATATTTTGTACTCTTGCCCTGTTAGATTGTTTTGGCCCATTAAGTTGTTTCATCCAAATTTACAAGCTTTTAGAAAACATTCCTGCAATAGCCAACTTGTTCTTGTTCTTCACGACATGCACCTTGTCTGCAATATCCCCCGCGATGCTTTTCTTCTTGGCTTTGAAAAAGCATTTGATTCGCTTATTTATGTATGGCTTTTTTGTTGTGCTTTACCTTGTATCCAATAGCTCTAAACTGGATCCAAGCAAGCCGTCGGCAGATTTACCTTGCCAATTCTTAAGCATCCTGCCTTTTCCTGAAGTTTTGAATGTCCCCCAAGGCATTGCCCTTGAG
The DNA here is from genome assembly GCF_052857255.1 of Amblyomma americanum. NCBI lineage: Eukaryota > Metazoa > Arthropoda > Arachnida > Ixodida > Ixodidae > Amblyomma > Amblyomma americanum. The sequence goes on along the minus strand of NC_135497.1, from coordinate 203,449,624 downwards.
CCTCAGCTTTTTACTACCTACATTATGGCTTTCCTTTCAGTGTTTTGTTAAATGCCTTCACTGATGGCTATATTAAGGGGTCTGCCGTCTCGCAATCAATATCCATGTTTTAGTTCTCCAAAGCAACATTTTGCATGCTCTAGAATGGGCTGTTTGCTAATGTTACTAAGAATGCACTCATATTTTTTTTATTGTCAGCAAAACTACATTTTGCCTACTTATAAGGCCTTACCGAGTAAGGTATATTCACTGGATACTGGTTGAAACACTCAGCCATTCACATGGCTCACATGGTCTCACCTCATAATGCTTGTACGCCCTCTCACAGCCTAGGATATTTACACCATAACATGTACTTACCATCGCCATCTTCCAAGTTACATGCGTTCAGATCCTCTGTGTGGCATCACCTTGGGCGTTCTAATGGTGCATGGCACAAACCGAACTTAACTAAAATCCTAGAATGAGTTCAGACCTGAGCCCTTGTTTTATTTTCTCAGACTATTGTTGAAGCTCCAGTTTCACAGCACCAAAGGTGAATCTTCAAATTTCTTCATGTCGTGCTGAAACTGCAGGTTTTTTTTTTAACTCTTTACCATCACATAACCAACTAATCTGTTCTGACTCATCTTTCCTTCTGCACTAGCCGCACAAGTACTGTTGTGCCTCAGTTAGCTCATGCCACTGCATTTCAAGATTGATTTTTGTTTTTGCCACTAAAGGTTGGAATGGCCTTCCGCCTCACAAGGCTTACTAACCTCTTGTCCCTTGAGCTAGTCACTGCAAAAATGTTCGCAATAAATGATGATGCTCGTCCACTAATTAAAGTAATTACCTCAAGGCATAGAATATTTGTAATAAGTGAGTAATCACCCACTGACATCCACCAAAGTTCAGCCATAAGGCCACAAAGAAGAGCTACAAAGCTTTCCTTCGTAGCCGTATGGCTGTGCTTGGATTCTAATGGTTGATTACTTTTACACAAAACTGACCACTGAAGTATTGTCATTTAGTACTGTTTAGGTATGATAAATATTAAAATAAATTGTTATAATGAAGTGCTTAGTCACTTGCTCAGCTCGGCTAGCCAGTGCAATGTTCTCTTACCCGTGAGAACTTTCCTCACAATCTATTTGAAGTAATATTGGGGCACATTTACACAATAGTTTTGTCGGACGGCATACAGTTGCATTTACGCTAACTTGCACACTGTGCACAAGCTAGGTCAAGCCAGCTGAACCTGTGCACTCAAAAGCTAAGCATGCATTATTGTGCCTATCTGTGTCAGATTTTTCTTCGTTTCTCTCTCTTATCGTCTCTTCAGCTAAGCAACACACCGTCTTCATAACATGGCTTAGTGAGAATGCTACGAATGCATGTTTATGCATGTGACTTTTATATATTCAGGATAGTGTTAACAGGGCTGTTGGTTCATCTTGAACACAAAAGCCGTCAACTTCAATTTGCAGCAAAGAGACACCTGTAAAGACTAAAGTCATCACTGCTTTTCTGTTATTTTTCGGCTTTCTTCGGCCTAACTTCAAATTGGTCTTTTCCAAGTTTCTGATGCCTATCGATGCCTCAATTAATTTCATTCTTTCAAAACCAGACTTGCAGTGAAATAGGTATAATTTGCTTAAAATGTTGACAGTCAGCAACTAATAGCACACTCGAAAATTCAACACATGTTGAGTGGTATAAACATCAGTTAACAGTAAGCAATGCTCACTTTTGCTAGCTAGATTGGGAACTGGTCACCTTTACATTCAATCAGTCTACATTTTACTGAGTGAAAATAACTCTTAAACACTGCTTTAAATTTGTATCAGAGAACATACGCATATGCCTGTCACATACTTAAATGGCTCAATTTTTATTTTATTTTATTGTGCAACATCATAGACCTCATGGTGGAAATCCAAGTTTACAAATTCTGCTTGAGATGCTGGTGTTTGCTCGAGATAAGCAGATTATAGGGTCATTGTATCCTGTTTTCCTCACTACAAATTATTCTTTCCCAACCTAAGCCAGCAGCCATTGCAATGTAAACCGTCCAAATTGGTTCTTGCATTTCCTCTACCTCTATTTCACTTTACTGGCTCCCACATCTCATCATGTTTATAGTAATAGAAAGACATGTGTAGACTTTTATGCAGTACAAAGGCACCCACATTGTTTTCTACTCACAGCGACATTTGAGAATGCTTTGGAGTTACTCAGAGTATATGCCAGCTTATTTTGTACATGGCAACAATGACATGGCCTTCAGCAGAACTTCCCATACTTCTTTTCAATGCTGTAGTCTGACTTGTGCAACGGCAATATCAGCTCGTGTAGATATGCTAAAGGACTACCTGATGGTCCGCTGTCTCTGTGGAGAACAAAGCACCTTGCACTACAGCCAAGTGATGCATGTCTAAGCCCCTTTGCAGCCGCACAGTGCAATTTCTATTTTGGCTTTAATAATGGACTGAAAAACTACAAAAATAAGTCACTATCGTTACATTGTCACTGTTCTGTAAAATGTAGAACTGCTTTAATTAGAACTGATTTTACCTGTTCCAAACTGGAAAAGTCATAATTTCTTATGTGCATTTGTGTTTGACAGCAGTGTGCTAAAATGTGAATTTTTAATGCATACACAATTCAGGCACACACACACACAACTTAATATTGAATATATAAGCATGTCTTTTGCATTAGCAGTCAGCTGGCTGTACGTAGTTGGGGGGAGGTTTTTTACATGTTAAAATGACAACAACTGTGCAAAAGACAGGCCAACAGCCGGCCGATTCGGTTTGCCAAAACCATGCCATCGTGATGTCTGGCTCTATGTCACACTGCGCCGATGAAAACAGTCGGTCGACTGTTCGCGTCGGTGCCACGTCTCCCACAAGACGGCAGTTGCCCTATGGTTCGCCAACTCCCATGTCACACTAGCGAGACAACGTGCGAGACCTCCCACCGGCTTGGCCCTTTCTCGTTCTCACTCTTCTTTGGTCATTTCCTGCTATGCGAAATTCATGGGCCGGGACGCTTCATTTTTAACTCTTTTAAATAAATGCCACCATAGCAAAACAAACTCTTAACACTTGTGATTATGAACCTAGACTGAGTGCAGCCCAGTAGTGAGCGGCACTTATTGCGGGGTCAGAAAGGCATGGCTCGAAAAATAAAGCCAGTCGCTCGCGGGTAAACAAGACGGGAGAGATTATTTAAAACTAAAATAATAGAAAGAAAGAAAACATTCCCGACCACGCGGATTCGAACTAGGAACCTCTGGAATGCGAAGCTACTGCTATACCCACGACGCCATGGAGAACAAATTAAGCGCTTCGTTATTTTCAGAGGTACTGATAAGAAGCACTCGGCAGTGTGATACTCGTGACAGAAGTAAAAAGCAGGCGACCCATGTGCGAAAAGTCGGCCGGCGCGCTGCACCGGTCGCTGCTTGCTAATTGCAGCCCCACTGCAAGCAGCGACACACAGAGCAGCATGCATCGCTGCGCCGCTCGACTCAAGCACTCGAGCTCAAAGCGTAAGCTTTGCCACTCGCAGCGGTCTGATTACTGCTTGGCTTGGTGTTGAAGTTCGCACCGTAAAAGACAAAATAGCCATATTATCAGAAAGACCGCCTGCTATACACGAGCAGCGACAAAGCATGCTTGCGCTAGTAGCAAGATTTCGGCAACGACACCGCCTGCGGTCGCGCCAGCTAGGCGACGAACTGCGCTGCTGCCTGGCGCAACACATGCCGCTTCGCGAGTAGCCTGCGCTATAATATCTCTTAATATCGCTTTGCTGGTAACAGTATAATCTCACCATAAACTAAAATTATGGTCAATTTCCGCGACACCTTCGGCTGCGGAGCCAGTGGACCGCTGCTGGCGACAGGCGAGCCTGACCACAACGGCGGGCCAGCGGCAGCTTGCGAGGCGATTCTGGCGAGAAATTTTGCTCGTATCAGAGTTTTTGCTTTTACCAGCAACTCGGTGTGGATCAACGATCCTCAGGAATGATACATTTGGCACATTTCTCTGTCTCAGCGTTTACTGCTTACGTCAAACACAATCTTAAGCTGATTTTTATTAAGGCGGCGGACGGGATCCAGGCTGGCCTGCCGGCGAGCAGGCTCGGTTTACTTCACGTTCGCACCAAAAAAGACAAAACAGCCATGCAAACAGAAGGGCCACCTGCTATATTCGGTCGGCAGACTGGGTTTGTCGGCGTCGCGGTCGTCAAAGCATGTCACACTACGAAGACATCTGGTCGTCGGACGCGTTGGTGTCGTTGTCGGCCTAGTGTGACAGCTTGGTCTGCCACAGACACGGTCTGCCGATCATCGGTGTCGGTGTCGTGTCTGCCTGGGCGTCGTGTCGGGCTAGTGTGACGGGCCCCTTAGGAAAGGCTGCAAGTGCCATTATTTTTTTCTCTGTCAGCAGTGCAAAAACACTGCAGTGTACAATTTTTAATAACTGACTAAAATATTAAGTATGCAATCTGAACTATTTGAAAAATGTGATTATCCCGGTTGTAATTACGGCCTGTACTGTGGCCTGACCCTAACGAGAATTCGCAATAAGAATCGCGTCGTTGTTCTGAAATCCTGAAAGTAGCCTAACTTTCAGAGGGGGCAGCCTTCTGTTATTTTGGCAAATCGTCGACCGTTGTGAAAAAATCACGATCGAACGAGGAGGAGTTCGCGATCGCGATATCTTTCGGTCTCTTGGATATAAATGGTCCACATGTCGTTTCTCACACATATCACAGCCGACCACGATTGTACCTTCGACGAAAATCCTGCGGCGAAAAAAAAAGCGTTGAAGGATCGGATGTCTCGAGTACGCCGCAATTAATGCAGGCTATTCCTACTGCAGGATATCTGCGTGTTTTTCTACAAGCATGCATGCCTGTACCGTCGCACGCGATTAGACGACAGGCACTGCCGGGCGCGCCAATCGGAAAGCTGGGACCATCCGCTTCGCTCGCAAGCGCCAAAGTGATCGTACAACACCTTTCCGCCTCACGTCCGCCCGGCGGCCGAAAACAGGCGGACCGCTCGCGAAGCCGACCTGGCGGAAGGCGCTCCGAAACGATCGTACAACAGCCCTAAGGGCCGTTGTACGATCGTTTCGGAGTGCCTTCCGCCTCGTCCGCTTCGCGAGCGGTCCGCCAGTTTTCGGCCGCCAGGCGGACGTGAGGCGGAAAGGTGTTGTACTGTACGATCACTTTCGCGCTTGCGAGCGAGGCGGATGGTCCCAGCTTTCCGATTGGCGCGCCCGGCAGTGCCTGTCGTCTAATCACGTGCGGCGGTACAGGCATGCATGCTTGTAGAAAAACACGCAGATATCTTGCGGTAGGGATAGCCCGTATTAATTGCGGCGTAATCGAGACATCCGTTCCGTCAACGCTTTTTTTTTGCCGCAGGATTTTCGTCGAAGGTACAATCGTGGTCGGCTGTGATATGTGTGGGAAACGACATGTAGACCATTTATATCCAAGACACAAAAAAAAATATCGCGATCGCGAACTCTTCCTCGTTTGATCGCGATGTTTTCACAACGGTCGACGATTTGCGAAAATAACAGAAGGCTGCCCCCTCTGAAAGTTAGGCAACCCTCAGGATTTCAGAACAACGACGCAATTCGTATTGCGAATTCTCCATATATATGGTCAGGCCACAGTACAGGCTGCTATCAACCGACCGTAATTATAACCGGGATAATCACGTTTTTCAAATAGTTCAGATTACATACTTAATATTTTAGTCAGTTATTCAAAATTGCACACTGCAGTGTTAATGCACTGCTGACAGAGAAAAAAATAATGGCACTTGCAGCCTTTCCTAAGGGGCCTGTCACACTAGTTCGACACGACGCCGATGCAGACACGACAACGATGATCGGCCGACCGGGTCGGCACACCGTGTCTGTGGCAGACCAACCTGTCACACTAGGCCGACAACGACACCAACGCGTCCGACGACCAGATGTCTTCGTAGTGTGACGTGCTTTGACGCCGGCGACGCCGAACAAACCCAGACTGCCGACCGTGTCGACGCGAGATCGGTCGCCGAGCTAAAACATTCACCAGACACGAACACGATTCCGCTCTAGTGCTGTTTGTTTAAGTTCATAACAAGCTCTGGGATAGATGAATGTTCAAAAAGTATCATTACTGAGGATTGTTGGCCAATGCGAAGGTGCCGGTTGATGTGATAACTACGATACAAGCAAATTTCAGCCGCCAGCTGCTGCTGCTGCTTCGTGTGGCTCGCCTGACGTCTGCTAGATCCGCTGCTGAAGGCGTCGCGGAAATCGAGCATAACTTTTTTTATTATGGGACAGGTTGGCAGTAAAGGGGTGACTAGAGAAGTTTCTTTATTACGGCGCTGGCTAGTTCCAAAGCGCCCTGAGCTGCGGCATCGATGCGAAACCAGCTAGGCTTAGCGACGAGCACGGCAGCCGGGAAGCAGCGCAGTTCGTCGCACTGGAGCTGCCGCAGGCGGCGTCGTTGACGAAAGCGCGGCTGTTTTGCAGGCATGCTGTCGTTGCTCGAATATAGCAGGCGGCCTTTCTGATAGCATGGCTGTTTTGTCTTTTTTGGTGCGAACGTGAAGTAAACCGAGCCTGCTCGCCGGCAGGCCAGCCTGGATACCGTACGCCGCCGTAATAAAAATCAGCTTAAGATTGTTTTTGACGTAAGCAATAAACGCTCAGACAGAGAAATGTGCCACATGTATCATTCCTGAGGATCGTTCATCAACACCGAGTTGCTGGTAAAAGCAACAACTCTGATAGGAGCAAAATTTCTCGCCAGAATCGCATCGCAAGCTGCCGCTGGCCGGCCGTTGCGGTCCGGCTCGCCTTTCGCCCGCAGCGGTCCGCTGGCTCCGCAGCCGAAGGTGTCGCGGAAATTGACCATAACTTTAGTTCATGGTAAGATTATACTGCTAACAGGAACGCGATATTAAGAGATATTATAGCGCAGGCTACTCGCGAAGCGGCGTGTGCTGCGCCAGGCAGCAGCGCAGTTCGTCGCCTGGCGGGACCGCGGGCGGTGCCGTTGCCGAAATCTCGCTACTAGCGCAAGCATGCTTTGTCGCTGCTCGTGTATAGCAGGCGGTCTTTCTGATAATATTTCTATTTTGTCTTTTATGGTGCGAACTTCAACACCAAGCCAAGCAGTAATCAGACCGCTGCGAGTGAGTGGCAAAGCGTACGCTTTGAGCTCGAGTGCTTGAGTCGAGCGGCGCAGCGATGCTTGCTGCTCCGTGTGTCCCTTATTGCAGTGGGGCTACAATTCGCAAGCAGCGACCGGTGCAGCGCGCCGGCCGAGTTTTCGCACATGGGTCGCCTGCTTTTTAGTTCTATCGTCACACTGCTGAGTGTTTCTTATCAGCACCTCTGAAAACCGCGGATTGCTCTGTTCTCCATGGTGTCGTGGGTATAGCAGTAGTTTCGCATTCCAGAGGTTCCTAGTTCGAATCCGCTTGGTCGGGAATTATTTCTTCTTTTTATTATTTTAGTTTTAAATAATCTCTCCTGTCTGTTTACCCGCAAGCGACTGGATTTATTTTTCGAGCCATGCCTTTCTGACCCAGCAATAAGTGCCGCTCAGTACTGGGCTGCACTCAATATAGGTTCATATAATCACGAGTGTTAAGAGTTTGTTTTACTATGGTGAGATTTATTTAAAACAGTTAAAAATGAAGCGTCCAGGCCCATGAATTTCGCATAGCAGGAAATGACAAAAGAAGAGTGAGAACGAGAAAGGGCCAAGTCGGCGGGAGGTCTCACACGTCTCGCTAGTGTGACATGGGAGTTGGCGAACCATCGGCCAACTGCCGTCTTGTGGGAGACGTGGCGCCGACGCCGACAGTCGACCGACTGTTTTCGTCGGCGCAGTGTGACAGAGAGCCAGACATCACGACGACATGGTTTTGGCAGACCGAATCGGCCGGCTGTTGGCCTGTCTTTTGCACAGTTGTCATTTTAATATGTAAACAAACCCCCCCACCCTCAACTACGTATACAGCCAGCTCACTGCTAATGCAAAAGACATGCTTATCTATTCAATATATAAGTTGTGTGTGTCTGAATTGTGTATGCATTAAAAATTCACATTTTAGCACACTGCAGTCAAACACAAATGCGCATAAGAAATTATGACTTTTCCAGTTGTTTGGAACAGGCAAAAACAGTTCTAATTAAAGCAGTTCTACATTTTACAGAACAGTGACAATGTAACAATAGTGACTTATTTTTGTTGTTTTTCAGTCCATTATTAAAGCCAAAATAGAAATAGCACTGTGTGGCTGCAAAGGGGCTTAGACATGCATCACTTGGTTGTAGTGCAAGGCGCTTTGTTCTCCACAGAGACAGCGGGCCGTCAGGTAGTCCTTTAGCACATCTTCATGAGCTGATATTGCCGTTGCACAAGTCAGACTACAGAATTGAAAACAAGTATGGGAAGTTGTGCTGAAGGCCATGTCATTGTTGCCATGTACAAAATAAGCTGGCATATACTTTGTTCAACTCCAAAGCATTCTCAGATGTCGCTGTGAGTGGAAAACAATATGGGTGCCTTTGTATTGCATAAAAGTCTACACATGTCTTTCTATTACTATAAACATGAGACGTGGGAGCCAGTAAAGTGGATTACAGGTAGAGGAAATGCAAGAACCAATTTGGAGGGCTTACATTGCAATGGCTCCTGGCTTAGGCTTGGAAAGAATACTTTGTACAGTCAGGGAAACAGGATAAAATGACCCTATAATCTGCTTATCTCGCGCAAACACCAACATCTCAAGAAGAATTTGTAAACTTGGATTTCCAGTATGAGGTCTATGATATTGCACAATAAAATGAAATAAAAATTGAGCCATTTAAGTATGTGACAGGCATATATGCGTATGTTCTCTGATACAACTTTTAAGCAATGTTTAAGAGTTATTTTCACTCATTAGTAAAATGTAGACTGATTGAATGTAAAGGTGATCAGTTCACAATCTAGCTAGCAAAAGTGAGCATTGCTCACTGTTAACTGATGTTTATACAACTCAACATGTGTTGAATTTTAAAAAGAGTGTGCTATTAGTTGCTGACTGTCAACATTTTCAGCAAAATATACCTATTTCACTGCAAGTCTGGTTTTGAAAGAATGAAATTAATTGAGGCATCGATAGGCATCAGAAACTTGGAAAAGACCAATTTGAAGTTTGGCCGAAGAAAGCCGAAAAAAAAACAGAAAAGCAGTGATGACTTTTGTCTTCACTGGTGTCTCTTTGCTGCAAATTGAAGTTGACGGCTTTTCTGTTCAAGATGAACCAACAGCCCTGTTAACACTATCCTGAATATATAAAAGTCACATGCATAAACATGCATTCGTAGCATTCTCACTGAGCCATGTTATGAAGGCGGTGTGTTGCTTAGCTGAAGAGACTATAAGAGAGAAACCAAGAAAAATCTGACCTAGACAGGCACAATAATGCATGCTTAGCTTTTGAGTGCACACGTTCAGTTGGCAAGACCTAGTTTTTGAACAGTGTGCAAGTAAGCGTAAATGCAACTGTATGCCGTCCAACAAAAGTATTGTGTAAATGTGCCCCAATATTACTTGAAATAGATTGTGAGGAAAGTTCTTACGCATAAGAGAACATTGCATTGGCTTGCCGAGCTGAGCAAGCGACTAAGCGCTTCATTATAACAATTTATTTTAACATTTATTATACCTAAATAGTACTAAATGACAATACTTGAGTGGTCAGCTTTGTGTAAAAGTAATCAACCATTAGAATCCAAGCACAGCCATACGGCTACAAAGGAAAGCTTTGTAGCTCTTCTTTATGGCCTTATGACTGCACTTGGGTGGACATTGATGTATATTTACTCCCCTATTGCAAATATTCTCTGCCTTGGGGAAATCATTTTGATCAGTGGATGGACATCATCATTTGCTGGGTGGATTTCTGCAGTGACCAGCTCAAAGGACAAGAGGCTAGTAAGCCTTGTGAGGTGGAAGGCCATTCCAGCCTTTAGAGGCAAAAACAAAAATCAATCTTGAAATGCAGTGGCATGAGCTAACTGAGGCACAACAGTACTTGTGCGGCTAGTGCAGAAGGAAAGATGAGTCAGAACAGATTAGTTGGTTATGTGATGGTAAAGAGTTAAAAAAAAACCTGCAGTTTCTGCCCGACATGAAGAAATTTGAAGATACACCTTTGGTGCTGTGAAACTGGAGCTTCAACAATAGTCTGAGCAAATAAAACAAGGGCTCAGGTCTGAACTCATTCTAGGATTTTAGTTAGGTTCGGTTTGTGCCATGTGCCAGATGGTGCCACACAGGGGATCTTTACGCAAGTAACTTGGAAGACAGCGATGCTAAGTACATGTTATGGTGTAAATATCCTAGGCTGTGGGAGGGCATACAAGCATTATGAGGTGAGACCATGCTACATTGCGAGCCATGTGAACGGCTGAGTATTTCAACCAGTATCCAGTGAAAATACCTTTCTCGGTAAGCCCTAATAAGTAGGCAAAATGTAGTTTTGCTGACAATAAAAAAAGACGTGAGCACATTCTTAGTAACATTAGCGAACAGGCCATTCTAGAGCATGCAAAATGTTGTTTTGGAGAACTAAAACATGGGTATTTATTGCAAGATGGCAGACCCCTTTATATAGCCATCAGTGAAGGCATGTAACAAAACACTGAAGGGAAAGCCATAATGTAGGCAGTAAAAAGCTGAGGCTCAAGGGCAATGCCTTGGGGGATATCCAAGACTGCAGGAAAAGGCAGGATGCTTAAGGATTGGCAAGGGAAATCTGCCGACGGCTGGCTTGGATCTAGTTTAGAGCTATTGGATACAGGTTAAAGCACGACAAAAAAAGCCATACATAAATAAGGGAATCACATGCTTTTTCAAAGCCAAGAAGAAAAGCATCGAAGGGGATATTGCAGTAAAAGTGCATGTCGTGAAGAACAAGAGCAAGTTGGCTATTGCAGGAATGTTTTCGAAAAGCTTGCCAATACGGATGAAACAACTTAATGGGCCAAAACAATATAGCAGGGCAAGAGTACAAAATGTGTTTGGTGATTTGCAGCCCATGACAATGGCATAAATAGGGCCATAGGTGCTGGGTAATGATGGGTAAGAAACATAGAGGGGCCAAGCTATGATGAGGCAGGAAGCTATCTGCACAGTATGCACTAGATATGCGAACACCGTGCTTCCTGTCCCGTTGATGTTTGCTACAAATTTCACAAAACTTGGTACGGGTGTACTGTCGGGTGAACCGGCAGTAAGTTTGCATATTGAAACTGCGCTAAGGGAGGAGGACAACAGAGCAAGAATTGTTACTATGTGTAGTGGTGCTGTTTTCCGTCGACTTTGTTCCTAACATACCTTTACCAGCTCTACAGGGCTCATTTTGCAGTCTGCTGTTTTAAGTGGTGTCAGGTAAACCCAATCGCTATTCTTCAACCAACAAACTGCTGTGCCATACAACACATCCTTCTAATCATCTTCATAAGTTGCAAGATAAATGTACTTCTTTAGTCTCATATTCAAAATAACACAGATTAATTGCTTGTGTCATCATCAGAACTAAAAAAATTAACCATACTTTCACATATACAGCCATTCCTCATTAGTGCAGTCCTCGTTAATATGGACTCATACTATTAGCAGTGTTTCTGGGGGAAAAACTTTTTTCAGTGCACTTACGCTTTGCTAACACAGAAACTTGCTGATCATAGTGGACAGAGTGAAAATGCGTACGGCCCATTGTTGCATATGTTCTTGTCCCATTAATGTGCAGAGGGGAAAGACTTAAAATTTTGGATTTGAGCAGATAAATCGAACGCTGCCTGAATCATATACCTATCTTGCACACTGGAATTGCCATCACAATGCTTGCCCCACTGTCTGCACAGACTGTTATGCTAACCCGTGGACTGCCAGGCACACTGACTGCTAACCAGCTCACACACTTTCTGGTTGCCAAAGAGCTTCTCTTTCTAGTGTAAAATTCACTGTCAGGGCTCGGCGAATCACATCCTGGCTTGGATTCCTCATTGCACAAAATGAAATGACCTGCTTAAAATAAAACAACAGAATCGCTTGCTTATATTATAACCTCACGTATGCCTACCCGCAGCCCGCAATTCTAGGTTAGCACTCTTTATACTGAGTACACCGCAGAAGAAAAGAAAAATGCAACACTCCTGATTCAGGCATGCGCAGCGGGCAAGAACAGAACTAGGCACCGGTGCAAAGCAGGGGATCTGCTAATGCAAGTAGCAACAGCTATTTCATTCAAGTAAAGGAATGGGTTCAAATTAAATGTGGTCTTTTCCTTGGCAGGTCAGTGGTTCCATTGATACTACAGGACTCTCAGAAACAGGGCAACATCGGTATTGCAGAACCAACCACCATGCAACAATGCTTAGCACATTTCAAAGAACTGAAATAAGCTTTGTTATTGTAGCTTTGAATTTGTGCAGGAATGGTACTGTCGTGACCACATAAATGTGAAAGGATAAGTGGGCCAGACAACCTAGCCGATCACTAGGGAAGGTGCAAATATGCGTCTATATGTCAGCAAATAAACTTTTGTTAGTGTAAAATGTAAGGAGGATTAAGGAAATCTTGGAAGCGTTCTACACTGTCGATGCACAGCTGATTGTGCTCGCCATCGCCGTCACTCAGCAGACAAGTAGTCATGTCCGTAGCACGCAGTCACAGGCAAATGAAAGTAGCAAGGTGCATGTGCATTCTGACATCACCTTCTCAAGGCTTCGAAACTGTGTTGTTAAACAAACTGGTGCGGCTGTCCCAGGGAGTGCTGGTGAATAACCACTTAACATCAGCAAAGCAGAGTTCACGAGCTGCTCTGCAACAATAGCATTGTGCACACATCCACTTTCGTACCGCTGATCTCCTGATCGAAAGGGACCGTGAGTAAAATCAACAACAAACAGTGTCACGGTTCATGAGGCGCTTCAAGGTCACCGAATTTTTCCGATTACAGTGGAAACCAAGATCCCACTTCAACTTCACATTGCCAAGAATTTGCCAAAGCAAAAAGGTAAAAAAAGCAATGGGGAAATATTTTCTTAATATATATATATATATATATATATTTTTTTTTCAAGACTTGTTATGCACAACTTGTTCTGTGGACAATTTTTACCCCATAAGTTGCTGCCAGTTATTTTTTTTTGCATAACAGAGTAGAATGCTCATTGAAAAGTAGACTCATGAGTTAACACATATGAGAGATTCTACACTGTGAACTAGCCGTGATTTAAATGCGGCAATGATTCTTGTTCGTAATCGCGTAATACCATGTCACAACATAAACCGAAATGGCTAGAGGAAGTGTTCAGTCACCCATTCATCGCGCAAATATTTATTGCAGACAAATATCTGCACAGCCGGCAGGAAATAAAAAGAAATGACGCCCCCGTAGATACATCTGCACTGCACACCAATGTTTTCACACAAGTCACACAGTGCCGCCGGCCACTCGTAACCCGAGCACCCATAATCACAAAATGTATTGAATGGAGCGCCAAGACGCAAAAGGATGGCAGCGTTGCTTTTGTCGCCGCGGAAAACAGTCCGGCGGCCGTGCAGCAAAGATCGTGTCACGTCGCACACACGGCAGTACTCGAGCACAGCGCCCGCACGAATCGCGATCAAAATGGTAATGTATACGTAGCAGGAATAACGTAGTGTGGTAGCGATCACTGCAACCATCGCAACGAATGCGACTAGCGGCGCAACGCCACGATCATTTCAGCATTCGGAAAGCACAGCGTCCGTCGTGAGCTTTCGCAGGCACACATTTCTCTGCCTTGACGTAAAAGCACTCGCTCCGATCGCAATCACGTTCACTACGCGGACACTTGTCATTGTGCTATGCAGCTCATGCACGCACAAGAAATTCACCGTGACTCGCCGCTGTCCGTGATGATCCTCGCAGGAATTACAAACGCTTACAACAACCACAAACAGCTCGAAATAAACACTTCGTGACACCGCCACTGCACAGGCCTTGCATCGGTTTGAAGCGGCGCTCTGTCAACTCCGTCAGCGTAGATGATTACAGAATTCAACTAGTGGAACTATCGCTCGCCACTGCTGAACGCGGCGAAGTTTGCAGTCGCTCTGAACACTGGTAATATCAAGATGTGTACAATATAATATGCTTCGCGACATTGCTGCCACTGCCCAGGCCGCGCTCCCCAGTTCAGTCGACGGATGGCCATCGTGCCCCGGCAGGGCAGAACCGAGGCGGAGGGCGGAGGGGCTCGAGACGTCACTGACGTCACGTGAAAAGCAGCCAATAGCTGCAATCCGGTCCCCGGCCGGATGCGCTGGTCCGCCAGAAAGTTGAAGTTGACCAACTTTTCATCCGTTCGCCGAACGAGGCGGATCCGCCAGGCCCGCTCGCGAAGCGGACGAGGCGGAAGGCGCTCCGAAACGATCGTACAACGGCCCTAAGGTGGCTAGCAGCGCCCAGCGGCACCGGCAGCCCGATTTGGGGGGGAAACCGGTCCAAAAACATCCCCGTCCGTCGGCTATGGCGGCGACGGAGGAAGCGTAAAAAACCGGCTGTGAGAATGTGGCCTTAAGCCACATTCACACAGCCGGTTTTATCTCTTTCAGACACTCATTGAGTACTGCTATCGCGAAAAATCTGAAAACTTGCACGTGTATTATTAGCCGATACTGGTGAAATATTCTTCAAACTGTTTTGCTAGCCAAATTCTCGAACGTTAGTATAAAGACCCATCTAGCAAGCCCTGGCAAACCATTCCTGTATTGATAACAAAGTTCATTACACCCTACATGTGTTCGATTTCGTTCATATCGGCCAGCATAATGTGACTGCAGGAAAACGAAGCCGCCGCGGTCGGGTTCGAAGCGGCTGCGTTTTTATGGAGGCAAAACGCTAAATGCGCCCGTGTGCTGTGCGATGTCAGTGCACGTTAAAGATCCCCAGGTGGTCGAAATTATTCCGGAGCCCTCAACTAAGGCACCTCTTCCTTCCTTTCTTCTTTCACTCCCTCCTTTACTTCCATTTCCTGTCCCCCAAAACCCATTTTCATTTTGAAAAAAAAAACAAATAACAAGCCACCATATGTCGATCCGAAGCTGATGGTGCAGCTCTTCATTGCTAAGAGATTGTCCATATGCGATAACGCTTTGCTGAAGTAAAAAACATACTTTTGAAAGGGACTGCAAACACCTCAGACCTAAGAATATTTAATTTATTCAATCATTAAAATGAGGCAACGCAGTGCATAATCAACGCCTTAAATAGGCAACTTTGAAACATTAGGTGATTTTAAAAGTAAATATTCCAGTATCGCAATGCATTTCAAAAAATGACAAATAAAAAAATATACAACATTTGTCAAATACTCAGAATATTTTTAACACCTAGCC
The DNA here is from genome assembly GCF_052857255.1 of Amblyomma americanum. NCBI lineage: Eukaryota > Metazoa > Arthropoda > Arachnida > Ixodida > Ixodidae > Amblyomma > Amblyomma americanum. Next base: position 203,434,165 of record NC_135497.1, on the reverse strand, counting down.
AGTCATTGGTGTATGAAGTGTAGCGCCGCCAGCTCTCAAAGATACTCTATGGACGCCATTCGTTGGGGGCGCCCGAACCGCATTTAAGTTGTTCCTGCGCTCTCCGCAGTAACATCGACATCATTAGCAGTTGACGTGGACGCTCATCGTGAGTGCGGCCACAGCTTTGTTCTACGCGGAACAAGTTCCACAAGTACGGTGCTGTTGCGGTTCACGGTTTCGCGGAGCTTTTAGGAAGCATTCAGGAGAAAGGCCCGTACGTGCGTCCTGCTTCTAAGAAGTCTGCGGCGCTCCATGCAAGCCAAGACGCCCGTCCAGGCGTACGCTGTAAAGGCTTCTATGGCCAACAGGAACGCCATGGCTCGTGCCGAGGCTGGGTCCATCACGACGGTCGCATTCACGCCGCTCCTCGACAGTGCCTCACCTGACTTCTCCTGCCAGCCGGAATAGGTGCTCGTAGCCGTGATTCCTCTTCCGACGTGCCAGCTGGCCATCCAGACAGCCGAATGCGCTGGCAAGTGAAGCCACGACTCCATTCTGAAGACTGCTGCGCTCGTCTGCGACGGCACAACGGTAGAACACCACCAGGGACAGCAACGACAGTTCTGGTGAAGCAGCTGCTCGCGCCGGCATGACCGAGAATTGCATGGTGTTCTCCGTTGTTGCCTTGCGCCTAGCCGCCGTGCAACCGCCGTTCCGTGACCCAGTCTAGGCGGCTGGGCATAGCGACCGAAGACGGTGGTGCAAGATCGCGGCCTACAAGGTTTCTAGCGTCGCTCATGTCGGTGACAGTGGACGGTGCGGAGGCTGCTCGACACTGCGTCATCAAGGACGTCGAGCACGACACGCGCGCTGGAAAATGACATTTCGCGATTTACTGGAGACGATGTCTGTGCACTGTTAGTGCCCCACCCGTCGTCCTAAAGACATTGGCAAGGCTAAAAAATTTCGGTGTTTAATTTCTATTGCACTGTAGTATATGTATTGTTCTGCTGTTCTTTACTGTTGTCGTTAAGTGTTTCCAATAATTGTGGTAATGGTTGTAGGTATACATTGTATTATTCGATAAACGTTCAATTTGTAGTAAAAATATTTGTCTGGGTTTATTTATTTCTCTTTTACTTTTGAGCAGCAATAGTTCAGTCCTGTAGTGACCTTGTGGTAGAGCACCTGCGTCGCATTCGAGAAGTGCTGGATCCGATCGTCGGTGCCCGGGTAGTGTACCCACCGGGTATCTCGTGGGTACAAGATTTCTCCCGGCTGGGTGCTCGGCTCTTCTGGGGTGAAATGCTTAGGAAAAGGGTTTTCGACATTGGCCTTAAGTTCCAGCGCCCGCCTGGGCTGCGGGAAGTGCTAATTGCGGCTTCCATTGCCTCCCGGCTTCCCACTGCTTTCTTCAAATGGGTACAAACTTATCCCTTGGCCTGGTTCTCGGATCTCCAGTGCTGACGGCTATGGAAAGGAGCCTGCACCTTACAATCCCAAAAAGGGCTACAATTGCCCTTTACCGCTTGAGACGGGTGTCACTTGTTTGACAGCGGAACGAATCACTGAGCGGCCAACGGAACTGTTTCGTAGTCGTCATGATTTTTCTGCTCGAAAAACAAGGAGAGTGAGATTTAGGGTGCGTGAGGGAGAGAGCGTGAATTAGTGTGAGTGTGTCTAAGAGAGAGTGTCGACGTGTTCTGTGTGCGCATGCGCGTATGCTTGTTCACGTATGTGTTACTGCTTGTCTTACAGGGGCGGACAAGCACGCACTGGGAGACATGTAAAAAAATGTATGCCGATTAGACGCAGTACAGAACAGTAACGGCGGAGTGATTGGTTCCCGGCCACAACTGGGTCGTGTCAAGGTCGACAGCAGATTTCCAAGTACGTGAGACGCGCGCGTAGGTGAGAGCGTTTCTTGTTTTTGTGTTCCCTGCACGTCATAGCGCGGACGGCTGCATATACGTTCGGCATATATGCGCGTGCAGTGACGTCGCGAAACCGCTACATGTGCTTGTTCCTGGCACTTTGTGCCCTCTTCGATTATCTTTCTTTTTTCGATTCCTCCTTTATCACTTCCCTTACGGCGAGGTTCCGGTGTGCACCGAGATATGTGAGACAGTTACTGCGGAAGTTCCTTCCCTCAAGACCAGTTCTAAAAACCAATTTTTCGATCATCCGCCTCTGGATGACAGCGGGTTTCCAAAGTGCGGTGCCTGGAGCTCTATTTTCTCGGGATACTCCGCGCACTTCCAATGGCTGCACAGAACGCGTTCGTTTTTCTCTGGCTGTGCAGCTTGGCAGCGCTCGGTAACTATAGCAGACGACGCAGAGGTGCTATGGTAGTGGGAAGCGAGCGCGGCCATTTTTATATGGACTAGAAGGAACGCGGTTCTTCATGCGATGTTTTGTTGCATCCCTAGCTAGCTGTGGCACTATTTTCGACTAGACCACGGTGCATATCGTCTATGTCGCCTACAATAACGCATTTTCCGGTAGTTATCGTTGCGTATTTGTAAGTTTTGCGTACGTGAGTGTCCACACTTCGACCTTCTCATTACCTGGTAAGCACAAATGCTCGCTATATACATTGTTAATTAATTTCATTCGCCTAGCTGACCTGATATTGCGATGGCGTTCTAGGCCTTTCACGAAAGCGGCCGCAGATTCCAGCTCCGAGTAAGCGCTCAGACGCGCGCGTACATGCATGTGTTGAACGTGCTTGGCAAGGCGTGATTGAGCGCGTTACGAGACCCTGGTCTTCATTGCTTTCTTCGCAGTGGAAAGTCGGATGTTCTTTGAGAAATGCTTGATTGATTGAAACCTGTCCTTTATTAAAAGCCCTCACGAACACACTGCTCGGGACATCTGAGCGGGCACATATGTGGCCACACAGCTGTCGCGTACGGCTCTTGAGGCGAATGCCGAGCCGGTCGTCGCCGACTGCCGTACGGCTTGGTGCTCGGGGCTTCTGCCACAAATGCTTCAAATATCTGAGAAGTACCTTACGCACGCATCAGCTCGCGTTCGAATAAGTAAAGACAAATTTCCCAGCGCGGATCAACACGTAAGACCACGCGGTACGTGCCAGTCCTCTGCGGTAAAGCTACGATGCCGGTAAAGCTACGATTAAAGATACGATACGCAGATAGTACTGTACTCCCACTTGTTCTAGATGAACGCTCACATCAGCTAATCGTTTTTGTCGAGATTACACGTACATTCCTTGCCGGCGGGCGCGGGCGACAGACTACAGTTGAGCGGAACATATCCCGAACCTTTTCCGCATACAGCCCACAGGACGCAGTTGACGAACATAGAAAGCGCAACGACCACAGCAGAGTGAGTCACCATGCATGCAGGGTCCATCTTCTGTGGTCATTCCAGTCATATTTACTGCGCAGTAAACAAACACGCGATAACCCGAGAGTACGGCGTGTCGTTTGATGAGCAACGCACGGGCTATTTTACCCTCCGTTGCGGTGGCTACTGAAGACGTTAGATTGCGATAGCTCGGCACATGCTTTTGAGGATTTCTCGGAGCTTACACAGCACACGGTGCACTCAAGGCACACGCTTGCGTTGTCGTCGCTGATGTTATAAGGGTGCGAGAATGATCAACTGGTCTGTTCAGCAGTCTGCGGCAGACCTCAATAACTCAGGTCGTTAATTGTTCTCGGTCCCAAGCAGTCTGTTTCTGCCGTACACGTGCGCAGCAACAAGACGCAGCAGAACGTGAAGCTATACGGAGAGCATCTGCCCTCCGGGATCCGTCGCCGTGATTTCCGCGTGGCAGGTTCCGTTGGCCGCCACACATTGTGAACGCGATACGCTTTCCTGTCAGGGGCGAACTTGTTGGCAGCCAGCGGGCTGTCTGAGCCCGGTAAATCGAAGAGGGCCTGTGTTACGACGCTAAGGTTCATATACGAACCGCAGCCATATATGGATAACTCCAGCGCAGGTTCCTTACCACGCCCTCTCAGAGCTCTGCGCGTAGGGCAAAAATACAAATGCAAACCTTCGCGATTTTAAATGCGACGAAACTGCTTCCCTCTTAGAGGACACCTGAACTGCGCCTTCAAGGAAGACGGTGATTGAGGAATCGAGTCAAAGCAAGAAAGAGATAGAGACGAAGAGACGCCGTAGTGGAAAGCTCCAGATTATTTCAGTGATTTTTAACGAGCTTGTTTTGTTTTTTTTTATACGGTTTTAACGTCCCAAAGCGGCTCAGGATATGAGAGTCGCCGTAGTGAAGGGCTCCGGAAATTTGGACCACCTGAGGGTTTTTAGGGTGCACTGAAAAGGCACCGTACACGGGCCTCGCGAATTTCGTCTCCATCGAAATTCGACCGCCGCGACCGGAACAGAGCCCGCGTCCTTCGGGCCTGGAGCCGAACACCATAACCACTGAGCCACCGCGGCGGCCTTTTAACGTGCCCTGACATCACAAAGTACTCGGGACGGTGATTTTTTTATTTCGCTTCCCTGGAAATGCGGCCGCCGCATCGAGGATTCGTTCCCCAGACCTCGTGCTGAGCAGCCGAATCCCGTGGCCAGTGAACCATAGTGGCCTCCTCATAAAGCGCACTCCTGCATACTTTTCGAAAACACTTCGAGATAAATTTGAATGCCCTGAAGGTAAGGTGCACAGGTGACAGATGCATGTCCGCACTATAAAGAGGGGGCAGAGAATGAAGTTCGCCTGAATCGATTGATTGCTTCGTTGTAATGACTAAGAAGGCGCACTCAATAAAAACGAATCTTTCATAAGTCATCAAAGGCCAAAAAATGATATACAGGCATCGCGACCACAGCAAGCAAAAGAAAGTACTGACAAGTCAATGGCTGAAGCTGCGGATATCTTTGAGGTGAGGCCCTCTGCCACTCACCTCCAAAGCTGATCACGGACCCCTGTTCATAACTGACCTCACAAATTTCAGTCGAGCCGCGGAAAAAAAGGTTCCATCCTTAAATCCTATTTTCTCAGCAGCAGATATTTATTTGGCTCCCGGAGAAAACATCATTATGAAAACAAGAACGTAAACGTTCCGTTTTTACTAAGAATATAAAACTGAATTTAAATGTCTGCATGTCCCATTAATGTCTCTTATTTCAAAGGCAGCCATTGCAGAAGCGAATGCCTCCTCCACATCTGCTTGCCATATTCGCCGACTGGCCTATCGGCTAGAGCATGCTGGCGTTCCTCTGAATAGCTCCCGTCCGCCACGTTTGAGAAGGCTGGGAATACGCTGGCGTACGAATCCCGTTCTACCGCCTTCAGATTTGGTGTTTCCTGGTGTCTCCAGTGCAATGACAAATACGAAGCCTTAGACGAAGAAAGGTGGATATAGAGATGGTCTACAGAATGGTCCACTACCCGGGCACCGACGATCGGATCCAGCACTTCTCGAATGCGACGCAGGTTGTTGCAAATGGGTTGCAAGCCCCAAGGGTAGCGTTGGCCTGGCGGCCTGGGGCACAGCTGAAAACATCCGAAGGTCCCTGCAAAGGATGAGTCGACTGCCAACGGAACAACTTGTTTATTCTGGCATCGCAAAAGAGCAGCCGGTCAGGATGACCACGTTACTCGAAGGAAGAAATCGAAGTCTCTCTTTGGCGTCCGGGGCAGCTGCTTTTATACCCACGGAGTCGAGGGCAAGAAGGAACGGCTCGGGATGAGTCGCACTAGACGGCGACGCACGGACATGTTGAGACGTGAAGTGACGCGTCCGCCGGGCCGGCGCCGGTCAGACCTCCTCGCCTCCCAGTTGGGGAGCTCCTCTCCCCGGCTGCCGCGCTTTGACAAGCGTGGGCACCAACATGCACACACACACACACGCACACACGACGACACGTGGCATTGAAACCTGCCTGGACGCGCTTGGCGGGAGGCGTTACGGCAGCACTGAACGGGCCCAAAATGACCGCCACTTTGAACGAAGCCCCGGCGTCCGTTGCATCCGCGCCGGCTATACCGCGCGTGCTAGGCGAAACGTAACAAGGTGCTCTACCACAAGGTCCCTACAGCGCTGAACTATTGCTGCTCTAATGTAAAAGAGAAAGAAATAAACCCAGACACAAAGATTTTCACTACAAATTGAACGTTTATCGAATAATACAATGTATACCTACAACCATTACCACAATTAAGCGAAACACTGAACGACAACAGTAAAGAACAGCAGAACAATACATATACTACAGTGCAATCGAAATTAAGCACCGAAATTTTTTAGCCTTGCCAATGTCTTCCGGACGACGGGTTGGGCACTAACAGTGCACAGACATCGTCTCCAGTAAATCGCGAAATTTCATTTTCCCGCGCCCGTGTCGTGCTCGACGTCCTTGATGACGCAGTGTCGAGCAGCCTCCGCACCGTCCACTATCACCGACATGAGCGACGCTAGAAACATTGTAGGCCGCGATCTTGCACCACCGTCTTTGGTCGCTATGCCCAGCCGCCTAGACTGGGTCACGGAATGACGGTTGCACGGCGGCTAGGCGCCAGGCAACAACGGAGAACATTATGCAATTCTCGGTCATACCGGCACGAGCAGCTGCTTGGCCAGAACCGTCGTTGCAGTGCCTGGTGGTGTTCTGCCGTTGTGCCGTCGCAGACGAGCGCAGCAGTCTTCAGGATGGAGTCGTGGTGGCTACACTTGCCAGCGCATTCGGCTGTCTGGATGGCTAGCTGGTACGTCGGAAGTGGAATCACGGCTACGAGCACCTGTTCCGGCTGGCAGGAAAAGTCAGGTGAGGCACCGTCGAGTAGCGGCGTGAATGCGACCGTCGTGATGGACCCAGCCTGGGCACGAGCCATGGCGTTCCTGTTGGCCATGGGAGCCTTGACAGCGTACGCCTGGACGGGCGTGTTGGCTTGCATGGAGCGCCGCAGACTTCTTAGAAGCAGGACGAACGTACGGGCCTTTCTCCTTAATGCTTCCGAAATGCTCCGCGAAACCGTGAATCGCAACAGCACCGTGCTTGTGAAACTTGTTCCTCGTAGAACAAAGCTGAGGCCGCACTCACGATGAGCCTCCACGTCAACCGCTTATGATGTCGATGTTACTGTGGAGAGTGCCGGAACAATTTAAATGCGCATCGGGTGCCCCCAACGAATGGCATCTATAGAGTGTCTTTGACAGCTGGCGGCGCTACACTTCATCCACCAATGACTGGCTAGGTGTTAAAAATATTTTGAGTATTTGACAAATCTTGTGTATATTTTTTTCTCATTTTTTGAAATGCATTGCGATACTGGAATATTTACTTTTAAAATCACCTAATGTTTCAAAGTTCCCTATTTAATGCGTTGATTATGCACTGCGTTGCCTCATTTTAATTATTGAATAAATTAAATATTCTTAGGTCTGAGGTGTTTGCAGTCTCTTTCAAAAGTATGTTTTTTACTTCAGCAAAGCGTTATCGCAAATGGAGAATCTCTTAGCAATGAAGAGCTGCACCATCTGCTTCGGATCGACATCTGGTGGCTTTTTATTTGTTTTTTTTAAATGAAAATTGGTTTTTGGGGACAGGAAATGGAAATAAAGGAGGGAGTGAAAGAAGAAAGGAAGGAAGAGGTGCCTTAGTGGAGGGCTCCGGAATAATTTAGATTACCTGGGGATCTTTAACGTGCACTGACATCGCACAGCACACGGGCGGCTTTAGCGTTTTGCCTCCATAAAAACGCAGCCGCTTCGAACCCGACCGCGGCGGCTGCGTTTTCCTGCAGTCACATTATGGTGGTCAATATTAACGAAATCTAACACATGTAGGGTGTAATGAACTTTGTTATCAATACAGGAATGGTTTGCCAGGGCTTGCTTGATTGGTCTTTATACTAACGCTCGAGAATTTGGCTAGCAAAACAGTTTGAAGAATATTTTACCAGTATCGGCTAATAATACACATGCAAGTTTTCAGATCTTTCTCGATAGCAGTACTCAATGAGTGTCTGAGAGAGATAAAACCAGCTGTGAGAATGTGGCCTAAGGCCACATTCTCACAGCCGGTTTTTCGCTTCCTCCGTCGCCTCCGTCGCCGCCATAGCCGACGGAGGGGGATATTTTTGGACCGGTTTCCCCCCAAATCGGGCGGCCGGTGCCGCTGGGCCCTGCTAGCCACCTTAGTCCTGTTCTACGTTTCCGTCGAGGGGCGGCGACGGAGCCCGGCCCCACAAAATACGTGCCAGGCACAGCGCGACCTCGCTTCACGTGACCCACGCCTCAAATACCTCACCTGCATGTTTTTGAGGAGAGGTTTGAAAAGTAGTTCGCGGTGAATGTGATGGGGGACCTGCAGCTGTGTGTGATCCGTGGCTGGTATCCTGATGCCGAGGGTGTGTAGGATGTGTCTGCCGGTGGTGGCTCTCGCGAGACGTATGTATTGTGTCTGTCGGTGGGCCTCGATAAGCTCACCTCTCGTGTTGTGTAGGCCTAGCTGGAAAAGGTTTTCGGTTGAGGTATTCAGAGGTAGGTGTAGTGCTGTCTTAAATGCTGTTCGGATCATGGCATCCAGGGTGGAGATTTCTGTACCCTGGAGTTTCAGGTAGGGGAGCGTGAAGAGAAAGCTGCTGAGGACGAAGGCATGAATGATACGACGTAGGTCATGCTCCTTCATGCCCCGGTGATGTCCAGAAACTCGGCGGATTAGGTGGGATATCGACACCTCGTCTGCTTGAGTTTCTGGATGGTGAGAGTGTTTTTCCCGTTGTTCTGGATATGTGGGTCCACTACCCGGAGAGTGTGTACTTCCGGGACGTACCTGTTTTCCAGTTTCACGGTTATGGGGGCTGTTGGGCAGTTTCGGGTTGTGGGGCGGAGTATGAAGAGCTCCGACTTCTCCGGAGAGCATGAGAGTCCGATACTCCGCGCATGTGTTTGGGTGAGGGTAGCTGCCGACTGCAGAGTAGTCTCTATGTCTCCATCACTGCCATGGGTGGTCCATAGCTTGATATCATCAGCATAGAGTGTATGCCGAAGGTGAGGGATGGTTTGTAGTTTGCGGGCAAGGGGGATGAGTGTGACATTGAAGAGGAAAGGTGACAGGACAGATACCTGGGGGGTGCCAACCCCACTAAGGGTGTATGGGCGGGATGTGTGGGGACCGAAGTGAATTTCTGCCGTGCGGTTAGTAAGGAATGCTTGAATATAGGTGTACATACGTTCACCTATGTTAAGGGGGAGAGCGCTGCCATGATCGCTTTATGGTTTAGGCGATCAAAGGCCTTGGAGAGATCCAAGGCGAGGACAACTTTTGTGTGGCCCGGTATGAGGAGTCAAAAATATCCTGTGTGAGCTGGAGCATGGCGTCCTGTGCCGACAGGTGGGGACGGAAGCCCACCATGCTGTGCGGGTAGAGGTCTTGCTTCGTCATGTATTTGGTGAGTCGGGCGAGTGCGACATGCTCCAAAAGCTTGCCCAGGCATGATGTTAGGGACATAGGACGAAGATTTGCAGGTGTAAGGGGTTTGTGATGCTTGGGTATGAATAACATTTTGGCGTGACGCCAGGATTGCGGAAGGGTGCCCTTCTGACAGCATGTGTTGAAGTACCCCGTGAGCTGGGCAATCGACTGATCGTCCAAATTGCGGAGCATGCTATTGGAGATACGGTCAACTCCTGGAGTGGAGTTAGAGCGGTGAGTCAGGAGGGCCGCTCTGACTTCTGCTTCTGTAATCTCCGCGTCGAGATAGGCATTCGGGGTGCCGGCATAGGGGGGCAGGGAGTTTGAGGTACCGGGAGTTGTATGTGCGTTTCTAAGTATGTCGATGAGTGCTTCGGGAGAAAGGTTGGTCCTGTGTATAAGGTGCGTGACGTGGTGTTATGTGGTTGTTTTGGATTGCGTGGCGTCAGTTAAGTGACGGAGGAGTTGCCAACTGCGTTTGGAGGACAGATTTCCAGCCATACTGTCGCAAATCTGTCCCCAGTTGGATTGGCATAGCTCCTACGAGTGCTCAGTAATTTGTGTTTGCAGTTCCCTTCAACAGCGCTACCCGTTAAAATCCGTAGCGCTCCACCAAAGGCGCAGTGTGGTTGAGGTAGCCGAATATTTCTGCGCAAGAATGACAGGCCCTCCGAATCCAGGCGCAACGCTGCACTGCAACAATGTTCCACCCTCTCGGGATTCTCGGATGGATGTACTATTCTCCATGGAAGAACTTGATGCTGCGCTGGCTTGTTGTAGAAGGTCATCATCACAAGGGACCGATGGTGTGACGTACTCCGCACTTGCCAACCTTGGCCAAGAAGCTCGACGGTTCTTTTGGACCCTTATAACAAGTCATGGTTTGCTGGCATAGTTCCTCATGATTGGAAGACCAGTCGTCTGGTACCACTTCTTAAACCGTAGAAATCACCGCTCGACCTTTCATCATACCGTCCAATTGCATTCGTCAGCTGCGTCGGCAAAGTCATGGAAAAAATGCTGCTCACACGCGTGGAATGCTACTTGGAGCGAAATCAGATTTATCCAACCTTCATGTCTGGGTTCCGACGGGGCCGCTCTTCTATCGAAAACGTGGTTGACCTTGTAACGTCGGTGCAACACAGCAAAGGATTGAAAAGATTGACCGTGGCATTGTTTTTGGATATCAAGGGCGCGTACGGCAACGTAACGCATCAGGCTATTTTGGACGCAATGGAAGCTGCTGAGATCGAAGGCCGCACGTTCAGATGGATACGCAGCTATTTATCAGAGAGGTCGTTTCTTGTCCTGACTCCGGACGGACCAACGTCCTTACACCGAAATTCGCGCGGAGTCCCTCAGGATGGAGTGCTGAGCCCAGTTCTCTTCAACCTTGCTCTCATCGGCCTGGTCGACATATTGCCACAATCTGCTCAGATCTCTACATGCAGATGATATCTGTATTTGGGCATTAGGGGTGAGCCGTCCTCAAGTTCGTGCAAGACTTCAAAAGGCGGAATCGATATTGACATCTTATCTTCGCTTGCAGGGCCTGAACATTTCGACCGAAAAGTGTTCACTTGTGGCGTTCACACGCAAAATAATGTCACGTTACACCATTCGCATCAATGGCGAAGCCATTCCCTATGAGAGAAGCCACGGATTCCTTGGTGTTGTCATCGACAGGAACCTCTCGTGGAGTCCACATATCTACGACATGAGAGACTAATTGCGATTGTCCACGTCCTCTCTTCCCTCTGGGGAAAGTTCTGGGGCGCATCAGTGCGCTCGATGCTACAACTGTACCTTTCCCTATTTCTGGGCTACATGCGGTACAGTCTTCAGATATTCAGTTCCATTAGAAAGACAAATATCAAGACTCTTCAAAGTGTGCAAGCGCAAGCTCTCCGTATCTGCCTTGGACTGCCTAAATGTGCATCAACAGCAGCAACTGTTCTTGTTGCCCGGGAACATCCTGTTACTACATACATTGCTGTTGACACCATGATAACACATATTCGGCACCTCACACGGGTTCCCTGTCATCACCTTGCAACACTCCCAATAATTAGGCCGCGTACTGCATTTGCCAAAGTCATTGAAGCCCATTGCGCATATCTTCCATCGGAGTTCATCCCTGCGTCAAGACCGTGCTCACCCTTATGGAGTCTTCATGAACCTCGAGTTCACCTCTATATTCCTGGCATTACGAAGAAAGCTGGTGTACACTGCCCCCTCTCAAACAACTGACATTGAATCACCTGCATTCTTACCACAGTCACCGCATACATGTTTACACAGATGGATCAGTTCACTCGACCAGTTCGGCGGGGTCGGTGGTGATAGCGGCCAGATCCATCTTCATGAAAGTGCAGACGACCTATCCAACATCTTCAACTGGTGCGGAACTCGCAGCCTTACGGGCTGCGTAGAGTTCATCAGTCAAGAACCTCCACATGACTGGACGGTTTTCACCGACTCTAAAGCAGCCCTTCAAGCCTTTCAAGCTGCGCTACTCCGCGGGTCGCATGAACAACTTGTTTCTGAGATCCGTCTACTGTACCACGGCACCGTATCCAAAGGTCATGACATCATTTTTCAATGGCTGCCAGGACACTGTAGTATTAACGGTAATCACCAGGCTGATGCGACTGCGCGTTCTGCTCACAACGACGGACTTCCAGTGAAGATCCCAATATCAAGACCTGACGCTTCGTGTGGGCTTCGCCCTTTGGCGCTGGAGCTCACACTTTCAGCGTGGAACATGGGAGAGTTTTGCAACCTCCGCCTCAAGGCACTGGACCATGGACTGCGCCTTCGTATTCCACGTAACTTGTCACGTCGCGAAGTGACATTGTTATGCCGTTTATGGATCGGTTTTGCTTTTACCAACCACTATGCTTTCCGGATGGGGATGGCCGACAGTCCTGCCTGTGAAAGCTGGGGTCGTGAGGAGACCATCGCTCATCTCCTCTGTGAGTGCCCTGCATTTGCGAGTGCAAGCCAAACACTGTGTTGTGCCCTGGACCGCGTCTATCCTCGCCTATCAACAGAGCAAAAGATCCTCGGTCTGTTGCCACAGCAGTCGACTGCCCTCAGGGCATACAAGGCACTCTTTGCCTACTTGACTGCGACTAGATTGAGTGACAAATTGTGACAGCGTTGTGCGTGTGTGTGTGTGTTATGCCTTTTTCCCCTTCTCTCTTCCTCCCTTTAGTCCCGTAATTCCTCTTTCCCAGTGCAGGGTAGCCAACCGGAACCCCTTTCTGGTTAACATCCCTGCCTTTGCATGCTCCTCTTTATCTATCTGTGTTTTTAGTGCGGCTAGCCGCTTTTTAAGGGTCCGATTGAGCTTTTGCCCTTTCCAGCATTCTAGGATGCTATGGTGGGCCTCCCATAGGTGGGCCAGGCGAGTGTCGAGGGTGGACGTATCTGGTGTGGTGTCAAGCGTTCGAGTGTGGGTGGAGACATCGTTCATGAATGATGCCACCCACTGGCCGATGTCCGTAATGGGAGCGTCAGGAAGAGCCGCCCGTGCGGCGCGGACCGCATCCCAGTTGGTGAGTTTGTGTGTTAGGTGAAGAGTCGTTCTTTGTTTGTACGGTACTGTGACGGAGAGGATGTAATGATCACTCCCTAATGTCTGATGTGTTGTGTTCCACGTAATACCCGCAAGGTTGCGGCTCAGTGTCAAGTCCGGGCTTGTGTCCGCGCTGACACTGTTGCAAATTCTCGTGGGAGTGTTAAAGTTGTTGTGTATTGTGAGGCGGAGCTGTTGTACCCAGGACGAGAGTCGCCTTCCTCGTCCCGTGGTGGTGCGGTAGCCCCAATCAGTATGCTGACTGTTGAAGTCCCCTCCGATAATCAATGGATGCTTGCCTGCAATACGATAGAGGTAGTGCAGTAGCGTTTCCAATGAAGCCATCGGATGAGATTGTGTGTGGTATATATTTGCAATAAAAATAGATGGTGTGGAGTGTGCATCTGGTATGGTTTCTGTGATCCCGCAGGGCGTCTCGGAGGTGATCTGATGCGTTTGGTGTGCAATGGAGCGATGTATGAGTGTGGAAGGCCTGGGTGTATTTATTCGTTGCGTCCGAGTGAGCGAATGTGTAGCTTGGAAGTGTGGGAGAGGCATGTGTGTCCTGAAGGAGGAGGATGTGGGGTGTTGGAAGTGATGGGAGGAGGAGTTGGAGAGGTGCGCGCTTGCCCCGGAAGCGGCGGCAGTTCCATTGCAGACTTGATAAGGAATTAATTAGGTGGTCGCCCCGCCATACTTTAGCTTGGGTGGGGTGAGGGTAGGTGGGTTGGGTAGGGGGTTCTGTGGGGTAGGTGGGCGGGATTGATGGCGGGACTGTGTAGGTGCAGCGAGGGAAGGGCCGCCTGCTCTACTGTTTGGAGGCGGGTGTCGTACCATGCAAGGCTCATCTCAAGGGTGTGCCCCATGCGCATAAATGCCGCTTCAATTTGTTGCTCGAAGCGTTGGGACAGGTGGTCGATGAGGTGATTGAATTTGGCCTCTAGGCGCGCGTTCATTTCGGCGAGTTTAGCGTCCATGTGGGCCTCTAGGGATTGAAGGTCGGTCTGGGTGACAGGTGGTTCCTCTGTTGTGCGTTTTTTCTTGGGTGAGGGTGAGGTGGGGGTTCGGGAGTCCGACTGTTCCATGTTTTCAGTGGGTGTTTGAGGTAGTAGCATCGGTTGTGTGGGAGGGACTATTGGCGGAAGCGGTAGAGTGGTGGAGGTGGGGGTCTTGATGAGAGAGGTAAGACGACTCACGTCCTGTCGCAAGGCCTGGAGCTCCCGGTCACGGGGATCCACCTGTGTGGGCGGGGGGGGGGGGTTGAGGGCTTGCTGGTAGCTTTGAGCCTGTTGCCTGCTACTCTGTCTGCCCAGGAAAGTTGTGGAGGCTGTACGTCCTGGTGGCGACGAGACGATGAGCTAGATTTGCTGGAGCGACGAATGCCGGCGCGGTCCGCGTCTCGCTCCGGTGTGCGGGAGGTATGCTGTTATAATTATAATTGGTTTTTGGGGGAAGGAAATGGCGCAGTATCTGTCTCATATATCGTTGGAAACCTGAACCGCGCCGTAAGGGAAGGGATAAAGGACGGAGTGAAAGAAGAAAGGGAGAGGTGCCGTAGTGGAGGGCTCCGGAATAATTTCGACAACCTGGGGATCTTTAACGTGCACTGACATCGCACAGCACACGGTCGCCTTAGCGTTTTTCCTCCATAAAAACGCAGCCGCCACGGTCGCGTTCGAACCCGGGAACTCCGGATCAGTAGTCGAGCGCCCTAACCACTGAGCCACCGCGGTGGGGTATGCTGTTGCGGTGAAGCGGGCGGTGAGCGGCGTCCCCTCGCTTAGCAATCTTTAGTACCCGTAATGTGGGCGCCTCCACAGAGTATGTAGGCTGGGGTGCATGTCGGGGTGTCCTCTCGGGGGTGCGGGATACCGCATCTTGAACAGTTGTGCGTACGCTGAAGGGTACACACATCCGCGCGATGCCCTGGTTTTCTACAGTTTGTGCAAGCGTCCAGGTGTCCTCTATATAAAGTGCAGCTGTGTAGTCAGCCTCCGTAAGAGACGGTTCGGGGCGCCGGACCCGCCCGGAAGGTGATGAGGATCGAACGGGTCTGCCCCATGCGGCGTGCATCAATGATAGGGACGCCAGGGTTGCCCGTGATGAGGTCTTCCAGAATTTGTGCTGGGGTTTCTTCCCAGTAGGCGTTAGTGATTACTTCTCTTACTGCACCATCCGGGGAGGGGGCGATGTAGGCGGTGACGGTGTAGGCTTGGGTTCGAATTGAGATTTGTTTGATGGCGACCAGGCGTAGCGCATCGGCTTGATGACGGCTACTCATCGTGCAGGTGTTGTTGAGGGGCTGGATACGCAAGTTGGTGGCGTCTGGGGCTTGGAGGTCCTTGGTTGCAGTTATCAGGGCCAGGCGAAGCTGGCGCGGTTGAAGGTCGTTTAAGTCCCCCGTTTGAACGAAACACTCTCTTGTAGGCATCCTCAGGCAACCGCGGCTGGTGTTGCGACCTTTGCGCCGGGAGACGCGTCGCGAACAGCGGCGACGCTTGGTGTACGGAATTTGCAGGTCGTGAGCCAGTGGTGGCGTTCGCCTGGTCCTGGATTTTCGGTGCTCCTTTCTGACGGGTGGGAAAGCTCAGGATATGGCTCCAGTCCCTGGGATCGTAGTCCTTTGGGTTGATGGTCTCTCCGATCACTTAGACTTCCATACGGTCGATGTTGGGGAGGTATAAGCGGCTTAGGCTTAGCGCACTGTGGCGCGAGGCCTAGTGCGGCAGCTGATCGGCAAATGGCGGTTTTCGGCCCGTGGGCCCACTTAGGGGGACCGATGGTCACCAAATTTGAACAGATGGTACAATAATACAGTTATAAATATCACCGAAGCTATATAAATATATACTGTCTTGTGTGGGCACCTTTCATGTCGTTTAGAAGAAAGGAAGTTGTATAACAAACGAAAAAAATGCCTACTACTGTGTGTGTGGCAGTATATAAGGCTATCTATGGAAACCGCCACTTGCTCGAGCACAAACGTAGCCAGGGAGATGCAGCTTTCCGCTTCCGACCATGGTTAACCAGAGCTAAACTACCAGCAATTTGTTTAACCCGCCGAGGTGGTTCACTGGTTGGAATGCTCGCCTGCTCAAGCCCAGGACGCAGAGTGCAATCCCGCGGCGGCGGCCACGCTTCGATCGAGACGAAACTAAAAAGTCGCCCTCCACTACGGAGGCTCTCCGATCCTTCATTCTCTCTCACCTTCAGCGCCTATCTGATCTCCTCCTTCAACTTTTCTTTCACGTTATTAACACCGTGGACAAACTGAAGTTAGCCTGTATCGAAAGACCATGGCATTCGAACGAAAAAGAGACCAAACCAACGGACACCGGAGCTTTTATATGCTAGAAATCACCAAAAGACATAATACAGGCGCTGCCACCACGGCCTAATTATGTAAATAACCTGCAAGCGCAGACACCTAATTTTTGAGCAGATACCACGAGGTATTATCCTACACTGCCATTTACTTCAAAACGGCAGTAAACGGGCTTTTTCGCTTCTGGCTTCCAGACTTTTCTTTCAGTGGCGGGAAAACTATTAATTTCCTTTTGCTCTAGCATGTTTTTTTTTCTGCCCGACAAACGTAAACATAGTCGCAAGGAGCAAGTGAATAAATTTTTATTGAGAACAATAATTACATAAAGTTGTCCTCGGTTTCCTTTGAAACACCCCTGATGAACAAATCACTCAGGAGCCCTCCTCCGCGACACTATTCTGTCTTCCGTCCTGCACTCCTTCCTTCATCCTCTCCTTCATTCCTTCCCTCAAGGCGCGGTTCATGTGTCCACCTGAAATGAGACAGTGGCTGAGTCTTTCCTTTACACAAAGACAATTTTCCTTCATGGTGAGGCGGGGGTGTCCACCAATAATCGGCGCCATTGCTCGTGGTTGGACCACTCGGCTGTTGAGCCGAAGGATCCGGATTCGAATCCAGCTGCGGTGGCTGCGTTTCAATCAAAGAGAAAATAAAGAGGCGCCCGGGTGCTGTGCGATGTTTAAATTATTCCTGGGCCCTCCACTACTCCACTTCTTTCTCTCTTTCTTCTTCCACTCCCATCTTCCTCTCTTCCCTCACAGAGCGGATGATGCGTCCACCGTGAAATCAGTAATTGCGCCTTTCATTTGCGACCCGCCGCGGTGGCTCAGTGGTTAGGGCGCTCGACTACTGATCCGGAGTTCCCGGATTCGAACCCGACCGCGACGGCTGCGTTTTTATGGAGGAAAAACGCTAAGGCGCCCGTGTGCTGTGCGATGTCCGTGCATGT
Source organism: Amblyomma americanum (assembly GCF_052857255.1). Lineage (NCBI taxonomy): Eukaryota > Metazoa > Arthropoda > Arachnida > Ixodida > Ixodidae > Amblyomma > Amblyomma americanum. Next base: position 203,416,918 of record NC_135497.1, on the reverse strand, counting down.
TAAAGATCCCCACGTGGTCGAAATTATCCCGGAGCCCTCCACTACGGCACCATCTTCTTCCTTTCCTCTTTCACTCCCTCCCTTATATATATATGAGACAGATACTGCGCCATTTCCTTTCCCCAAAAAACCATTTATTATTATTATTATTCATTTGCTAGTTTCTCAGTGGACACATCAACTCAGCCGTGAGGGGAGGGAGGAATGCTGTAGAAAAAGAAGAAAGAGGTGCTGCAGTGGACGGTCCGTGTGCTGCGCGATATCAGTGCACTTAATGATCCCTAGATTGTCTAAACTATTTCGGGGCCCTCCAATACGGTGCCTCTTAATTCCTTTCTTCTTTCACTCCCTCTTTTATCCCTTCCCTCGCGGCTCGGTTCACGTGTCCGCCGATATGTGAGACAGATATTGCGCCATTTCCTTTCCACAAACACCAATATTTATATGAATTTTTCATTTGCTTAAAAAATGTGGGGTGTCCAGAGCTAGTGAGAGAGTTACTGCGCTTTTGCTTTCCTACAAAAAATAGATATTTTTATTGGTCGCGCTATTGCGTTGTGAACGTGCTGGCATGTGCCGGGCCGCCTTCAGACGACAGTGTATTCGTTTATAAGGGACCCGGCGCGGTAGCTCAGTGGTTGCGGTGCTCGGCTACGGATCCGGAGTTCCCCGGTTCGAACCCGACCGCGGCGGCTGCGTTTTTATGGAGCCAAACGCTAAGGCACCCGTGTGCTGTGCGATGTCAGTGGTCGTTAAAGATCCCCGGGTGGTCGAAATTATTCCGGAGACCTCCACTACGGCACCGCCCTTTTCCTTCCTTCTTTCACTCCCTCTTTTATTTCTTCCCTCACGGCGCGGTTCATGTGTCCAACGATATACGAGACAGATACTGCGCCATTTCCTTCCCCCAAAACCAATTATTATAAATTATTATAAGGGATGCAACGCGCAACAGTCAGACACTAGGTAGACACTTGACAGGAGTTATGAAGGGAGTGACGAATAAAGTAGTGAACTACGGCACCGCCCTTTTCCTTCCTTCTTTCACTCCCTCTTTTATTTCTTCCCTCACGGCGCGTTTCAGGTGTCCAACGATATACGAGGCAGATACTGCGCCATTTCCTTCCCCCAAAACCAATTATTATAAATTATTATAAGGGTTGCAACGCGCAACAGTCAGACACTAGGTAGACACTTGACAGGAGTTATGAAGGGAGTGACGAATAAAGTAGTGAACGGGTGCAGAAAATGTAAGCTTAACCGTCATGCAACTCTGAGGAAATAAATTTGGGTTAAAGTATTTCGCAAGAAAGCGCAAAAATTGCGGGATATGCGGTGTGCGCTGATTTTTGATGATATTGCGCAATTCTAGAAGGCAAAGTTTAAGAACAAACAAGTGCTTGTACGACCGTTCGTTAGTACTGCATGAAGATAAGATGTAGCTATCACCTTTGAGCTAGCTAAACACTGTTTTCGTCCTTGAGGTAACTAAACACTAAATATTTAAGATTCTTGTTTTCGTTGTTTCCAAGCGCTCATTGCTTGAACTTGTGCAGTTGGATAGATGGACGCAACCAACTTTTATTTAAAAAAGGAAAGAAAAAAGTCTTCCAGGGTGGTCTCCTACTGGTCCAGGAGTCCTCGGGCTTGTGCCTCACATAAGGTGCGATCCACCAGCCATTTCTGGCCGGCGGGCTGAGCGGCCCTTAAAGCAGCCTCCCAGGAAGAATGAGTGGGATCGGGGATGGGGGTACTGCCTGTGGGAAAGGACATTCCGAAAGGTAGTGGAAAAGTGTGGATCTGGGCACACCACAGGTGTTACAATGAGGAGGAGAGGTGGGATGAAGTAAAGCAGCCCGTCTGTAATTGTCGCCATGTGGCGTTGTATAAGGGCGACAAAGTACTGTGGGGGTGGTGGTAATGTCATGCGGCTGTGTTTGTAGAATACGATGATTTGATGATATGCATAAAGGACCGATGGGGCCTCTTGCGCAGGGTTGGGTGCCTGATCGTCCGGGGTCCGGGAGGAGAGTTCTCGGGCCAACGCATAAACGCGCTCATTACCGGGGATCGAGGCATGTCCAGGGATCCACGACAGAGTAACCGTTCGGTCGAGAGAGGTGGCTGTGGCAAGAATACGGTGTGTGGCCTGAGTCGCCACGACCTTTAGGTAGTGACGGTATGCAGTCTCGGGAATCTGTGCAAATTTTGGTTATGTTTTTGTCAATGGTGGAGTGGGCCAGCGCAAGTGCGATGGCGGCTCCTTCCGCCTCTGCAGGTGAATTAGTTCGGATAGTGGCGGCGGCCCCAACAGTGCCGTCTTCATAGGCTGCGACTGCCGTGAAGAATCCTACTTTAGAATTTTCTGCAACGTCGTAATAAAGGATATCGGAGCGGTTGCTGTATGTTTTGGTTAAATAGCTCGCTCGGGCCTGCCGCCTACCCTGATGGAGGCTAGCGCTCATATTGCGCGGTCGGGGCTTCTGATATATGTGATTCTGCGTGCGCAGAGAAATCATGTAAGGTGTAGGACTTGTTGGGGTGGGAATGGGTGGGTTGAGTGATTTGAGTGCACTTGAAAGACCCGTCGGGGTTCGAAATTATTCTGCAGCCCTCCAATACGGGACGTCTTCCTTTCTTTATTCTGTTAGAGCTCCTTTATTCTTTCCCTTACGGCGCGGTTCAGGTGTCCGCCAAGATAATAATAATAATATTAATAATAATAATAATAATAATAATAATAATAATAATTCGTTTTGGGGGAAATGAAATGGCGCAGTATCTGCCTCATATATCGGTGGACACCTGAACCACGCCGTAAGGGAAGGGATAAAGAAGGGAGTGAAAGAAGAAAGGAAGATGTAAGGCAGATGCTGGTGCCATTTCCTTTCCCCAACAACCAACTTTCATTTCATTTCATTCTTCACATGCACGGAACCCACCGCTGTGGCTCAGTGGTTAGTGCGCTCGGCTACTGATCCGGAGTTCCCGGGCTCGAACCCGACAGCGGCGGCTGTTGGGGGGCAAATTGGTGGCGTCTGGGGCTTGGAGGTCCTTGGCTGCAGTTATCAGGGCCAGGCGAAGCTGGCGCGGTTGAAGGTCGTTTATGTTAAGTCTTTCGTTTGAACGAAACACTATCTTGTAGGCATCCTCAGGCAACCGCGGCTGGTGTTGCGACCTTTGCGCCAGGAGACGCGTCGCGCGCAGCTGCGACGCTTGGTGTACGGAATTTGCAGGTCGTGAGCCAGTGGTGGCGTTCGCCTGGTCCTGGATTTTCGGTGCTCCTTTCTGACCGGTGGGTAAGCTGAGGATATGGTTCCAGTCCCTGGGATCGTAGTCCTTTGGGTTGATGGTCTCTCCGATCACTTAGACTTCCATACGGTCGATGTTGGGGAGGTATAAGCGGCTTAGGCTTAGCGCACAGTGGCGCGAGGCCTAGTGCGGCAGCTGATCGGCAAAGGGCGGTTTTCGGCCCGTGGGCCCACTTAGGGGGACCGATGGTCACCAAATTTGAACAGATGGTACAATAATACAGTTGTAAATATCACCGAAGCTATATAAATATATACTGTCTTGTGTGGGCACATTTAATCTCGTTTCGAAGAAAGGAAGTTGTTTAACAAACGAAAAAAATGCCTACTACCCAAGCAGCACGCCAATAACGGGCCACCGTTGGCATATCATTGGCGAAAATTGGCGCGAAAATCGGCCCTTCGTTGGCATTTAGGCAAATCGCAACTCTTTCCAAGCATGGCCCAACATTCCCGCCAAGATTGGGCTGATGTTCAGCCAATCTGAATGCTAAGAATGGCCCAAACATCACTGCCAATATAGGGCCCAATATGGCCGAATAGTGGCTTCAATATGGCCGAATAGTGGCCCCAATATGGCCGAATAGTGGCCCGAATATGGTCTTTCGGATACCGGCATATCTTGGCTACCTCTAGGCTTTTCCAGTATTTTCCGAGACCAGTGCAGAATTATCGCATGCATTTAGAGGTCCCGTCCGTGGTTTTCAATACCGTGTGACTTCTAGCTGTATATGCAATTGGTTCGAACTCCCATTAAAATTTCAAAACTGCATGCAGTATTTTCATTGCATATGTATTTTGATTTGCAAACAATATTTCATGCACATTTTTTACTTAATGTCCAGCAGCTACCAAATGAAACAAGCAAACAAGAATTTCAGAAAAATGTTTTTTTTTATTTTTCATGTGCCCGTGGGGCAATGACCCATGTGGCAAGGGTGCTGCGTGGGGTGGCTGGGCGTGAGGAGGAGGCTGTGGGGGGGCAGGGGAAGGGGCAGAGCTTGGGTGGACGGTGGCTGGGCGTGAGGAGGAGGCTGTGGGGGGCAGAGCTTGGGTGGACCCCTGAGGGGGAGATGATGGCCATGCCTGGAGGGGTTGCAGTGCAGGAGGCTGAGGGCGCGCCTGGGCAGGGTGCTGACCCAGCACAGGGGTTAACAGGTGGCGCTTGAGCGTGAGACTCAGGAGGCTCGAAAGCTTGGGCATAGCGCCTCTTTCGGCCGCCCCCTCGGTCGCACGCACCGGGCAGCCACCTGCCAATGAAACCCTGTGCTGCCAGGATGTCGACACCCTGCCTCTCGCAGATCGCATCTGTGCAAGGTGAGTATGCATTGAGACCAAGAAATGCAACTTTAAAACGATACACTTCCTGCAAGCATATGGAAATCCAAGTTCATGATTTGACACAGAAAAACCACACGTTACAGACACACAAGGTATCCCAACAAACAACACAAGTACTGTACAGTAGTGAAATGCAAAAAAAAATGAGCTATCATGAAGACACTGCAGTATACGTCAAAGCGGCCATTGCAGGGAAGTTCATGACAACGGATTACAATATGACAAATGGAAATGATTGGTTTGATTGAGGGCATCTGCTGTTTCTTTATGAAGTTTTATATGACTAAGACCCCCAAACTAATCACATAAACACAGCAACAGAATATTCATCAGCTGTTATAAAAAATTACAGTAAGATACAGCAAGAAAATAGCTTGCAAAAACTTGTACATGTTTAAAAGCAGGAATCTCAATATTTCAAAATTAAAAGCTACAGCAATTCATAATCAGGTATACCTGTTGCCACCGTACACAGCTTTGTGCCAACGAATGGCCGTTTTCCTTTTCTCCCCCGCAGGCTGAATAGTCTCTGCACAGCCACCCCCATCACAGCACCCATCACATTCGCCGCCACCTCCTTTAGACTGTTCCCGCCTAGGCGGAGAAGCTGCTTCTTCTGAACGGAAAAATTTGCAGTTGCCTAACGGTTATTTCACATGAAAAATCACAATCTATAACCACTTAACTTATAGAACGCAATAGCAAAGACAACGGTGTGACTTCGAAAGTAATCGTAGTATACCTGCTACAACACAGCAGCAATTATAGTGGTTTTTTTACACCTCATGTGAAACACTTCTTACATTTTGACCACCGTAACAGCATCAAGAAGATATTAAATTGTTTAGCACTCGTAAGGGAATACTCCACGGTGATTCATGTCTTATGCATCACGACAGGGAAAATATGAAGCTAAAATTAGCATCTATGGTTCTTGAAACTGTCCTGGTTGGAGTGGAGTACTGCACTTCAATTAATGAAAGGCATAAAAAGCAATAGCCAGGCAAAAGGCTGATCAAAGCTGTCTCCTTATTTGGAAAACAACGAATAATGTAAAAAATTAGCTCCGAAACAGCACTCCCAGTCAATCGTCTCAAACCAATTATTAAAATAATTTGTGTGCCACCTTAACTCAGCCAAACTTTGTGAACAAAATATATACCAAAAAATAGACTTAACATTACACTACACTAGCTTCATGAGGCTCAATACTTTGATGAAATGTGCCACAAATAGTATAGTAGAGCATAACATAGTCCTGTGATTAAATCAATCAAGACAGCCTTAAAATATCTCTTGAAAGCATTGTTAGCAGCACAGATACAGTACTCTGTAATTCAAACTTCAAGGTAACAGAGATTTTTGTCTGAATCATCAGAGTTGCACCCTCATATATCCAAGCAGGTAAACCTTGCCTTAGTACCCTATCAGTATCAGTGAAGAACTTGCTCATGTGGCCAAGCATGTGCTATATGTCAATGACAGCATATAATTACTAATCAAAATGTTAATTACTCTTGTTAATTCTCGCCCTGTTTCCTTCGCACCTTTTCCATCAGCTGAAATTGTGCTATATACCCCGATACAGCTGTGCTGTCCGTGTAAATTTCTTTCCTTTGTACCATCTTGTGTGCTTTGTTGCAGAGGTCATGAACCCTATAGTTGATGCTTTTAAACGAATATGCCATGTGAACTACAAGCACTGAACTAGTAGGAAGCTAATGACAACAGGCCTGACCTACCACTAGCTGCCGTGAAAGTGGCAATGGGGATTAATTGCATAGTGCCTGCAGTCAGCTTATCGCCAAGGATCTTGATAAGGAGCACACGACTGCGCTTGGGAGCTTAGAAAGTGCATTAAATAGGGTCTATTTTGAAGAAACGTTCAATCCGATTTTAGAAGGAACAGAAACAATGCATTCATTTCAAATGTAGAAGAAGCAAAAACAATTAAGGCACTTATTTCGAATCAAAAAGAAACAAATGTTAATTCTGTAAGGGAGTTTGGATTTTTTCACTGTAATACAGGAATTAGACTTAGTATAAAGTAATCTATGCAACTGTCATGTTCGGTATAAGTGGGCGCGACTGTTTCCGGAATTTTCAGTTGTAATAAAACAGACTATTAACAATGTCACAGTAACCCTACTATGTGCGGACTTTTCAAAATTCATCCATTCCCACTATATTAGCTGAAAACTTATACAAGAACAGCATGATTATGGCTTAGGCATGGCAAGCATCTACTTCTGGGGCTCAGATTTTTCAATAAATATCTCAACTACATTAAGCACCCAACAGACTACTGTAATAAAACATTGAATGAAAAATTAAATTACCAGGGCAGCTGCTACTCTGTCATCTCTGACAGCAGCTTCTGCCGCCTCAAAATCTTCAATAGTGAAGGCTGGCAGCTGAGGGCACAGTGGCGGGAGGGAGCTCACGGGAGGAGACGGTGACCGTGTCCTCGGCTCTTGCCGAGCTTGCTCCAGCCGGCTCAGCCTCTGCAGGATTTCCCGCTGCTGCTGCCGTATTTCTAGCAGCAGCCGCAGCACCTTGAGCATTGTCGCTGAAACGAGCAAGGTTTCCAGTGAGGGCAGGCTTTCACAGCAGATGTATATATTTGCACCTCAAGGACGCAATATGAGCAATATACTGCATTTACACGCTTGCAAGTCGACCTATTGTTTTCAAATTTGAAAATCCGAAATGCGGGTCTTGGTTTGCAATCGAAAATCAGAGCATGGCACCATAAATAAAGGGGAGACAAACTAGTATCAGGGATGATGCGGTAAATGAAATTTTATTTTTGCTCCACAGCTCTGCCCAGAATTTTCTGCATGGTTCTTGAGAAGGATATTTCGTTTTCCTTTTTACTTTTAGCTGTATGCTAAGCACTCTTGGGAGTGTTGATAGTTGATGAAAGGGGCACTGTTCCAATTGCAGTGGAACTGCCACTCAGAACAGCAACGCTTGCAGGGAGTGCCGGTACCTGATGAAAACCTAAAAACAGCGCCATAAAGACAGACTAGAAGATGGGCGAGCGCTGTTTTTGGTTCTTCAATGGTCCACCAGCTCACTCTATTGTTGGTTCTTCTGCAGCTGACAAAAGAGCTGATGCCACGCACACAGTTTCTCTGTGGCTGTTTGATGCATGTAATGTCTCCTGGCTACATATTTTACGAGTTTGTAATGCGGCGCTTCATCAGTTGTGCTCATGGTCAAGTAACGGCGCGTTCACACTTGGACATTCGGCAGCGAGAACGAGCGGAATCCGCTGCCGCGGCAGAGATTGCGCCGAAATACCAAGCGGTAAGCCTGATCGGTCCAGGACCGAATTCTGTCACCGGAAAAAATCCGCCGAATCCCGTCAGCCAATAGGAAGGAGAGTACGAAGTTCGGCAACAAACATGGCGACGCCCTTCGGTGCGGGACGCCTCGTTTGGGACTGAATTCGTCGCTGTTACTGCCTGTTTGAGCGCGTTCAATGCCCATAAAAGCGCCAGCGCTCTTTCGCTTTGTCTCATCTCACCCATAAAAAAAGTGTGAGTGATAAATGTGTTCTTTTTTTATTTTAGGTGACGATCCTTTCCTTTTTTAAAAAAAGGCTTGAGAGTAACCCCCAGATGGCGCCACTAGGCTAATCTTATGTATTTAAAAGCGACAATGCTAGAATGGTGTAACGTCTGGCAAAATAGCTGCATTTAGCGTAAGTAAGCGTGCATACAGTTATCGTACGTAGACAGCATGGATTAACCTCTTGCCATATCTGTGTACGCCTTGAGCAGACGACACACAGACGATGAGCGCAGACGAGGTGGTTGGGAAGTGTGAACGATGCAGCTTTTTCGGTGGCATAGGATTTCGCTTGCTCTCTCCGCCGAGTGTCCAAAAGTGAATGCCCCATAAGCATTCGGTGCTTCTTCACAAATATGTTCAAGATGGCTGTCATCCTTCACAGAACAACTGCGCACCTGGCCGCAAGTTTGACATATCAGAACGGGTACTGCAAATGTGGTGGGTGCCTCGAGGGAACATATTTGTGGCTGTTCTACACGATGTCATGGTGAGGTTGTTTGTGAAGTGCGAGATTTTGCAGGATGATGAACTGCTGTGGAGGATTTCACTGGACGTCAGAACAATTAACACCCTGTGGGACTGCAGCATCGATGATGGTAATGTAAACCAACACTGGGCGTCAACATGCTCTGCATTAAGCTACTAAATTGCCATTGATTCCACCACAAGGCACAGCTAAACACAAAGGCATTTGTTCTGTACAACTGCTCTATCCCTTGCAGATCTATACATAACAAATGCACCATGCACTGACAATGCATTAGTTAAAAATAGCTGCTCTGAATACTGTTCCTTCTATGTACCACCAGTTTTCGATTCAGCTTGGTTGCCATTTTGATTGCCGTCACATCATGGCAAGGATGGAAACAGCCATAAGTGTATTCTTCCATTGTGACAACAGCTGCCAGTGGGAGTGAGAAAGCACAGCAGGCTGGGTACATAAAAAATATATGCACAAAAACTAGAGAAACTGTATAGAGTACAGTGACCACTTTGCAGCCCTGAGCCACAATCTGTAATGTTTGTTTTATTTCTATTGGTCCGTCTTTAAAAGGTTGTGGCTTTCTAGTGCCATAGGCCAAGGGAAACAACAACAACAGAACCAAAACCACAATCCAGAACCAAAAAAAGAAATTAAAGGAAACAAACTGCTACTCGCCGGGAAAACACACTGCAACTAGTTAGTAGGAATGAGATAGAGCTGTGGAAGTGTCAAGTAGCAAATTTAATCACCGCTTAGGTTCAGTACTTCTATTAAGAATTACTTGCAGCAGGCATATTTATACAAACAGTGGTCATTTTCAAAGCACACGTTTTGAAATATCCACCAACTAGGTCTCCTTTAAGGCAAAACAGAACTTCTACCAAGGCCTGTTTAGGCTCATACTTCAAAAAAATAGATTCTCATCCTATCCTCTCACTGCATTCTCGTCTTTTCAGGCTCTTCATGTACAAGTAAAGAAAGCGAAAAGCCTTACGATCGCTAGTCGCTTCCTCCACATCCTCAAGGTCGCCTGCAGTGGAGGCCGAACTAGCCGGGCAGCCCGCAGTGCAATTTGCACCAGCTGGTGTGGCCGCCTCCATTGAGTGGCTAAGCAGGGCTGAAGTTGGACACGAACATGAAGCATTAGTGTTGATGCAGGAAGAACGGAAAAATTACTCAGTATAACACAGGTAATGCAACACAGATAATGCCAAAATGCTACATCAGCACTTCTGCTGAAAGGATACATATATATACACCGTAACTGCCTCGTACAGAATTAACATTAAGCATTTATGAGCTCCCATTCATTAAGACCATGCTTGTTCAGGGTGTCATCTTATTCTACCAGATTTAGTAATTTAAACTTCTCCTTTATTCTGGCGGACCCTCAAAAACACTAAAAGCCTTAACGAAGCTGTATGCTGCCTCAGCTGGTATCATGCTGCAAATTTGAAAGCACAAGAACAACTTGAATGAGAGAACGGCAGAGTTGAGTTGTATGCTACAGGTGGGATTAGCCTTGCTTATTCTGCTGGCAATTGATCCACCGTAGCGTCACTTATGTTAACAACGACCTAAAACCTGTCGGATCTTCCCCACTATGCACACAGTCACTTATAGTAGTACATATTCCACTCCCGCAGTCACCATCCATGTATGCACTCACTTACAGTATAAAATAGTCCACTCCAGAAGGCACCATCTATACACACATTCAATCACTTTAGACAATAGTCCGGAACCGGACTATGGTCTACTATAGTCGTAGAACTACTATAGTAGAACCGGAGAGGACAAGCACTACTCATAGCAGTTTATTCAGACATTTCTGATAGCAGCCCACCAGCGCAGCTGTAGCGAGCATCGACTTGCATAAGGTAATCGCCAAATGCAGAACAAGAAAATTATAACTCACCAGCATACAATCAAATGATGGTGCCACGTGTGTACAATGTATGATGACACCAAAACACGTACTATATAGTTACCATATTTTACTTGCACGTGGACAATTTCTGAAGCACGGTCACAGACCTTTCGCTCACGCACTTATAACCCAAAAGAGATGCTTCCAGTACCTCCTTCTCAAGTTCATTTTTTTGCATCGTCCCACGATTACAATCCTGTGCAGTTCAGGAAAGCATTAAGACAGTTACCACAATGAAGTTTTGATCCGCTGTCTGTTCCAAAAGAGTATTCTGGAAAACTTCATTTTTGTTTTTACTTCGGCCCTTGGATTTCCTTTAAAATGTCCTTGCAGTCGACACAACACAGCTGTAAGTTAAGCCCAAAGAAATAAAAGTACCCAAGGAGTCTTTGCTTCTGTGAGACTGCTGCGAACGGGTGATGCACCAATCCGCCTGCTCTGCCGGAAGCACACACTTCACTTCTTTCCTTGTGGTGCGTCGGTGATCACGGCATGCGCCTTTCTCTAAGGCTTCACCTCCTCTCTGTGCTCAGTTCGAAAAAAGTAATGCTAGAAGTGCCTTTAGGTCGGTTGTGTGGAAGCTTGCTGCTCTGTTATCGGGGGAGTAATACGTAGTCATACGCGCAGTGATGTTCAGAAACGCATCCAAACCAAACACTTGCAACAATGCATGACAGCAACGCAAAGATAACACAAAAAATTGTATATATATGGTTTTGCAGGACTGCAAAACTGGGGAGTGGGGCAGACATGGGACCTTTGAGAAAAGGGAACCGTGATTACTGATGCATCACAAGGAAAGAAGCGAAATATGCACTTTCACCCAAAGAGCCTGAATGATAACAAATGTAGGAGTAGCGATTATACTGCCATTTTTTCATGCCTCACGTGACCTGTAACCACATGTTGACGTCGCGGTCATTGTTTAGCTGCTTAAATTGAAGCCAAAACACCACAAGAAAATGGATTGTAAATTATATAGCAGCCAGATGAAAATAACACACGGTAATCCATGTGTAACAATGCCTTACACAATATTTTAAAGATGAAAACACTACCCAAAAGGAAGGTATCTATATTCTTAATACACCGGCCAGTTTTACTGATGCACACTTTGCCACAGTTGAGTGGTGTCCTATAGGCTACACCAGCGCAGCAAGAACGTACATGTTTTGGTGCTTCTTCTGGCAGCTAGTACGATAATATGGCTTTTCCTCTATAAGTCTTCATAACTGTAACAGCTTACGTGGCACAGAAAACACCAGCCGTATGCCATACTGAGAAGCAATTATCCTCAGCTTATGAGACTGTGCAGTTAGGGCATAACCTCATACTTTTCGAGATCAAAATATATGAGATTCCAAGAACAAATGGTATCAGGTTACGCCCTACAGCACAAAGCTTTCATAGCCCGAAGAAAATTGCCTCTAAGTATGGCATACAGCTGGGATTTTTGTACGCCATGTAAGCTGTCGCAGCTATGCAAGACTTGTAGAGGAAAGGCCGGATCGCCATACTGACTGTCGGAAGAAGCACCAAAACGTGCATGTTCCTTGCTGCACTGGTGTCATCAATCGAATACCACACAGGTGTGGCAGTGTACATCAGCCAAATTGGCTGGTGTATTAACGACCGCCTCAGAACGACCGCCCACGCCCTTTGGAACAGGCGGTGGATTGAATCTGCCACTTCATTGTGGGGAACGCCACGGATGCTTCCCTGAAGTGCACAGGACTGCAATCGTGGGATATGGCAAAAAAACAAACTGAAAGGGAGATACCGAAATTGTCTCTTAGTCATGACTTACGAGGCTTAATGTCCCAAACCACCTTAGCTGGAGCAACTCAGTAGAGAGCTCCGATAGTTTCAGCCACCTGGTGTTCTTTAACGTGCACAGACATTGCACTGTACACGGGCGAGCATCTAGAATTCCACCTCCACTGAAGTGAGACCACTGCAGTCGGGATTGAGCCGGCACCTTTCGCGTCACCAGCCAAGCACCTTAACCACAAAGCCATTGCGGCAATTTGTGTGTCGAATGTATGAGCGAAAGGCTCTGTGACCATGCTTCAAAAAGAGCTGCTGTTCATGGGCAAGTCGCATATGGTTACTATAGTACATGCTTTGGTGTCAGCAAGCATTGTACACACGTCGCACCATCCTTTGATTACATTCTGATGAATTACAATTTTAAAATTCTCTCCTGCCTTTGGCAGTTACATTGTGCAAGTCAATGCTTACTATGACTTCACAGGTGGGCTGTTAATGAAAAATGTTTCTTATAAACCCAGTTGTGAGCAGCGTTTGTCCCATCCAGTCCTCTTGTCCCTGTCTTCTGTGCACTTTTAAATTTTCAGTGCAAAAACTATATTCTACCTTCCATCCTTTGCTTGAAAACAGTGAAATGCTAAACTTCAAGACTCAATTTTTACAGTACCTCACTACAATTGCTCTTCTCGGAAAACCTATCGTTGCAATGTTTTTTAGGTGCCTTTTAAAATTGCCATTCTCGCCAATGTAGACACTGTCACATTCGGAACACGGGACGCCGTAAACAACGCCCGGGTACATTTTTCTCAGAAAGAACGTCTGACATCAATCAGCGCATGCTTCAGTCTTCTGAGGGTACAGCGCATGCCTACACAGGTGTGACTGGTAATTTTAAAGGCACCAAAAGAACATTGTAACAACGATAAAAACCAAGAAGTGATCTCTAAAGCTACCACCTAACAATCTGTATCAACTGGCCATGACATCGTCTAAGGATAGGGCACACGTGTTGACAACTGAAAGAATCTGTTCCGTTGCCTTCACCTCAAATTGTTCTTCAGCCCTTGAAAATAACTTCTCCCTCTTGAAAGGTTTTCAAGGACTCGCATGGACTCCGTGGTAAAGGGGTTTTTGCTATGTAGGAAAGCAGACTTAATGCAGCTTTGCAACAGGGTCTTATTTGAGCTCAAATTCATGAGTCACCCATATGCATTTTTTGCGATCAATAAAAAGCAGGCATGGCTAGAGGGTGGGTGTCCCCCCTTTCTCCTATGTGATATTACCATAAATTCACTAAGCCATAACTGAAACAATGCAAATCTAAAGACTAAACACAGATAAAGGCTTACAGGGTGGTGATATCAGCCGGGGTGGCGATGGCAGCTGGGGTGGTGGCGACGGGAGCCGGGGTGATGGCGATGGCAGCCGGGGTGGTGGCGATGGCAGCCGGGGTGGTGGCGATGGCAGCCGGGGTGGCGATGGCAGCCGGACTTCAGGCCCATCCGGACCTTCATTGCCTAAAACAGAAAAATGCGTGCACATTTTGAATATGAATATGCATTAATTTTACTAATGTTTAAAAATTTAGGATTTTACACTTACCAGAAATTGCAGAGCTTTCCACTGCAGAGCTCATCTCGTATTTTATAGCCTTTTTTTCTGCATTCTTGTATGATCCTGCAAAAGATTAGAGATCAAACACCCAACTCAAGTGCAGTCCACACTAAAATTGCTGCTTCACATGAAAATAAGGCAAACATTTAATGCAACAATTCCTGGGTATTACTTTTAATGCAATAATTCCTGGCTATTACAAACACAAACACCTTACAGTAGGCATCTTGAAGCAGCCTGTGGGCTATGAAAGGAAATGTAGGGAAGGGATGTAGATTATCATGTGACCTTGGTGGCCAAGCACACAGCCTCTGTGGTAGCATCAGTGGCCTTTGCTGCATATGTGGTTTATTTCCTGCTAGGCTGGAAGGTGGTAAACGATAATGCACGACAGTTTTACACTAGAATTTGTACGCACAAGGTGCCACAGCTGGCACAGGGCAGGGTCAACTGGAGGGACATGGGAAAGGCCTTTGTTCTGCAGTCAATGCAATTAGACTGATAATGACAACTACATATGTAAAGAAATTTTCTGCTTAGATACTGATCAGTGGCACAAATATTTCCTGTTTTTATATTTGGGCAGTGTGCCGATAACATATGGGTATGTGAACAAAAACCTGAAGTGCGGCAGTTTTGATCGTAGTATATAAAGTGTCATGCATGCTAAATAATGATGCCTTTTGCGTGATCAGAACGATTACTGCAAGTTTTCTCTGATTGACAATGATATGCTATTTTGCAATTAGTTTATGCTCACTTGCATCCTTCTGTGATGCCTCAATCACTGGCCGGTTATTTACATGCAGCAGTAGAGGTCCGGGTTGCTACAAGGTAAAATGCACATGCTAAAGAAGTCTGAAGAAACAAGCTATTAATAGCACCATTCTCCGTGCATGTGCCACAGAGGCAAGAGCTAGGCAGCTTAAGTAGGTGGAGGATATAAACTTGGGTGCACACATACGCCCCACTGCTAGCTCTATCTTTGTTGCACCAGAGCCTGTAGGCCTTCAAAGTGTACCTCCAAAGTCATAGTACATGTCAGCATAGTCATGCCCATTTCTTCAATTGCATTGTCACATGTGTCCGAAGCTGAAGGGAGCAAGCATGATATATGATTAACCTGATAGAATGAAAGCAGGTGCCAAGGGCCAAGACAACGCTAAAATGGTGCCCTTCCTGGAATAGGCCTCCGCCATATTTCCAAAATAACGAGGTGGTGCTGCAGTGGCTAGCAGCCTCACAGCAGGCAAAAGGCCAGGAAGCCAAACAGTGGAGAGGTTTTGATTATGTATTTTGGAACCTTAAGGTGCAATTTAAGTTTATTTGCATCACAAGAGCGGTAGGTGCTTCGAGCTTAGCAATTTCACATGAAGTACAGGTTCGCCGACCTCCAGTTTGAACACTGCTCCGGGCAACCGCTGCTCTGCGCAGTGCCTCTCAAGTGCCTGGGTAACTAGCGTGCAGGTGCAGTGAAAACCACAGGCGTGGCTTTCGCCGCGTCCTCTGCTGCAGCGCGCCAGCACCGCTAGATTGAGCTCACCTTGCAGTGAAGACCACTTTCGCATTCAGCGCAGAGTGCCCAGGGAATTACTATTGTCAACACATCAACTTAGAAGTCCAGCACCTGAGCGTGTTTGAGATCTGCATCCCTGGTAGCAAAGGCTTTTCGTTATCGTTCTTTTGCTTGCAATCAACACATAATAAAAGGCAGATACAGAGAAAAACTTTGTCCAAGTTTGAGTTCAAGCGGTTTACTTGGAGGCTAGCGCCACCACTTAGCTGAAATATTTTATAATTTCAAGCACTTCTTGCCCAGCAGCCAGAATAAGCCGGTTACACTCGAGTGCATTCATCCGTTCTAAGCGCCGCTCGGCAATGTTAGTGCTTAATATACGGTGCGCTGCCATGGAGGGAGATTAATAAAAAGCCAGTATGAACACCAACACTGCACCGTAAAAATGGTAAAAAAAGTGAATGAAAAACATGGGCATGTTTTGCTCATCTACGGCAAAACAGTGGCCGCATATGAGCAGCAACCAAGGCCGGCTTTGAGACTTCTGAATATCATTTCCACAAGAATGCTCCGGTGTGTGAATTCATTAGGCATTATTTTATCAAAATTGTGAAGCTCCCTAGCAGCCTAGTCCATTGTGTGTTAAGCTAAATAAGCAAATAAAAAAATTTCGCCTACCCTGCACCTGTATTGACAGCCAATAAATTTAGCACTGGCATTGTACTGGGGTGCGGCACTTTGAGCAGATGAAAGCACCCATGAATCGGCCTATTCTGGCCGCTCGGCACGAAGTGCTTCAAATTATGAAATATCGCAGCTAAGCGGCGGAAGGCTCCAAGTAAACTGCCGTAAATCACACTTGGACGAAGTTTTTCTTCGTATCAGCCTTTCATTAAGTGTTGATCGCAAGAAGAAACTATAAGGAAAAGCTTTTTCCACCATGGATGCAGCTCTCAACCACACGCAGGTGCTGGGTTTCTAAGCTGCTGCATCAGAAACAGTAATTCCCCGGGCGCTCTGCGCTCAATGCAAAAGTGATCTTCGCTGCAAGGTGAGATTAATCCAGCAGTGCTGGCATGCTGTAGCAGACGACGCGGCGAAAGCCATGCCTATGTTTTTCACTGCACCTGCGCGCTAGTTACACATGCACGCGAGAGGCGCTGCGCAGAGCGCCGGCTGCCCGAAGCAGTGTTCAAACTTCAATTGGACAACCCTGTACATGCATGGGCTTGCAATGACTACGTACACATATTGTGCGAAACACTATGACACCGTGTATATATATTGTATATGTGGTTGGTGGCAAGCAGAAAACATGTTGCTGCAACTTAATTCTATGCTGGCCATTGTAATGAAATTTCACGTCCGTGGTGCTCCGAATAGCTGGCGCAACCCTAACTCTAGCACATTACTTGGGTGAAGCGCCAGAACCACCTCAACCGAGGAGGACTGCACTTACTGTCTGGTGACATCTGCCATGCAATGGGTTGCCAGTTAGCACTACACTCCATCCATGTAATCCTCATTGTCTTGCAAAGTGTTTCACTCATCAGTTCATTAGCTTAACCCCTTAACAAATCGGTTGCCAAGCACTGAAGATGTTGGAAAGATACAGTGACTCAGTACCACTACATTACAAACTACAGCTTGTGCACTCAATTATAGTAGGATACAACGTAAAAAACGGCAGTTTGTAACGCTGGGCCATAATACACAGAATCCTGTATTTCTCCCCTGGCCAGTCAGAACAGTAAGTGAAATCAGCTTCCTAATGTGCAACTATATTGAATCATGAAACCAGCCAGGCACCAAAATTCTAGAATACAGACCTTATAAGTTTTTCCTGTGATTAGCTTCTAGCTTGCGCTGAAACAACTTTTAACAACGGACTACTTTGTCGTGGAGGCATTCTGTGCAGTGGCCCTGAATGTGGGCAGTTTCACTGCGGTACCGTCGATGCCAAGAGGCACTGCTTATACAGGGTGGCCAGTTTTTCTAGCACAATAGTTCCACCATCCTTCAACAAATCTGTAGTTACCGCGTCCTACGCAGCTGCTTTACCCTTTTTCATAGCTTCTAAAGCTTTCTTAACCTCGGTCTTCGTTACTGGCAGAACGTTTGATTGCTCTTCTCTACTGCCAATCTCATTGTCCTCACTACTCTGAATAATGTATAGGTCAGTATAGAACTCCTCTGCTACTTTGACAAACTTGTCCATATTAGTAATGACATTGCCCCCTTAATTGTCCCTAAGCGCCTATATATCTGATCTTTGCCTACGCCTAATCTTCTTGTCACTGCTTCCAGGCTGCCACAGTTCTTTAAGAATGCTCGATTTTCTCCATATTATACTTCCTTATGTCGTATACTTTACGCCTGTTGATCAGCTTTGATAGCTCTGCCAGTTCTATCTTGTCTGTTGGGTTGGAGGCTTTCACACTTTCTCATGTCTTAATCAAATCTTTCATCTGCTTGGATAGTTTACTGGTAAAGAACTTCTTCCCTGCACTCCTCCCCTTAACTACTTCTTCACTGCACTCGGTAATATCTCTGAAATTATTGTTCACTGCGTCTACACTGAGGTTGTCTTCCTCGGTTAAAGCTGAATATGTGTTCTGTAGCGAAATCCTGAATTATTCTACCTCCCCTCTCACCGCTAATTTGTTGATGGAGTTCTTTACTAGTCTTTTCCGTTCCCTCTTCAAGTCCAGACTAATTTGAGACCTTACCAATCTGTGGTCACTGCATCACACCTTTCTGATTACTTCCACATGCTGTACAATGCCAGGGTTAGAACACAGTTTGAAGTCAATTTTATTTTTAGTCTCCTCGTTAGGGCTTTTCGATGTCCACTTTCGGTTCTTCTGTTTTCTGAAGAAAGTATTCATGATTCTCAAGTTATTGCGTTCAGGGAACTCAATACCTACCTTCTGCTATTCCTAGTGCCAATGCCATATTCATCTACTGCCTGGTCTCCAGCCTGCTTTTTGCCAACATTGACACTGAAGGCTCCCATTAGTACAGAATACTGCATTTTTACTTTCCCCATTGCCAATTCTACATTTCACAGAAGCTTTCCACTGCCTGGTCATTATGACTATATGCAGGCGATTAGGCCTGTGGGAAGACAGCTAGCCGTTCTCATGTGGGCTCTGCAAGAAAATGGCAAGCGTTGGCAAGGCTGACATATTCAGTTGATCTACTTAAATTAGGGCATGAGGCAGGCACTTGTGTGTGTTGAAAGCTCGCGCAACGCACACTGGTGACACACTAAGCTATCTGTGTATAAAAGACAAAATCGGTGTTAATTTTTTGTAAGGCTTTTAATGACTGATCACCAACCACGTGCAGTAATTTTGGTTTCAAAGCTGCCCCTGTCTTGTGCGCCCAATGCTTTTGCTTACTTAAAACTAACAGGTACATGCGCATGCATCGACTGACACCACAGCTTGTTGGTGCGCACTTTCAAATGATGCGGTAGACATCAGTGTATACACAGATCACTGCGTATTATTCGCCTAAAACCGCTAAATAATTTATACAGTTGACTCCCGATATTTTTAAGCCGCTTAATTCGAATTTCCAGTTAATTAGAAGTGAAGCATATTTTGGTCCCGTCAGTTTAGCATATAACCCTACAGAAGAAATCACTCGATAATTGAACATTATTATATAGACTGGGTTCCTGATAACTGCACTGTCATGGTGCAGCAAATGTTGCAATGCAGAGAGACATCCTCCTGTTTGTATGATTTCTCTGTGCTGCTTGCTGGCAGCAGAAAAATTTCATAATGATATCAGCAGCTCTTCTATCTCATTACTTTCAAGCAATTCGTGGAACAGCGTAGCGTTACAAATATATATTGTCACAGCAAAAGTGATGTAAGAAAGTACCAGTGGAGCCTTCAAGTGACAAAGCAAACCATCCGATTCTGTACACCTATCTTTCTTTGACTAGTTCACAGTGCCACTGCAATGTGGAGTCAAATTTCATACACATTAGCAAAACATTGTAGTAGATAAGCTTGTTAGCATGAAATCCATTTGCAACAAAGGTCGATGACTGCCATAAAAATGGAACGGCTAAAACAGACATTTTGGGGTTTCCTTCGTTACAGCAAGGTTCAACTGAATATTTTAAACATCAGCAATTATTCGCCAATTATAAGGCTCTGATTTCCAAATTCAAGAGTGCACACTGCCGTTCTTGAAGGCCTTCGAAATCACCACCAAGTTCCGTGCTGCTTCACTGTCTCAATACATTATACATGGCCCGCATGTCGCATTCAGTGCCCATCGGTTGCCAGGCGGCCATGCTGTGCTGAACCACTGCCAGACTGCCTCTAGCTTACCGCTGCCTCTGTTTGCTCACACAGAGTTGATTCCCGTCCATCCGCAGCTTCACCATGGTTCTGTGCATTATCCTCAGTGGCTCCAATCATAGCGACAGGTACAGGCACAAGAAGAAGCAGACTAACATGGACTTAGCACAAGAACTCCAAGATCCCAGAGCACAAACAGCTGCAGGTTGTGGCTGGCTCGGACTAAGCAAGACAATTTGGACCCCAAGAGCCTCAATTTACAAGAGAACAGAGTGCACTTTGTGACAGATAAGAGGTTTGGGTCGTGAACTTAATGTCTGCAAAGCTATGGTGAGCAAGGACTACACCCTGAAGAAGTGAATGGTTTTGTTTCGAGTGAGCCCATCTGACTTGTTTGACAACCCAAACATAGACTGAGCCCTGCGTCACTGCATATACCTTGGCTACAGCACTAGGCAAAGTGGTTCAGATCACCACGGCCACAGCCAGCAACAACGGCAGAAAGGACAGCATGCTGAGGCCGAGCTTTAGGTATCGTAGACTCGTTGCAGACAGGATCCTCGACCAGCAGCTCGTGAAATATTTTTGTACCTCCAATGATTTGAGGTTTCCATTCTTTCTAATGTCACAAAGCTGGAAGAGTAAACTAGATAGTTCACGATCCCTGTGGGTCACTTCAGACCACATCATTATCTATCATTGCATCATAACCCGGCCACACTATGTATGCATGCATATTGTCGCACATTTCCACCTTTTTTGTGCAGCGCACATGCACCGATCCAGCAAGTTCAAAGTAATAGCCTGCATTGAATAGCCGATTCCCCTGTGGAGGCAGCATCACGCCTGAAAGGATAAGGAAATAATCCAAAGCATCTAAGGAGCAGTCAGGCCACGCAAGGCGGACGGTCTGGGATCGAGTGGTTTGGCGGCATGGCCGCCAGCGCTTGATAGGAGCAGAAGTCACGTCACGAGCAAGCCATTTATTGACTCAATTGCTGCTGCAGCTAACTGTGTAGCAACTAGTGTTCATCTCCTGAGTCGTAGACAATTGGTTTGAAAGTCATTGAAATGCCCATGTGATAGAGATATCTTTTCAATAACGAGCGGTAAACTTGGACAAGAACAAAGCACAGTCAATCCTAAATGTTTTCAAACCTGTAGAGTCCAGTGACCTGGAAACTGGATATCACCATAAAACAAGGCATTGCAGTGTTTGAGATCACATGCGAATTTGAACTGGCAATCGCTTTTGATGCAGATGAAGCAATGACATCAGCTCACAAATGCATGTGTGCATCATTCATTAGCCTCCGAGTTTTGAAAAGATTAGTCACTTGACAGGCTAGCAAAAGGCGCCCGTGTGCTGTGAAGTGTTGGCGCACGTTAAAGACGGTTAAAAAATCCGGGACCCTCCAATACAGCGCCCGTCACAGCCCATGCGTCGCTTCGGGATGCTAGACACCACAATTCACAATTGCACACATAGCGTTATCCCGGCAATAAAACCACTTACTGCATGTTGTGACGACAGCGACTGGGCAGCGGAACCACTCGCACCCTGGGGCGGATGGGTCCGCCTCCTCTCGAGCGAGGCGGATTACCTCCGCGGCTCGCCTTTTCGGCCAGTGGCAATGCTGCCAATCGTGGGAGAGCCACCCGACAGGGACGACAGCCAAGCTGTCGTCCTCCATCGGGAACTTCACGACCGCAAACGGTTTTGGTGGCATGCTACAAGGAGTAAAGCGATGCAAACAAAGATTAGTGCGTAAACTGATTTTTCACAAGCTCGCTCGCCCTCTTCTCACGTTCCTCTCGCACGAAGGTCTCGCGACACATCTCAGAAGCAATACAACGCAGCGTTAAGAAAATAAGTGCATGAAAAAGGCATACAATTGAAGGTGCACATGTCGTCGGTCCGAACCCATGTGGCAAGCTAGCCTCCCACATGACTATAAAATAGTACAATTACAGAACAGGGCAACAAATGACGCCTCTCCCCTTATTGCTACTCATGACAGTAGGCTCATGAGGAAACAAAAAAGCTACTAACAAAAAAGCATAAATACTTTAGCGAGTGGCGGGCTTGAAGATCACGGGAAAACACGGTGTAAACGCAGCGACGACCGAACAAAGAAAGAGATGGCATCCGTCGGAGCGGTCGGACGGGCAGCAAGGGTTGCCAGATAGCTCCAAGCACAGGTAGCCAAGCTGGCCTCCGTAGTAGCCCAAATAAAGCCAAAAAACTTTGTTTTTGCATAGAAAACTCCTTAGCCATATTAAACTATTTTTCGCAAGTATATCTACATAATACTATTAGAAGTAGCGCAAGGCTTGCCTGCAAGCGAATTCATGATTAAGCGAATGTGGTGTTTATCATAAACGTCGTGTTTTATTTTTTTCTCAAAGCATAGCAGTATCGGGAAAATAACAACACGCAAAAAACATCGCACAATAAACTCGCTCAGTAATGATATGCATTCAGCAATGCAGTATAGGTACAGCTCACTACATTTTCACTAAACACAATAAAATAAATACACTACAATAAATTCCAAGACAAACTCTAGTACAGAGGTTGCGGCTAGACAAGATATAGCACAATAGACGGAAGTAGTCTAGAGAGGGATCTCAGGCATCGTGACCTGATTCGAAGGGGAAAAGTTTGGCCCATACATGGTCAGTGACCTTCAAATTCATCAGTATCATGCCTGACCATGGAGACGAACTTTCATCGAGCCCTAGCATATATGTGTTCCCATTGATGTCTGAGCTGGCATTATCTTTGTTGTCCCTACCGTCATCAAACGCAGCCGCCGAACAAATGTTCAGCCAGGTCTCGTTCACTATAAAACCTACCTGCGAAATAGAATGTAGATCTATAACTAGACTTTGCAAGCGCTCCTCCATGTACGTGAAGTTTGGTATGGCCGGGAATGGAGGCTGCTAGAAGGATTTTAAACCGGCCAAGAATTTTTGTCCCGTCTCCGCCCTAAGACTTAGCTGAGCATTTAATTGTTTGACGGCTGCGTTTGATGACGGCAGTGACAACAAAGAGAGTGCCAGCTCAGACATCAATGGGAACGTACCGTCTGGTCAGACATCAATGGGAAAGTCCGTCTGGAGGCATGATATACTGATGAATTTGAAAGTCACTGACCATATCCAGGTTACGATAGACGTTTCTGAACCCATACGTACGGCTCATCACCTCGACATGCGCTGACATGTGACCTTCAACTTCATCAAAGGGAACGTCTATCGGCTTTCCAACATTTTTTGCATTTATCACGCAGAACCGGGTATTGTCTGACAGATCGTCGACTTTCGTTAGACCACGCGATTGTCAGATTCGATTGCATAAATTGACTTTGTTGCTACGAAATCACCGAATGGACAATAGACAAAACCGATGGAGTTCGGGTCGTCGCCGGGCACTCAGAAGCTTTAGGTTCGCAGTAATGCCTCTTCAGCTCACTTTTAATGCTGGAAAAAAAAAAGAAACGCTGCGGCACCTATCCAGCAGGAAACGTTTGTCAGAGATGCTGATCAAGGGAAGATATTTCGGGGCTGTCGAGAAAAAACCCTACCGCATGCCCTGAAATGTAACATATGTGCTGCTCCCATTCGGTGTTGTCGTTCTGCGTAGCTGCACGCAACTCAGCGTTTTCGCAAAAGAATTGGCGTAGTTACCGTACGGTAGAGCTAAAGCTCGCCGGACAGAGGCCGGGGTCTTCCACCGAAGCCCTTGTTCATTCGCTCAAATTAATTTCACCGATTACAAATCCAACAAAAGGCAAATTTTGATCATCGGTGTATATTTATATATGTATTCTTTCTGTGTAGCAGCGTTCTCTACTTTTCAATGCACCGATTAAAGCGGCCTTCCAGTATAGCCCATTTATTCACAATTAATCGCAAGGCAGGTGCTATGCTGAGCCAACTTGACGCACACAATTAAGCCGTTAGGTGTATGCGGGAAGATAAGATGTCCAGCACGGCCGCCATCACCTCGGACTATATTACGAATAATCAGCGGCGTCACATGAGGCCGGCGTACGTTTCTCCGTACTCATGCTGCCGTTTTGGAGTACCTGTGCTTCATTTGAAAGCCTGACGTAAAGGATTCTAGTACATTATATGAAAAGCAGTCAATGTGGGGGTAGCCCACGCACTTTAGAACCACGCTAGAACCACGCATTTTGTGCCTTGAGTTTTGTGTAAAGGCTGTTGGGCTGATGCCCCGTCTGTCCCGAGGCCCACACAATATTTCACAAGTTTTCTACCAGCTATCAGCGCTTAAATAGAGAAAATAACCTCTCCGCATCGATCACTGGCACAAAGCCGAGAAAGGTTGTAAACAAATCACAAAAAAATATAAATTACAGACAGTAACTACATTTGCTCCGGCAACCCTACAGTAGAGTGTAGCTCTCACTGGAGTGGATGGATGAGCGAGTCAAGGAGGCTATGACCTGAACAGTTATTAGCGAGTGGTGGTAAATATGAAGGTGCGGCACGACCGGATTTTAGACGCATTCTACTAAGACGTGCCGCTGCGGCCACTTATTTTCTCCGTGAATAAAAAATAAAAACAACTCAACTATTTTTTTTATCTACTAAAGATAGTGACCTAATATAATACCAAATAATTCGCAACCGGAGGTCTTTTTTATGCACAGTGTTAACGCCTTTTTGTGATGTTTGTGCTTTTGTGCGCTGCGAGTATCTTCATTGTTAGGCCTCCTTTCGTTTTTAACTGTAGCTCTGAGCGGTTAGGTTTGTTGATTGTTCGTCACTCTGATCTTTTGCGCTCCGTCATGAGCATGGAGACGGAGGTCATGAGCAAGTGTCGGAGGTACCGTATCATCGAAAAAGAGTACAGGGAACTTTTGGAAGAGCTCGGTATCCGACGGCCACCGTCTACGCATCTGAAATCCTCCGGAAGCAAGAGAACGGGCGGCGAAGCGGCCTTGGACGTCGTCAGCGCCCCTCCACTCCCGCTGCCGTCCGGAGCAAGCAAATGGCCGAATAGCGAAGCCTGCGCACGCGGCGCTTGTGCTAGTGGCAGCGGACGAGCTATTTCGTCGCTACCTGCAGACCCGTCGATGCCATCTGTTCAGAGCGAGCTCAACGGGCAGGCTTATGTGTCCGAGAGTTGCGCTGAAAGCCTTTCTAGTGAGCATACCGCTACCTCGTGCGACTCAAGCGATGAGACCTCGTCCACGAACAGCCTTACTGCTGAGAACGTGGAAATGGGCCAGCCTCATGAGGAGTCTCCTGAGCTTTGTTATCGCCATCTCTCGACAGCGCAGGAGTTAGCTAGCATAGTGTGACGATTCGTGCACATGCACCGGTGCCACGGCGAGCCGGTCAGTGACTTTTCCTGGAGACGGTTGGCCGCGCCGTCCTGGCGTTGGGTCGCAG
Source organism: Amblyomma americanum (assembly GCF_052857255.1). NCBI lineage: Eukaryota > Metazoa > Arthropoda > Arachnida > Ixodida > Ixodidae > Amblyomma > Amblyomma americanum. The sequence goes on along the minus strand of NC_135497.1, from coordinate 203,391,624 downwards.
CGGAGAGACATGACCATATTTGGTTGTGGCGGAGAAACATGACCATATATGGTAACCGTCGACGGCCCTGTCGAACGACGCTTGAGTGTCCCCGTCATTATGCACCCCTCGAGAGCCACGGGAGAGTGGACAAAGGCGCGGCCACGGCTGAAGAAAGAGGCAAAGGCTTTAAAAGCGGAAGCCGACGGGAGGAATGGGGAGAGCGATCGGGGCGAGTGGACGAGAGGGCCGGAGACGGAGCGAGGCAGAAGACTGGGGCTGCGTATTGACCTGAGCCCGGGATCTAGCCGTCGCTAACGTTCGACCTTCGCCAACGCGCCTCCACGCCTGGCAGCTCATCCAACGACCAGCCGAGAACGAGGGCAGCACAGCCACGAGGAACTCCCAGCCCGGCCGCTGCAGACAACCAGCCATTCATCGAGCCCGTGCCACACCACGCTGACTCAGCCCCGGCGACGACGAGCCCAGCTTCTGTTCCGTAAGCGGCATCGAGCCAGATGCTTTAATTAAATCTCTTCAAAATCATTTTGGAGTCTGTGCATCAATCTCCTCATGCCCAGTGTGGACCCAGGGCCATTTTAAGAAACTGGTTCATCACAATAGCTAGCAACCACAATTTGACGCACGCCTGCATCAACGATTTGCTGGACTTCTGCCGTCGGCGTGGGATTGTAGAGCTCCCGAAAGATGCAAGGACCATCATGCAGACGGAGCGGAAAGCTAATTTAGAACACGGCGACTCGTTTGTGCATTTTGGCCTTGCTGAGGGAATTCAGCATGCTGTTGGCCAAGGACCAGCGCCTGAGAATGTCGAGCTGCACGCAAATATTGATGGGCTGCCTCTGCATAGGAGTAGCCAGACTGCACTCTGGCCAATTCTGTGCAGAGTAATTAACATCAAGAAATCTGAACCATTTATGGTCAGTGCGTACTGCGGTGCAGGGAAACCTCCGTGCCTCCAGGAATACCTCAGGCCTTTCATTGATGAAGTGCGCAACCTTAGTTGCAACGGACTGATGGTGAAAGGGGTGCACGTCAATGTGTGCTTAAAAGCCGTGATCTGTGACGCTCCAGCAAGGAGTTTCGTGAAGGCAATCACTGGCCACACAGGCTATCATGCCTGTGAACGTTGCAGCCAAAAAGGGCACTATCTGGAAAACAGGATGACTTTCCCTGACCTGCATGCACCACAGCGAACAGACTCCTCTTTTCGTTCGCAAGAGGATCGGCGCCATCACACTGGTGTTTCACCATTTACATCTCTGAACGTAGATATGGTGAAATGCTTTCCTACAGAGCATATGCATTTAGTCTGTTTGGGGGTTATGCGGCGGCTCCTTAGGAATTGGATATGCAAGGGGCACGCTGCCAGGCTGAGCCGGGCTGACAGGAGTGCACTCAACGACAAGCTGCGATAAGCAGCAACTGCATTTCCAAAGTACTTTCAGAGGAAACCGAGGGGCACCGAAGAACTCGACAGATGGAAGGCCACAGAGTTCAGGACTTTTTTTACTATACCTGGGACCTGTTCTCCTGAAATCCATCCTGTCTGATGAGCTTTATAAGCATTTTTTTAAATTTGCATGTATCTGTTAGGGTACTTGCCTCTCCTCAGCATCACAGAGACCTCAACCAGTTTGCTCACGACCTGCTGCGGTACTTTGTGCAAAAATTTGGCAGACTGTACGGACAAAAACAACTCGTGTACAATGTGCACACCATTGCACACTTGGCAGAGCAATGCCTGGAGCATGGCACTGTCGATGAGTTCAGTGCATTTCCATTTGAAAGTAACCTAGGAAAGGTAAAGAAGAGACTGCGGACGACAAATAAGCCTCTGGCGCAACTCAGCCGACGAATGTCGGAGGTGAGGGCGTGCACACCGCTCTCTACAGGACAAGTGGTTGGTGACGTGAAAGTCGGTGACTGCTTTCTGGTGGATAACTGCGCTGTAGTCATTGTTGATCTCCTGGGGGGCAATGCCAAAGCTGGCATCTTGCCAAATGGCAGAGAGTTTTTTAGAGTCCCAATTGACTCTTCAAGGATGGACGTGCGTCGCTACAGTGCTCTTGGTCAAGAAACCAAAATCTGGCCCGTTTCGTACATCAAGAATAAAGTTCGATGTATAAAGCTTCAGTACAAGAGGGGGCATGTCGTTTTCCCTTTGCTTCACCTTCAGTGAGGCTTTACATTTCTGTGGTGCCTGAAGGATTATGTGCCTCTATTAAGATAGCTGCAGATTGCAGCATCTTGCTTGAAGTGTTAATTGGTGCTGAAGACAGCAACTTCTACATCACCATCCTTTGCATGGTTTGGATTTGGTTGTATGGGGCTTAACATCCCAAAGCGACTCAGGCTATGACAGACACCATAGTTGAGGGGTCCAGAAATTTCGACCGCCTGCAGTTCTTTAACATGCACTGACATCGCACTGTACAAAGGCCTCTATAGTATTCAATGCTCATCAAAATGTGACTGCTGCAGCCCTGATGGAATCTGCATCTTTCAAGTCGGCAGCCAAGCACCATAACAACTGAGCCACCGTTGCATACTAGATCTGCATTGAAGCACTTGGAATTTCATCTTTTGGGGAACTTCAACTTTGAAGCTATAATGGCCCTCTTCAGGGCCACCCAAATTTACTGGCAGGGTCGTTGCTGCGCCTCCAGAATCTCCAGAACCCTCTTGTTCCCCTGAAAGTATACTCCCAACTTGTTAGTATATAACAGACTGCAGAGTAGTGGGCAAAGAAAGATATTGAGAATGCAAGGCTGAATTAACACGCATTTATGTTAAATGTTAGGTAAGACTAGTGTATGCAGCTTAACTGCTTGTAAGTGATGCATTAATGACATGATTGCCAAAAAGATAATATGGAAATTTAACTTGACAAACCTAGAGTTCAAACATCATAGGAGAGAAGGGATGCTCACTCACCTCTGGAAGTCACTTCATGGCACGGAAAGTTGTTGCATCAAATAATAAGTTGGAAATGACCTGCTTCTAAGCAGTGCACCGCTTCTTAGTGTCCACCAGCAAAAACGGATTTCTGTCACTATGTAGTGCAGTGGCATCTGCTGTGATGGGCGCCCTTAATTGTTTGTGTCCCCTGCAGCTCTTTTCTCATGCCACCTAATTTCGGGCTGCTAAGATGAGCCTATAAAACTGCACACTTAACTTTCGTAAATGCAGTTTCACCCATGTTGTAAATATGCTGAGGATGAAGTGCATCAACACTTGGTATGAGCCACACCAGAAAGTAGATCTGTTTCTAGGAAGGAGCTCCCTTCAAACACTTGTTTCAATGTAGTCTTTGAATTACGTCACTTAATTAGCACGAGACACATCATATTTTCAGCACTTTAATTTAACATGACTATATATTGCTTTAAAAAGAAATTGAATAATCTAGCTGTGTAACCATATATATGTCTGCTCATGACATGAGGCTTGGGCTATTTATACTGAATAAAAGTACCATAGAGCATCAAGTTTGTAGCAAGAAATTCGAAGCTGCTGCTACTTTAAGGGATGCCAAGGACAAATCTGATGGATTACTGCTGTCTGAAAACAAAAAAGCTACTTACACATCATAACGCTTTAAAAGGGAAGTTGCAAAAATTCAGATACATTTGCTGTCATCATTAGAGATTTTTGCAAGAAAAGTGTAGTTAAAAAAGACGGGTTCTTTCACTGGATCTGTGGTGGTGCGCCATTCAATTATAAATGGTAGTTAGCAGTTTTTTTTGCTATTGTTATAAATTGAGAGATGACAAAAATTTAAAATTATGATTTTATCTGCAAGAACTAACAACACAGAAAGCAAGAGCCATCGAATCGATTATAAGAAAGCAATAGGTTGAAGTCATATCCTCCATGCCCCTTTAAAGCTGGTGCTTGTGCCGTACGTGTTGTTTTCATTTTGCCAAAATGAGGCACACAGAGGTGCCATATTCTTCTTTGTCCTTAATGACTGAACTGGATCCACCGTTTGTGGGCATAAAAGGGGCCAAGTGTGTTTCCAGTCCAGCCCTTTACATGCATTTTATGCAGTGGTAAACTGGCTGCATGGTGGCTGGTCGACAATTAATGGTTTGTTAGTTGTCAAACTCCTGGCAATAGTCTTATAAGCCTGAGAATAATTTCCATTTACACTTATAGCTTGATTAGAGTTGCAGTCTAGGCAAGTTGGTAGACAATCACACTTCTTCGAAACATGAAAAAAAAAAAACTTGCACACAAAGCCTACTCACAGTTAACTGGTTATTGCAACAATAAACTTGGTGAAGAAGGAACCGAGTATGTGAAACACTTGGCTTTGCAGCCAAGCGTTACAAAAAAGATAAATACATAAGAATAGAAGAAAAGTTACTTTGATCTCACTCGCTTAATGCATGAGCAGTCAAGGAATTTCTGAATCTGAGAGTGCAGTGGGAATTAAGGGGCTTTTATGCTTGTGCTGCCTCCTTTAGAGACATAAATGCCTTAGCTGTTTCATGAACTTTGTTTGGGCTTAAAGATGAGTTATTGTTCCTGAGAGCACTCGCATAGCAATTTTTCATTTATCAAATTTTTTCTGGGCTCATTAATCCTAGGGTTGAAAGATCAGGCTTTTAGGTTTCTTCTTTGATAGCATTTTTGCTGCAGTAAAATCTGAGAGTGCACTTCCTTCTGCATACAGGTATGCCTATACCGTCATTTTTTTCACACTGCAAAAAGTTAGAGAGCTCATTGTGTATTTTCTACCATTTATCTTGAGAACGCAGGAAGTGGCTATGTGTTGTAGGAGTTAATGTGGTAGTGTAACTTGCTTTTACACCACAATTTCTTGGTCGTGAGATGATCGACGGTCCTATGGACACCCGTTCAGGTTATTAAGATTACTTGAACTATTGCAACAGGAAACGATAGGTTATGCTACTAGCTCATGTCATTAATAATACATATTGTTTTGCTTTCTCCTTGATCTTTTTATCCCCTCACCCCTTTCCCCGGCCCCTGGTTAATTGCAACAGGAAACGATAGGTTATGCTACTAGCTCATGTCATTAATAATACATATTGTTTTGCTTTCTCCTTGATCTTTTTATCCCCTCACCCCTTTCCCCGGCCCCTGGTTAACCTATCTTCCTTTCCTCCTCCTCGTCCTCCTCGATTTGCTTTGCATATTTGTTGTAGTTCTTTTCCAGAAAATTGAAAACTTCAGGGGTACGTTTCTTTATTCAAACATGTGCAGCCTTCATACCTGCCTAACACGTACCATCCCGATCTAATTTAGGCGCCGGTAATTGAAAAAAACAAAACCCGTACCAGCATTCCACTACAACAACAATCCATTTATTATTTGATTATGTTCCAATGATTGCAACATTCCATGAACGAGAATTTAGTAAAGAGAGGAGGGGCACAAAAGACAAGCCAAAATAAGACTGAAGAAAAGTTTGTGGACATGCAATTCTAGCCCGCCAAGAGCAAGTGCAAATAGTAGCTGGCCTTTGCCATGATGTATATCTATAGGGTCACCTCGCTCTGTAAAGTTTAGCACGTTCTGAAGTAGGCTTGGGTTGACTATTTAATTAAGGATGTTTGAATGAAGGATCTTTTATGTGTATTGAAAGTGATAAATAAAGAGAATATCCTGGTGAAGGCATTCTCGTACTATAATTTTGCATCTAGAAATAGTGTGACTTCACTCTTGCATTTAAAGTTGAGGAATTAGTACAACAGTGGATATTTGGCACAGCACTAAAGTTAAATACAGCCTTGAAGTGTGGTGCATGGCTTAAGTGAAGAATTGTACAGCTCAAGAGAAATTTATTGTTATTGCCATACATATTATGCCTAGTGGAAGAAAAAGGGTCGTACCATATCAGTTGCGTGCAACTATAGCCTGGTCTTATGCTAGTCCAAATTGCTACTCTCTATATTTGCAGTTTTGAAAAGCTCGTCTCCGTAGCTGTCTGTCACCTTCAGCCGCTTCAGGAAATCAATATCTGTTCTGTCTATAAGATAGTGTATATCCTAATTTAATTATTATACTGTCGTATTTGGACTATGCGGGTATTACAAGCATATTTGTTCCTGACCATTGCAGAAGCAGTAAATTGTACAGAAATAGAGAAAGGTAATTAAAGTACTTTAAATCTGATATCGTAGATGTTAGTACTTTGGAGTATGTAGACTCCTTCAACCCTATAGCACAAAGGCTGAGGTCTGTGAAGCATAAAGCCATGTGATGAGATATCCAAACTGTATAATTAGATTGCAGGATAATTTTATTTATGACAGCAGTGTTCTGTGAATGTCAGTGACAATGCAATCAACATCATGCTGTATAGCGTGAACTGGTACTATACCTAACTGACTATACTAATGAGTGAAGTAACAATTTTGTATTGCACAGGCCAATAAAAGATATGAAAAGTACGAAATGCTCTCAACTCTATACTCCTAAATTTTCTCCCATAATGCTGATATTGCATATATTTCATTGCAATAGCAACAGTTCGTTTGGTGTGAACAGTCACATGCAAGCCTTTGCATGTATGTCGACACTGGCGCAATAGTAGGCAGAGTGGCTAAATTTTGCTCTTGGGCATACACATTTGATATAGTCGTGCACCTCCATGGCTTTATGCTGTGTAACCCACAACATAAGGTATTGCATTTGCTTTGCTGAACAAATGTCAGTGAAAGGCTCAGCAATAACCACTGATGTGTTTACTTAAGATAATGAAATATAATAGCATTGCTTTACTTTGCTATACTTTTTGAGTAACTATATATAGCAGTTCCTATCTAAGTGACTAATTTATGGGTACAATTGAATTAAATTGTCAATTTGTACTGCAGATGGAAGCATCTTTTCCAGTTAGTTCTGATTAGTTGGTGTGGGGGTGGTAAAAAAATTTGAGACACAATTAAGGGGCAAAAATTTCCATAGACAGACGGGCAGGTCCAAGACTCCATGGCTGAAAGCCGCTGAGTATATGAATTGCTAGGTTAAAGATTGAGAAGAAATGTACTTGTGTTAGAAGGAACCGTTGCATCACATAATTTTTGAAACAGGCAGGGACTGCAGATCCAATTGAACTTATGGTTTTCATGCAGCATTTAAGCCCCCACGTCAATGATCGAGGCACCAACTACAACTACATGTGAGAAAATATGGCACTGATCTGGTCCATCCTTCAGAAGCATGCATTCTTGGACACATTTTTATGATACACAAATAGTACTAATGCATAATCCAAAATGTGGACTGTGGCTAAAATGGTTTCACAAAATAATCACAGGGGGATCTGAACTGTTTGAAGCTATACAAGCAATCTGGACAAATACATGTGTATCAGGTGACAAACTTTGGAGAGGAACATAACTGTTAACTTGTCTGCTATATGGTATTACACTCACCACCTATTAATTCGTTAATTTGGTGGTGTATGTTTACAGAAGGTGACACATATGTAGGCTACCTTGAGCATTGTACCTCTGCTGAATGCCATCTGAAATGTGTTCTTGACACTACACGCTGGTGAGAATAAAGCGCTGGCCAAAAGGCTGTGATATATACTTCTTTATATTCCCACTTTAATAGAAACAAGCTTCATGCGCATGTTGCACAGAAGGAAGATACATATTTGACCCCTTTGCTGTGCTATATATCTGCCTGAAACCCTAAAGATGAGTGGTACAATGAGCTAATTACAATATCAGTTTCATTACTGTCTTAATGTTTTGCCCGTTCAATACACATATGGACGACTGAATAAGTACCTGCAGTATGAACATGCTTTACACGATGACCTAGCTTCTTCATTAGAGGTGAGAAAAAAGCAGCTAGAGATGGCTGACTGCATGTGCATTAATGGTGCACTTTATTGATTACCAGAGAGCAACAGCACACATAATTGTGGTTGTTATGATTAAAAGTGGAGACAAAAAAAGCTTCCTTGTATGTTACACAGCAGAATTTGGCACATAATGCGCGCGCATGCCTTGGTCTAACAGAACATGCGATTAAAGTGGATAATGGTGTGGATTTTGGCAACACCCGCCCTAAATGAGTTTTAATTTGACAACAGTACGAAGTGTTCTGTGGTGGCACATGTATCGAATGTCAATGATTGAGCGAAGCGAACCGCGTGTCTCTCTATCGGGCGCGTGAGCAATGTATTCAAGGCATACGTCACAACTGTATAAGCACCATAGTTTATCGCCAGCCTGGCTGTTTTTTTTCTGCGCTATCGCCGTTCAATGCGCCCACCTTACATTTTCTTACAGACGGCGACAGTTTCCGCGTAACAGTCCAGGGGCGAAAGAAACCGACCACGTACGTTTCCGTAGTAAATTCTCCTGACGCATTACCTAGCAAAAGATAAAGGATGATTTATGCGCATATTTGATGCAAAATTTGCTCTTGTGCTTGAATATGTAAAGGCCTAAAACATTTATATTCACACTACGCAACATGCCAGAAGAGTTATTAGAATTATATGTCCAAGCGCGCATTATATTCTGCCTGAACTGTATGCAAGTCGTGGAAGTCGTCGATAATTGCACTTTCGCTCAACTGTATATAGGTTGTGGTAATCAGCGGGCGCTAGATGATGCACTGCTAGCTGTTACAACAGAATTGTGAATGATAACAGCTATTTATAATCCGCTAGCAAATTTGGAATGTTTCAACGAGAGAAAGGTGAAAGATGAATATGCATATGTATATATATATATATATATATATATATATATATATATATATATATATATATTGTTGCGCACAGCGATGAACGGGACGACATCGGTTTTAAGAAGCCGTCTCGTCCTTTTCCTTTCCAATTTCATGGTGTTTCATCACAGGTCGATCGTGTAAATTTCCCGTGTGCGCTAGTACAGTGCCAGCTGCTTCGATGCGTGAACTATAGTGTTTTTAAGAGAGATCTTTTTTAAGGAGAAAGCCTTTAATGGGTCATCATTGTCCGTCCTTCCGCGAAATCTGTCCCACTATAGCAGTCAATAAATAAATGACAACTCGCTAAAAAAAAACTTTTTGTGCACGGCGGGATTTGAACCACCATCCTTAAGTTCAGCAGCCGAGCATACTACCCACTACACTACTTCCTTCCAACGCGGACGCGGTTCTACTTCTCAAATATATATTTTCTTGATTTTTCTGTGCCTACACTAATATATGACGTCGGAGAGTGCGGAAAGGCGCCGAATCAGACGGATATGCCTCCCAAACACCCTCCAATGTCTCCAGAATAATATTCAAAATAATTGTATACTTAACATCTTAACCACACATCAGTGACACAAGCAGCAACACCGCGCTCAAGGCATTCGCCTACCGCACTTAGGTGAACAAAGTGTGCGCCCACTGAATTTTTTGCATATCTTGCTAACGCCGGCTGTCTACACTGCAGTCGTGATTTTTTCCCCCAAATTCTCGAAATTCATATGGAAAACGCGACGGCTGAGGCCATATAGCTTGCGGCGATGCTAATCAGAATAAGCTGAAAATTGCTTATAAACCCTTCGCTTGGAAACGATCGAGTGAACTAGACCATCTGCACCACACATATCATTCTCTCAAGAGACATTCGTCATTGAAGATACGTGTTCCTGCCAAGCAGTTTATTCATTCCTCTTAAAATGAGTGCGCTGCAGGCTGTCCCGTATTGCGCGTGTGCTGTGCACGGAATCTCACGGACAAAGAATGAATTTTCTTGATTACCAATTAGCGCGCACACACGCGTATGTATAATCGACCCATTTCCTATGGTTCGCGCCAGCCCGCATTGTTTACATATCGGGATTTGTGAGAGATTTTTAAAGATCTAACGCGCATATATATTATAGTTCGATATTTCGATCGATTTGCCTAAGATTTTTGTGTAAATCCAATAACTGCCCCAAGCAAATCCTCATGAATTATCACCCACAAAATTCGTGAGTGATAATAAATGCACTGGAATGGTGGAGAATTAGTGGCAAACAAAGACCGATATTGTTCTGCCTATTGAAGTGGCGTTGCCAATCCTGGAGAAATACTACACAACGAGGGGCCATTAATGAAAATGTAACAGAGTGGCACTGCCTATATCGGGAAAATAGTGACCATCCGGGGCCATTATTGGGAATGTAACTGAGTGGTAATGACAATATGGGGAAAATAATGGCCAAATGGGGCCATTATTGGGAATATAACTGAGTGGCAAAGCCATTATGGGGAAAATAATGGCCAACTGGGGCCATTATTGGGAATGTAACTGAGTGGCAAAGCCATTATGGGGGACATAGTGGCCAACTGGGGCCATTATTGGAAATGTAAGTGAGTGGCAATGCCCATATCGGGAAAATACTGCCCAGCTTGGGCCATTGCTGGCGATGTAACTAAGCGGCACTGCAAATATCGGGGACACATAGAACATGTGGGGCCATCATTGGAACTGTCGGAAAGAGGCATTGCCTATATTGGGGTAATAGTGGTGATGGTGGTCCTATGTAGGACCACCATTTGCCATCACAATCCCAATATTGGGCCAATGGCTTGTGCTGCCTGGGTACTGTGTGTGTGGCAGTATATAAGGCTATCTATGGAAACCGCCACTTGCTCGAGCACAAACGTAGCCAGGGAGATGCAGCTTTCCGCTTCCGACCATGTTTAACCAGAGCTAAACTACCAGCAATTTTTTTAACCCGCCGAGGTGGTTCACTGGTTGGAATGCTCGCCTGCTCAAGCCCAGGACGCAGAGTGCAATCCCGCTGCGGCGGCCGCGCTTCGATCGAGACGAAACTAAAATGTCGCCCTCCACTACGGAGGCTCTCCGATCCTTCATTCTCTCTCACCTTCAGCGCCTATCTGATCTCCTCCTTCAACTTTTCTTTCACGTTATTAACACCGTGGATAAACTGAAGTTAGCCTGTATCGAAAGACCATTGCATTCGAACGAAAAAGAGGCCAAACCAACGGACACCGGAGCTTTTATATGCTAGAAATCACCAAAAGACATAATACAGGCGCTGCCATCACGGCCTAATTATGTAATTAACCAGCAAGCGCAGACACCTAATTGTTGAGCAGATCCCACGAGGTATTATCCTACACTGCCATTTACTTCAAAACGGCAGTAAACGGGCTTTTTCGCATCAGGCTTCCAGACTTTTCTTTCAGTGGCGGGAAAACTATTAATTTCCTTTTGCTCTAGCATGTTTTTTTTCTGCCCGACAAACGTAAACATAGTCGCAAAGAGCAAGTGAATAAATTTTTATTGAGAACAATAATTACGTAAAGTTGTCCTCGGTTTCCTTTGAAACACCCCTGATGAACAAATCACTCAGGAGCCCTCCTCCGCGACACTTTTCTGTCTTCCGTCCTGCACTCCTTCCTTCATCCTCTCCTTCATTCCTTCCCTCAAGGCGCGGTTCAGGTGTCCACCTGAAATGAGACAGTGGCTGAGTCTTTCCTTTACACAAAGACAATTTTCCTTCGTGGTGAGGCGGGGGTGTCCACCAATAATCGGCGCCATTGCTCGTGGTTGGGCCACTCGGCTGTTGAGCCGAAGGAATCGGATTCGAATCCAGCTGCGGTGGCTCCGTTTCAATCAAAGAGAAAAGAAAGAGGCGCCCGGGTGCTGTGCGATGTTTAAATTATTCCTGGGCCCTCGACTACTCCACTTCTTTCTCTCTTTCTTCTTCCACTCCCATCTTCCTCTCTTCCCTCACAGCGCGGATGATGCGTCCACCGTGAAATCAGTAATTGCGCCTTTCATTTGCGACCCGCCGCGGTGGCTCAGTGGTAAGGGCGCTCGACAACTGATCCGGAGTTCCCGGGTTCGAGCCTGACTGCGACGGCTGCGTTTTTATGGAGGAAAAACGCTAAGGCGCCCGTGTGCTGTGCGATGTCCGTGCACGTTAAAGATCCCCACGTGGTCGAAATTATCCCGGAGCCCTCCACTACGGCACCATCTTCTTCCTTTCCTCTTTCACTCCCTCCCTTATCTCTTCCCTTACTGCGCGGTTCAGGCCTCCAACGATATATGAGACAGATACTGCGCCGTTTCCTTTCCCCAAAAAACCATTTATTATTATTATTATTAATTTGCTAGTTTCTCAGTGGACACATCAACTCAGCCGTGAGGGAAGGGAGGAATGCGGCAGAAAAAGAAGAAAGAGGTGCAGCAGTGGAGGGTCCGTGTGCTGCGCGATATCAGTGCACTTAATGATCCGTAGATTGTCTAAACTATTTCGTGGCCCTCCAATACGGCGCCTCTTATTTCCTTTCTTCTTTCACTCCTTCTTTTATCTCTTCCCTTGCGGCTCGGTTCACGTGTCCACCGATATGTGAGACAGATATTGCGCCATTTCCTTTCCACAAACACCAATATTTATATGAATTTTTCATTTACTTAAAAATGTGGAGTGTCCAGAGCTAGTGAGAGAGTTACTGCGCTTTTCCCTTTCCTACAAAAAAATAGATATTTTTATTGGTCGCGCTATTGCGTTGTGAACGTGCTGGCATGTGCCGGGCCGCCTTCAGACGACAGTGTATTCGTTTATAAGGGACCCGGCGCGGTAGCTCAGTGGTTGCGGTGCTCGGCTACGGATCCGGAGTTCCCCGGTTCGAACCCGACCGCGGCGGCTGCGTTTTTATGGAGCCAAACGCTAAGGCACCCGTGTGCTGTGCGATGTCAGTGGTCGTTAAAGATCCCCGGGTGGTCGAAATTATTCCGGAGACCTCAACTACGGCACCGCCCTCATCCTTTCTTCTTTCACTCCCTCTTTTATTTCTTCCCTCACGGCGCGGTTCAGGTGTCCAACGATATACGAGACAGATACTGCGCCATTTCCTTTCCCCCAAAACCAATTATTATAAATTATTATAAGGGATGCAACGCGCAACAGTCACACACTAGGTAGACACTTGACAGGTGTTATGAAGGGAGTGACGAATAAAGTAGTGAAAGGGTGCAGAAAATGTAAGCTTAACCGTCATGCAACTCTGAGGAAATAAATTTGGGTTAAAGGATTTCGCAAGAAAGCGCAAAAATTGCGGGATATGCGGTGTGCGCTGATTTCTGATGATATTGCGCAATTCTAGAAGGCAAAGCTTAAGAACAAACAAGTGCTTGTACGACGCAAAGCTTAAGAACAAACAAGTGCTTGTACGACCGTTCGTTAGTACTGCATGAAGATAAGATGTAGCTATCACCTTTGAGCTAGCTATACACTGTTTTTGTCCTCGAAGTAACTAAACACTAAACATTTAAAAATTCTTGTTTTCGTTGTTTCCAAGCGCTCATTGCTTGAACTTGTACAGTTGGATGGATGGACGGAACCAACTTTTATTTGAAAAAAGGAAAGAAAAAAGTCTTCCAGGGTGGTCTCCTACTGGTCCAGGAGTCCTCGGGCTTGTGCCTCACATAAGGCGCGATCCACCAGCCATTTCTGGCCGGCGGGCTGAGCGGTCCTTAAAGCAGCCTCCCAGGAAGAATGAGTGGGATTGGGGATGGGGGTACTGCCTGTGGGAAAGGACATTCCGAAAGGTAGTGGAAAAGTGTGGATCTGGGCACGCCACACGTGTTACAATGAGGAGGAGAGGTGGGTTGAAATAAAACAGCCCGTCTGTAATTGTCGCCATGTGGCGTTGTATAAGGGCGACAAAGTACTGTGGGGGTGGTGGTAATGTCATGCGGCTGTGTTTGTAGAATACGGTGATTTGATGATATGCATAAAGGACCGATGGGGCCTCTTGTGCAGGGATGGGTGCCTGATCGTCCGGGGTCCGGGAGGAGAGTTCTCGGGCCAGCGCATGACCGCGCTCATTACCGGGGATCGAGGCATGTCCAGGGATCCACGACAGAGTAACCGTTCGGTCGAGAGAGATGGCTGTGGCAAGAATACGGTGTGTGGCCGGAGTCGCCACAACCTTTAGGTAGTGACGGTATGCAGTCTGGGAATCTGTGCAAATTTCGGTTATGTTTTTGTCAATGGTGGAGTGGGACAGCGCAAGTGCGATGGCGGCTCCTTCCGCCTCTGCAGGTTAATTAGTTCGGATAGTGGCGGCGGCCCCCACAGTGCCGTCTTCATAGGCTGCGACTGCCGTGAAGAATCCTACTTTAGAATTTTCTGCAACGTCGTAATAAAGGATAACGGAGCGGTTGCTGTATGTTTTGGTTAAATAGCTCGCTCGGGCCTGCCGCCTACCCTGATGGAGGCTAGCGCTCATATTGCGCGGTCGGGGCTTCTGATATATGTGATTCTGCGTGCGCAGAGAAATCATGTAAGGTGTAGGACTTGTTGGGGTGGGAATGGGTGGGTTGAGTGATTCGAGTGCACATGAAAGACCCGTCGGGGTTCGAAATTATTCTGGAGACCTCCAATGCGGCACGTCTTCCTTTCTTTATTCTGTTAGAGCTCCTTTATTCCTTCCCTTACGGCACGGTTCAGGTGTCCGCCAAAATAATAATAATAATAATAATAATAATAATAATAATAATAATAAAATAATAATAATAAATAATAATAATAATAATAATAATAATAATAATTGGTTTTGGGGGAAAGGAAATGGCGCAGTATCTGCCTCATATATCGGTGGACACCTAAACCATGCCGTAAGGGAAGGGATAAAGGAGGGAGTGAAAGAAGAAAGGAAGATATAAGGCTGATGCTGGTGCCATTTCCTTTCCCCAACAACCAACTTTCATTTCATTTCATTCTTCACATGCACGGAACCCACCGCTGTGGCTCAGTGGTTAGTGCGCTCGGCTACTGATCCGGAGTTCCCGGGCTCGAACCCGACTGCCGCGGCTTTTGGGCGGCAAGTTGGTGGCGTCTGGGGCTTGGAGGTCCTTGGCTGCAGTTATCAGGGCCAGGCGAAGCTGGCGCGGTTGAAGGTCATTTAAATTAAGTCCCCCGTTTGAACGAAACACTATCTTGTAGGCATCCTCAGGCAACCGCGGCTGGTGTTGCGACCTTTGCGCCGGGAGACGAGTCGCGCGCAGCTGTGACGCTTGGTGTACGGAATTTGCAGGTCGTGAGCCAGTGGTGGCGTTCGCCTGGTCCTGGTTTTTCGGTGCTCCTTTCTGACGGGTGGGTAAGCTGAGGATATGGTTCCAGTCCCTGGGATCGTAGTCCTTTGGGTTGATGGTCTCTCCGATCACTTAGACTTCCATACGGTCGATGTTGGGGAGGTATAAGCGGCTTAGGCTTAGCGCACTGTGGCGCGAGGCCTAGTGCGGCAGCTGATCGGCAAAGGGCGGTTTTCGGCCCGTGGGCCCACTTAGGGGGACGGATGGTCACCAAATTTCAACAGATGGTACAATAATACAGTTGTAAATATCACCGAAGCTATATAAATATATACTGTCTTGTGTGGGCACATTTAATGTCGTTTCGAAGAAAGGAAGTTTTTTAACAAACGAAAAAAATGCCTACTACTGTGTGTGTGGCAGTATATAAGGCTATCTATGGAAACCGCCACTTGCTCGAGCACAAACGTAGCCAGGAAGATGCAGCTTTCCGCTTCCGACCATGGTTAACCAGAGCTAAACTACCAGCAATTTTTTAACCCGCCGAGGTGGTTCACTGGTTGGAATGCTCGCCTGCTCAAGCCCTGGACGCAGAGTGCAATCCCGCTGCGGCGGCCGTGCTTCGATCGAGACGAAACTAAAATGTCGCCCTCCACTACGGAGGCTCTCCGATCCTTCATTCTCTCTCACCTTCAGCGCCTATCTGATCTCCTCCTTCAACTTTTCTTTCACGTTATTAACACCTTGGATAAACTGAAGTTAGCCTGTATCGAAAGACCATGGCATTCGAACGAAAAAGAGGCCAAACCAACGGACACCGGAGCTTTTATATGCTAGAAATCACCAAAAGACATAACACAGGCGCTGCCACCACGGCCTAATTATGTAATTAACCTGCAAGCGCAGACACCTAATTTTTGAGCAGATCCCACGAGGTATTATCCTACACTGCCATTTACTTCAAAACGGCAGTAAACGGGCTTTTTCGCATCAGGCTTCCAGACTTTTCTTTCAGTGGCGGGAAAAGTATTAATTTCCTTTTGCTCTAGCATGTTTTGTTTTCTGCCCGACAAACGTAAACATAGTCGCAAGGAGCAAGTGAATAAATTTTTATTGAGAACAATAATTACGTAAAGTTGTCCTCGGTTTCCTTTGAAACACCCCTGATGAACAAATCACTCAGGAGCCCTCCTCCGCGACACTTTTCTGTCTTCCGTCCTGCACTCCTTCCTTCATCCTCTCCTTCATTCCTTCCCTCAAGGCGCGGTTCAGGTGTCCACCTGAAATGAGACAGTGGCTGAGTCTTTCCTTTACACAAAGACAATTTTCCTTCGTGGTGAGGCAGGGGTGTCCACTAATAATCGGCGCCATTGCTCGTGGTTGGACCACTCGGCTGTTGAGCCGAAGGAATCGGATTCGAATCCAGCTGCGGTGGCTGCGTTTCAATCAAAGAGAAAAGAAAGAGGCGCCCGGGTGCTTTGCGATGTTTAAATTATTCCTGGGCCCTCCACTACTCCACTTCTTTCTCTCTTTCTTCTTCCACTCCCATCTTCCTCTCTTCCCTCACAGCGCGGATGATGCGTCCACCGTGAAATCAGTAATTGCGCCTTTCATTTGCTACCCGCCGCGGTGGCTCAGTAGTAAGGGCGCTCGACTACTGATCCGGAGTTCCCGGGTTCGAACCTGACCGCGACGGCTGCGTTTTTATGGAGGAAAAACGCTAAGGCGCCCGTGTGCTGTTTGATGTCCGTGCACGTTAAAGATCCCCACGTGGTCGAAATTATCCCGGAGCCCTCCACTACGGCACCATCTTCTTCCTTTCCTCTTTCACTCCCTCCCTTATCTCTTCCCTTACTGCGCGGTTCAGGCGTCCAACGATATATGAGACAGATACTGCGCCGTTTCCTTTCCCCAAAAAACCATTTATTATTATTATTAATTTGCTAGTTTCTCAGTGGACACATCAACTCAGCCGTGAGGGAAGGGACAAATGCGGCAGAAAAAGAAGAAAGAGGTGCAGCAGTGGAGGGTCCGTGTGCTGCGCGATATCAGTGCACCTAATGATCCCTAGATTGTCTAAACTATTTCGTGGCCCTCCAATACGGCGCCTCTTATTTCCTTTCTTCTTTCACTCCCTCTTTTATCTCTTCCCTTGCGGCTCGGTTCACGTGTCCGCCGATATGTGAGACAGATATTGCGCCATTTCCTTTCCACAAACACCAATATTTATATGAATTTTTCATTTACTTAAAAATGTGGAGTGTCCAGAGCTAGTGAGAGAGTTACTGCGCTTTTTCCTTTCCAATAAAAAATAGATATTTTTATTGGTCGCGCTATTGCGTTGTGAACGTGCTGGCATGTGCCGGGCCGCCTTCAGACGACAGTGTATTCGTTTGTAAGGAACCCGGCGCGGTAGCTCAGTGGTTGCGGTGCTCGGCTACGGATCCGGAGTTCCCCGGTTCGAACCCGACCGCGGCGGCTGCGTTTTTATGGAGCCAAACGCTAAGGCACCCGTGTGCTGTGCGATGTCAGGGGTCGTTAAAGATCCCCGGGTGGTCGAAATTATTCCGGAGACCTCAACTACGGCACCGCCCTCTTCCTTTCTTCTTTCACTCCCTCTTTTATTTCTTCCCTCACGGCGCGGTTCAGGTGTCCAACGATATACGAGACAGATACTGCGCCATTTCCTTTCCCCCGAAACCAATTATTATAAATTATTATAAGGGATGCAACGCGCAACAGTCACACACTAGGTAGACACTTGACAGGTGTTATGAAGGGAGTGACGAATAAAGTAGTGAAAGGGTGCAGAAAATGTAAGCTTAACCGTCATGCAACTGTGAGGAAATAAATTTGGGTTAAAGGATTTCGCAAGAAAGCGCAAAAATTGCGGGATATGCGGTGTGCGCTGATTTCTGATGATATTGCGCAATTCTAGAAGGCAAAGCTGAAGAACAAACAAGTGCTTGTACGACCGTTCGTTAGTACTGCATGAAGATAAGATGTAGCTATCACCTTTGAGAGCTATACACTGTTTCATCCTCGAAGTAACTGAACACTAAACATTTAAGATTCTTGTTTTCGTTGTATCCAAGCGCTCATTGCTTGAACTTGTACAGTTAGATGGATGGACGGAACCAACTTTTATTTGAAAAAAGGAAAGAAAAAAGTCTTCCAGGGTGGTCTCCTACTGGTCCAGGAGTCCTCGGGCTTGGGCCTCACATAAGGCGCGATCCACCAGCCATTTCTGGCCGGCGGGCTGAGCGGTCCTTAAAGCAGCCTCCCAGGAAGAATGAGTGGGATTGGGGATGGGGGTACTGCCTGTGGGAAAGGACATTCCGAAAGGTAGTGGAAAAGTGTGGATCTGGGCACACCACACGTGTTACAATGAGGAGGAGAGGTGGGTTGAAATAAAACAGCCCGTCTGTAATTGTCGCCATGTGGCGTTGTATAATGGCGACAAAGTACTGTGGGGGTGGTGTTAATGTCATGCGGCTGTGTATGTAGAATACTATGATTCGATGATATGCATAAAGGACCGATGGGGCCTCTTGCGCAGGGATGGGTGCCTGATCGTCCGGGGTCCGGGAGGAGAGTTCTCGGGCCAGCGCATGAACGCGCTCATTACCGGGGATCGAGGCATGTCCAGGGATCCACGACAGAATAACCGTTCGGTCGAGAGAGGTGGCTGTGGCAAGAATACGGTGTGTGGCCGGAGTCGCCACGACCTTTAGGTAGTGACGGTATGCAGTCTGGGAATCTGTGCAAATCTCGGTTATGTTTTTGTCAATGGTGGAGTGGGCCAGCGCAAGTGCGATGGCGGCTCCTTCCGCCTCTGCAGGTTAATTAGTTCGGATAGTGGCGGCGGCCCCCACAGTGCCGTCTTTATAGGCTGCGACTGCCGTGAAGAATCCTACTTTAGAATTTTCTGCAACGTCGTAATAAAGGATATCGGAGCGGTTGCTGTATGTTTTGGTTAAATAGCTCGCTCGGGCCTGCCGCCTACCCTGATGGAGGCTAGCGCTCATATTGCGCAGTCGGGGCTTCTGATATATGTGATTCTGCGTGCGCAGAGAAATTATGTAAGGTGTAGGACTTGTTGGGGTGGGAATGGGTGGGTTGAGTGATTTGAGTGCACATGAAAGACCCGTCGGGGTTCGAAATTATTCTGGAGACCTCCAATACGGCACGTCTTCCTTTCTTTATTCTGTTAGAGCTCCTTTATTCCTTCCCTTACGGCGCGGTTCAGGTGTCCGCCAAGATAATAATAATAATAATAATAATAATAATAATAATAATAATAATAATAATATTAATAATAAAAGAATAATAATAATATTATTATTATTATTATTAATAATAATAATAATAATAATTGGTTTTGGGGGAAAGGAAATGGCGCAGTATCTGCCTCATATATCGGTGCACACCTGAATCATGCCGTAAGGAAAGGGATAAAGGAGGGAGTGAAAGAAGAAAGGAAGATATAAGGCAGATGCTGGTGCCATTTCCTTTCCCCAACAACCAACTTTCATTTCATTTCATTCTTCACATGCACTGAACCCACCGCTGTGGCTCAGTGGTTAGTGCGCTCGGCTACTGATCCGGAGTTCCCGGGCTCGAACCCGACAGCGGCGGCTGTTGGGCGGCAAGTTGGTGGCGTCTGGGGCTCGGAGGTCCTTGGCTGCAGTTATCAGGGCCAGGCGAAGCTGGCGCGGTTGAAGGTCATTTAAGTCCCCCGTTTGAACGAAACACTATCTTGTAGGCATCCTCAGGCAACCGCGGCTGGTGTTGCGACCTTAGCGCCGGGAGACGCGTCGCGCGCAGCTGCGACGCTTGGTGTACGGAATTTGCAGGTCGTGAGCCAGTGGTGGCGTTCGCCTGGTCCTGGATTTTCGGTGCTCCTTTCTGACGGGTGGGTAAGCTGAGGATATGGTTCCAGTCCCTGGGATCGTAGTCCTTTGGGTTGATGGTCTCTCCGATCACTTAGACTTCCATACGGTCGATGTTGGGGAGGTATAAGCGGCTTAGGCTTAGCGCACTGTGGCGCGAGGCCTAGTGCGGCAGCTGATCGGCAAAGGGCGGTTTTCGGCCCGTGGGCCCACTTAGGGGGACGGATGGTCACCAAATTTGAACAGATGGTACAATAATACAGTTGTAAATATCACCGAAGCTATATAAATATATACTGTCTTTTGTGGGCACATTTAATGTCGTTTCGAAGAAAGGAAGTTGTTTAACAAACGAAAAAAATGCCTACTACTGTGTGTGTGGCAGTATATAAGGCTATCTATGGAAACCGCCACTTGCTCGAGCACAAACGTAGCCAGGGAGATGCAGCTTTCCGCTTCCGACCATGGTTAACCAGAGCTAAACTACCAGCAATTTTTTTAACCCGCCGAGGTGGTTCACTGGTTGGAATGCTCGCCTGCTCAAGCCCTGGACGCAGAGTGCAATCCCGCTGCGGCGGCCGCGCTTCGATCGAGACGAAACTAAAATGTCGCCCTCCACTACGGAGGCTCTCCGATCCTTCATTCTCTCTCACCTTCAGCGCCTATCTGATCTCCTCCTTCAACTTTTCTTTCACGTTATTAACACCGTGGATAAACTGAAGTTAGCCTGTATCGAAAGACCATGGCATTCGGACGAAAAAGAGGCCAAACCAACGGACACCGGAGCTTTTATATGCTAGAAATCACCAAAAGACATAATACAGGCGCTGCCACCACGGCCTAATTATGTAATTAACCTGCAAGCGCAGACACCCAATTTTTGAGCAGATCCCACGAGGTATTATCCTACACTGCCATTTACTTCAAAACGGCAGTAAGCGGGCTTTTTCGCATCAGGCTTCCAGACTTTTCTTTCAGTGGCGGGAAAACTATTAATTTCCTTTTGCTCTAGCATGTTTTTTTTCTGCCCGACAAACGTAAACATAGTCGCAAGGAGCAAGTGAATAAATTTTTATTGAGAACAATAATTACGTAAAGTTGTCCTCGGTTTCCTTTGAAACACCCCTGATGAACAAATCACTCAGGAGCCCTCCTCCGCGACACTTTTCTGTCTTCCGTCCTGCACTCCTTCCTTCATCCTCTCCTTCATTCCTTCCCTCAAGGCGCGGTTCAGGTGTCCACCTGAAATTGAAATGAGACAGTGGCTGAGTCTTTCCTTTGCACAAAGACAATTTTCCTTCGTGGTGAGGCGGGGGTGTCCACCAATAATCGGCGCCATTGCTCGTGGTTGGACCACTCGGCTGTTGAGCCGAAGGAATCGGATTCGAATCCAGCTGCGGTGGCTGCGTTTCAATCAAAGAGAAAAGAAAGAGGCGCCCGGGTGCTTTGCGATGTTTAAATTATTCCTGGGCCCTCCACTACTCCACTTCTTTCTCTATTTCTTCTTCCACTCCCATCTTCCTCTCTTCCCTCACAGCGCGGATGCGTCCACCGTGAAATCAGTAATTGCGCCTTTCATTTGCGACCCGCCGCGGTGGCTCAGTAGTAAGGGCGCTCGACTACTGATCCGGAGTTCCCGGGTTCGAACCTGACCGCGACGGCTGCGTTTTTATGGAGGAAAAACGCTAAGGCGCCCGTGTGCTGTTTGATGTCCGTGCACGTTAAAGATCCCCACGTGGTCGAAATTATCCCGGAGCCCTCCACTACGGCACCATCTTCTTCCTTTCCTCTTTCACTCCCTCCCTTATCTCTTCCCTTACTGCGCGGTTCAGGCGTCCAACGATATATGAGACAGATACTGCGCCGTTTCCTTTCCCCAAAAAACCATTTATTATTATTATTATTAATTTGCTAGTTTCTCAGTGGACACATCAACTCAGCCGTGAGGGAAGGGACAAATGCGGCAGAAAAAGAAGAAAGGTGCAGCAGTGGAGGGTCCGTGTGCTGCGCGATATCAGTGCACCTAATGATCCCTAGATTGTCTAAACTATTTCGTGGCCCTCCAATACGGCGCCTCTTATTTCCTTTCTTCTTTCACTCCCTCTTTTATCTCTTCCCTTGCGGCTCGGTTCACGTGTCCGCCGATATGTGAGACAGATATTGCGCCATTTCCTTTCCACAAACACCAATATTTATATGAATTTTTCATTTACTTAAAAATGTGGAGTGTCCAGAGCTAGTGAGAGAGTTACTGCGCTTTTTCCTTTCCTATAAAAAATAGATATTTTTATTGGTCGCGCTATTGCGTTGTGAACGTGCTGGCATGTGCCGGGCCGCCTTCAGACGACAGTGTATTCGTTTGTAAGGAACCCGGCGCGGTAGCTCAGTGGTTGCGGTGCTCGGCTACGGATCCGGAGTTCCCCGGTTCGAACCTGACCGCGGCGGCTGCGTTTTTATGGAGCCAAACGCTAAGGCACCCGTGTGCTGTGCGATGTCAGGGGTCGTTAAAGATCCCCGGGTGGTCGAAATTATTCCGGAGACCTCAACTACGGCACCGCCCTCTTCCTTTCTTCTTTCACTCCCTCTTTTATTTCTTCCCTCACGGCGCGGTTCAGGTGTCCAACGATATACGAGACAGATACTGCGCCATTTCCTTTCCCCCGAAACCAATTATTATAAATTATTATAAGGGATGCAACGCGCAACAGTCACACACTAGGTAGACACTTGACAGGTGTTATGAAGGGAGTGACGAATAAAGTAGTGAAAGGGTGCAGAAAATGTAAGCTTAACCGTCATGCAACTCTGAGGAAATAAATTTGGGTTAAAGGATTTCGCAAGAAAGCGCAAAAATTGCGGGATATGCGGTGTGCGCTGATTTCTGATGATATTGCGCAATTCTAGAAGGCAAAGCTGAAGAACAAACAAGTGCTTGTACGACCGTTCGTTAGTACTGCATGAAGATAAGATGTAGCTATCACCTTTGAGAGCTATACACTGTTTCATCCTCGAAGTAACTAAACACTAAACATTTAAGATTCTTGTTTTCGTTGTATCCAAGCGCTCATTGCTTGAACTTGTACAGTTAGATGGATGGACGGAACCAACTTTTATTTCAAAAAAGGAAAGAAAAAAGTCTTCCAGGGTGGTCTCCTACTGGTCCAGGAGTCCTCGGGCTTGGGCCTCACATAAGGCGCGATCCACCAGCCATTTCTGGCCGGCGGGCTGAGCGGTCCTTAAAGCAGCCTCCCAGGAAGAATGAGTGGGATTGGGGATGGGGGTACTGCCTGTGGGAAAGGACATTCCGAAAGGTAGTGGAAAAGTGTGGATCTGGGCACGCCACACGTGTTACAATGAGGAGGAGAGGTGGGTTGAAATAAAACAGCCCGTCTGTAATTGTCGCCATGTGGCGTTGTATAATGGCGACAAAGTACTGTGGGGGTGGTGGTAATGTCATGCGGCTGTGTATGTAGAATACTATAATTTGATGATATGCATAAAGGACCGATGGGGCCTCTTGCGCAGGGATGGGTGCCTGATCGTCCGGGGTCCGGGAGGAGAGTTCTCGGGCCAGCGCATGAACGCGCTCATTACCGGGGATCGAGGCATGTCCAGGGATCCACGACAGAGTAACCGTTCGGTCGAGAGAGATGGCTGTGGCAAGAATACGGTGTGTGGCCGGAGTCGCCACAACCTTTAGGTAGTGACGGTATGCAGTCTGGGAATCTGTGCAAATTTCGGTTATGTTTTTGTCAATGGTGGAGTGGGCCAGCGCAAGTGCGATGGCGGCTCCTTCCGCCTCTGCAGGTTAATTAGTTCGGATAGTGGCGGCGGCCCCCACAGTGCCGTCTTCATAGGCTGCGACTGCCGTGAAGAATCCTACTTTAGAATTTTCTGCAACGTCGTAATAAAGGATATCGGAGCGGTTGCTGTATGTTTTGGTTAAATAGCTCGCTCGGGCCTGCCGCCTACCCTGATGGAGGCTAGCGCCCATAATGCGCGGTCGGGGCTTCTGATATATGTGATTCTGCGTGCGCAGAGAAATCATGTAAGGTGTAGGACTTGTTGGGGTGGGAATGGGTGGGTTGAGTGATTTGAGTGCACATGAAAGACCCGTCGGGGTTCGAAATTATTCTGGAGACCTCCAATACGGCACGTCTTCCTTTCTTTATTCTGTTAGAGCTCCTTTATTCCTTCCCTTACGGCGCGGTTCAGGTGTCCGCCAAGATAATAATAATAATATTAAAATAATAATAATAATAATAGTAATAATAATAATAATAATAATAATAAATAATAATAATAATAATAACAATAATAATTGGTTTTGGGGGAAAGGAAATGGCGCAGTATCTGCCTCATATATCGGTGGACACCTGAACCATGCCGTAAGGGAAGGGATAAAGGAGGGAGTGAAAGAAGAAAGGAAGATATAAGGCAGATGCTGGTGCCATTTCCTTTCCCCAACAACCAACTTTCATTTCATTTCATTCTTCACATGCCCGGAACCCACCGCTGTGGCTCAGTGGTTAGTGCGCTCGGCTACTGATCCGGAGTTCCCGGGCTCGAACCCGACAGCGGCGGCTGTTGGGCGGCAAGTTGGTGGCGTCTGGGGCTTGGAGGTCCTTGGCTTCAGTTATCAGGGCCAGGCGAAGCTGGCGCGGTTGAAGGTCATTTAAGTTAAGTCCCCCGTTTGAACGAAACACTATCTTGTAGGCATCCTCAGGCAACCGCGGCTGGTGTTGCGACCTTTGCGCCGGGAGACGAGTCGCGCGCAGCTGTGACGCTTGGTGTACGGAATTTGCAGGTCGTGAGCCAGTGGTGGCGTTCGCCTGGTCCTGGTTTTTCGGTGCTCCTTTCTGACGGGTGGGTAAGCTGAGGATATGGTTCCAGTCCCTGGGATCGTAGTCCTTTGGGTTGATGGTCTCTCCGATCACTTAGACTTCCATACGGTCGATGTTGGGGAGGTATAAGCGGCTTAGGCTTAGCGCACTGTGGCGCGAGGCCTAGTGCGGCAGCTGATCGGCAAAGGGCGGTTTTCGGCCCGTGGGCCCACTTAGGGGGACGGATGGTCACCAAATTTCAACAGATGGTACAATAATACAGTTGTAAATATCACCGAAGCTATATAAATATATACTGTCTTGTGTGGGCACATTTATTGTCGTTTCGAAGAAAGGAAGTTGTTTAACAAACGAAAAAATGCCTACTACTGTGTGTGTGGCAGCATATAAGGCTATCTATGGAAACCGCCACTTGCTCGAGCACAAACGTAGCCAGGGAGATGCAGCTTTCCGCTTCCGACCATGGTTAACCAGAGCTAAACTACCAGCAATTTTTTTAACCCGCCGAGGTGGTTCACTGGTTGGAATGCCCGCCTGCTCAAGCCCTGGACGCAGAGTGCAACCCCGCTGCGGCGGCCGCGCTTCGATCGAGACGAAACTAAAATGTCGCCCTCCACTACGGAGGCTCTCCGATCCTTCATTCTCTCTCACCTTCAGCGCCTATCTGATCTCCTCCTTCAACTTTTCTTTCACGTTATTAACACCGTGGATAAACTGAAGTTAGCCTGTATCGAAAGACCATGGCATTCGAACGAAAAAGAGGCCAAACCAACGGACACCGGAGCTTTTATATGCTAGAAATCACCTAAAGACATAATACAGGCGCTGCCACCACGGCCTAATTATGTAATTAACCTGCAAGCGCAGACACCTAATTTTTGAGCAGATCCCACGAGGTATTATCCTACACTGCCATTTACTTCAAAACGGCAGTAAACGGGCTTTTTCGCATCAGGCTTCCAGACTTTTCTTTCAGTGGCGGGAAAACTATTAATTTCCTTTTGCTCTAGCATGTTTTTTTTCTGCCCGACAAACGTAAACATAGTCGCAAGGAGCAAGTGAATAAATTTTTATTGAGAACAATAATTACGTAAAGTTGTCCTCGGTTTCCTTTGAAACACCCCTGATGAACAAATCACTCAGGAGCCCTCCTCCGCGACACTTTTCTGTCTTCCGTCCTGCACTCCTTCCTTCATCCTCTCCTTCATTCCTTCCCTCAAGGCGCGGTTCAGGTGTCCACCTGAAATTGAAATGAGACAGTGGCTGAGTCTTTCCTTTGCACAAAGACAATTTTCCTTCGTGGTGAGGCGGGGGTGTCCACCAATAATCGGCGCCATTGCTCGTGGTTGGACCACTCGGCTGTTGAGCCGAAGGAATCGGATTCGAATCCAGCTGCGGTGGCTGCGTTTCAATCAAAGAGAAAAGAAAGAGGCGCCCGGGTGTTTTGCGATGTTTAAATTATTCCTGGGCCCTCCACTACTCCACTTCTTTCTCTATTTCTTCTTCCACTCCCATCTTCCTCTCTTCCCTCACAGCGCGGATGCGTCCACCGTGAAATCAGTAATTGCGCCTTTCATTTGCGACCCGCCGCGGTGGCTCAGTAGTAAGGGCGCTCGACTACTGATCCGGAGTTCCCGGGTTCGAACCTGACCGCGACGGCTGCGTTTTTATGGAGGAAAAACGCTAAGGCGCCCGTGTGCTGTTTGATGTCCGTGCACGTTAAAGATCCCCACGTGGTCGAAATTATCCCGGAGCCCTCCACTACGGCACCATCTTCTTCCTTTCCTCTTTCACTCCCTCCCTTATCCCTTCCCTTACTGCGCGGTTCAGGCGTCCAACGATATACGAGACAGATACTGCGCCGTTTTCTTTCCCCAAAAAGCCATTTAATATTATTATTATTAATTTGCTAGTTTCTCAGTGGACACATCAACTCAGCCGTGAGGGAAGGGACAAATGCGGCAGAAAAAGAAGAAAGAGGTGCAGCAGTGGAGGGTCCGTGTGCTGCGCGATATCAGTGCACTTAATGATCCCTAGATTGTCTAAACTATTTCGTGGCCCTCCAATACGGCGCCTCTTATTTCCTTTCTTCTTTCACTCCCTCTTTTATCTCTTCCCTTGCGGCTCGGTTCACGTGTCCGCCGATATGTGAGACAGATATTGCGCCATTTCCTTTCCACAAACACCTATATTTATATGAATTTTTCATTCACTTAAAAATGTGGAGTGTCCAGAGCTAGTGAGAGAGTTACTGCGCTTTTCCCTTTCCTACAAAAAATAGATATTTTTATTGGTCGCGCTATTGCGTTGTGAACGTGCTGGCATGTGCCGGGCCGCCTTCAGACGACAGTGTATTCGTTTATAAGGAACCCGGCGCGGTAGCTCAGTGGTTGCGGTGCTCGGCTACGGATCCGGAGTTCCCCGGTTCGAACCCGACCGCGGCGGCTGCGTTTTTATGGAGCCAAACGCTAAGGCACCCGTGTGCTGTGCGATGTCAGTGGTCGTTAAAGATCCCCGGGTGGTCGAAATTATTCCGGAGACCTCAACTACGGCACCGCCCTCTTCCTTTCTTCTTTCACTCCCTCTTTTATTTCTTCCCTCACGGCGCGGTTCAGGTGTCCAACGATATACGAGACAGATACTGCGCCATTTCCTTTCCCCCAAAACCAATTATTATAAATTATTATAAGGGATGCAACGCGCAACAGTCAGACAATAGGTAGGCTCTTGACAGGTGTTATCAAGGGAGTGACGAATAAAGTAGTGAAAGGGTGCAGAAGATGTAAGCTTAACCGTCATGCAACTCTGAGGAAATAAATTTGGGTTAAAGGATTTCGCAAGAAAGCGCAAAAATTGCGGGATATGCGGTGTGCGCTGATTTCTGATGATATTGCGCAATTCTAGAAGGCAAAGCTGAAGAACAAACAAGTGCTTGTACGACCGTTCGTTAGTACTGCATGAAGATAAGATGTAGCTATCACCTTTGAGAGCTATACACTGTTTCATCCTCGAAGTAACTAAACACTAAACATTTAAGATTCTTGTTTTCGTTGTATCCAAGCGCTCATTGCTTGAACTTGTACAGTTAGATGGATGGACGGAACCAACTTTTATTTCAAAAAAGGAAAGAAAAAAGTCTTCCAGGGTGGTCTCCTACTGGTCCAGGAGTCCTCGGGCTTGTGCCTCACATAAGGCGCGATCCACCAGCCATTTCTGGCCGGCGGGCTGAGCGGTCCTTAAAGCAGCCTCCCAGGAAGAATGAGTGGGATTGGGGATGGGGGTACTGCCTGTGGGAAAGGACATTCCGAAAGGTAGTGGAAAAGTGTGGATCTGGGCACGCCACACGTGTTACAATGAGGAGGAGAGGTGGGTTGAAATAAAACAGCCCGTCTGTAATTGTCGCCATGTGGCGTTGTATAATGGCGACAAAGTACTGTGGGGGTGGTGTTAATGTCATGCGGCTGTGTATGTAGAATACTATGATTTGATGATATGCATAAAGGACCGATGGGGCCTCTTGCGCAGGGATGGGTGCCTGATCGTCCGGGGTCCGGGAGGAGAGTTCTCGGGCCAGCGCATGAACGCGCTCATTACCGGGGATCGAGGCATGTCCAGGGATCCACGACAGAATAACCGTTCGGTCGAGAGAGGTGGCTGTGGCAAGAATACGGTGTGTGGCCGGAGTCGCCACGACCTTTAGGTAGTGACGGTATGCAGTCTGGGAATCTGTGCAAATTTCGGTTATGTTTTTGTCAATGGTGGAGTGGGCCAGCGCAAGTGCGATGGCGGCTCCTTCCGCCTCTGCAGGTTAATTAGTTCGGATAGTGGCGGCGGCCCCCACAGTGCCGTCTTCATAGGCTGCGACTGCCGTGAAGAATCCTACTTTAGAATTTTCTGCAACGTCGTAATAAAGGATATCGGAGCGGTTGCTGTATGTTTTGGTTAAATAGCTCGCTCGGGCCTGCCGCCTACCCTGATGGAGGCTAGCGCTCATATTGCGCGGTCGGGGCTTCTGATATATGTGATTCTGCGTGCGCAGAGAAATCATGTAAGGTGTAGGACTTGTTGGGGTGGGAATGGGTGGGTTGAGTGATTTGAGTGCACATGAAAGACCCGTCGGGGTTCGAAATTATTCTGGAGACCTCCAATACGGCACGTCTTCCTTTCTTTATTCTGTTAGAGCTCCTTTATTCCTTTCTTTACGGCTCGGTTCAGGTGTCCGCCAAGATAATAATAATAATAATAATAATAATAATAATAATAATAATAATTTGTTTTGGGGGAAAGGAAATGGTGCTGTATCTGCCTCATATATCGCTGGACACCTGAACCACGCCGCAAGGGAAGGGATAAAGGAGGGAGTGAAAGAAGAAAGGAAGATATAAGGCAGATGCTGGTGCCATTTCCTTTCCCTAACAACCAACTTTCATTTCATTTCATTCTTCACATGCACGGAACCCACCGCTGTGGCTCAGTGGTTAGTGCGCTCGGCTACTGATCCGGAGTTCCCGGGCTCGAACCCGACAGCGGCAGCTGCGATTTTATGGAGGCAAAACGCTAAGGCGCCCGTGTGCTGTGCGATGTCAGTGCACGTTAAAGATCCCCAGGTGTTCGAAACAATTCCGGAGCTCTCCACTACGGCACCGCTTTCTTCCTTTCTTCTTTCACTCCCTCCTTTATCCCTTCCCTTACGGCGCGGTTCAGGTGTCCGCCGATATATGAGACAGATACTGCGCCATTTCCTATCCCCAAAAACCAATTGTTACTATTATTACATGCACGGATAACGCATAGCATACCGGCGTCCTTTGCATTTTGCCTACGCCGAAACGCGTCCGTTGCGGCCTTGACAAGAACTTGCGTCTTATCATTCCGCAGCAGAACGCCGCCTCCAGCAACGAAGCCACGGTCTCGGCGGCCGCACAGTGGTGCAGTAGTAGGTAAGAATATCTCTGAACGTAAGCAGACGCTCCTGGGATGGTGGAGGAGGTAAAACTCCAGCCTGGAAAGTGAGACCTCGGGCGAAGGACTGGACCTCCTCGTTACCCGTGAGACATGCGCGTGCGGGGGTCCAGATAAGGGTTGCGGGGTGGGTGCGGTGCCAGAAGCGTAGAATCCGAACGGCGGTGCGGAATATCAGGCCTTTGGCGAAATTGGATAGGGCGGATTTTGAGTCGGAGAAAGATTTGGTGGCAGAGATGGAGATGAGAGCGAGTGCAATGGCGGCTTCCTCGGCAATTTCCGATGAGTCTGTGGTGACGGATCCTGATGCGATTAATCGGGCCTGATTATTAGCGACGGCGAGAGCAATGCGGGAGCCCGACGAGTACACTGCCGCGTCCACGTAGGCAACCTCGGAACCGTTGCCGTAGAACTTGTGCAGGGCTTTGGCGTTGGCTGCCCTGGGTTCTCCGTCGTGCTCGGGGTGCATGTTCTTAGGTACCCGGCGCGTTTACGCCCCGCCGGCTCCCTCCCTATCCTTTACCGAGGTCTCCCACTGGCGCCGACTCCAGACCCGAATTGCTCACTACTCTATTCTCCTTCACGCCCGCTACCCCGATCAAGTCATCTCTTCCTGTAAGCTCCGCGGGAAACCGGGAGACTTCCTTCACGTCCACCTCTCATGTCCTGCCTCCCCACACCCTCCATCCCCAACCACGGCGGAGCCATAATGGAAGACTCTCCTGACCAGCTCCACTGCTGCTGACCAGCGCCGGATAATTACGGACGCCCTGAAGCGGACACCCCTCCAAGGGCAGTCCTTTGCACTGTAAGGGCAGCCCCCTAAGGGTTGCTTCGTGCCATGTTAGGCGGCCTGCCTTCCTCTGCATTGCCTGGCAATAAATGTTTTCCAGCACCATCACCACCTGGGGTACAGGCAAAATAAACAGGCGCCTAGGTGCTGTGTGATGCGAGTGCATGGCAAGTTACCAAAGCAGACCAAATCAGTTGGAAGCCCTGCGCTTCAGCACCTCTGCCTTTTCAAAGGGAAGGCTTTACTACGCTATGTTGACACGGTCGTGTTCACCAAAACGAGTCCGCAGCAGTTGTGGAGAACTCAGAGTAGGTAGTGTCAAACGATTGGTTGTAATCAAAAGACGATGATGTGAAAATGCTGCGCAAACAAAATTTTTCGAAATCAGATGAATATTTAATGACAGCCAAAAATGTCCAAAAAGTGAACAGGACCGAGGAAAAGTGGAGCCAAATGTGTAAACGCCGGAAGTGTGGGACCAAGTGCTCGGAAGTGTGGGCGGAACCAACACGAGACTCCAAATTTGAACACCTGAAATGAATACTGAGATGGTGGTGGTGGTTACAACTTTATTGCCACAAAATGTAAGTGATTAGTTGGGGCTGGGGCGAGTCCAGGGTGGCCTCCAGTCGGGGGCGACCTCTTGAGCTCGCGTGATGAGGGCAAGATGCGTTGTTTTCCTGCAAG
Organism: Amblyomma americanum; assembly: GCF_052857255.1. Classification (NCBI taxonomy): domain Eukaryota; kingdom Metazoa; phylum Arthropoda; class Arachnida; order Ixodida; family Ixodidae; genus Amblyomma; species Amblyomma americanum. The sequence continues at coordinate 203,360,412 of NC_135497.1, read as the reverse complement.
TGGCCACGAGCTTGTCCCATTCCTTTTCTGAGGGAGCTGGCAAGAGTGTCGTCCGAGGGGGTTTGCTAGATCAGTCCCATAACATACGGTCTTAGGTGGCGTGCGTCCCGTCACCGCATTGCGGGCATGCAGGGTCATATTCACCGTTTGGGACTAAACATAATCTGTAGGGGCTAAGAATTGCCTTTGTTTGTAGGCGTCTGAGTGTTGTGGCTTGCGCCCTGTCCAGGTCGGGATGAGGGTCGGGATACGTTCATCTTAGCTCGTGATAAAATTTGTAATCTCCGCGTACGAGCGAGGCGCCTTGGCGGGGGCGTCCGTTCCCAAGAGGTCTCCGGTCCCCCGGTTCGTTAAACCTCGGGGTAGTCGGCCGACTTAACAGCATCATTAGAACGGCATACAAGGCTGCCCTTGGCCTGCCAGCATACGCGAACTCAGATCGACTGCTGCAGTTGGGAATACTTATCACGCTCTCTGAGCTAATTGAATCCCACAAGACGGTACAAGTGACCCGCTTGTCGCGCACTGTTGCAGGACGCGTAATTCTCGACAAACTCCACATCCACCCCGTTGAGGAGGTGTGTGCAACATCGCATCTATCAGTCCACGTTTCTAGTAGACTAGTTGTTAAACCAGTAGCCAAGAACACACGACGCCCGCAGGAAAGCAAGGGCGCTGGCCCTTTAGGAACAGTACGAGAACTAACTGCGAGCAGTGTAGGTGGATGCAGCTCAACACATCAAAAGCGGAATATACGTGGCATGTGTGGCCACTCCATAGTCGGCCCTCGTTTACGCCACAACCTTTCACGTGAACACTGAGATGGAACGAGAGAAAATGCGCAGTTAAAAAAATCCAGTCAATAATTTAATTATCAATGAAAAGTGTTCAGCGTGAATTAAGGTGAATTAAGGGTGTTAATGGTGGATTGAGGGGAATTAGTGGTGCAAAGGTGCGGCGTGGAGCGATGCCACGCCAAACGGGAAATGAGTATATACCCCATCCGCTTCGACGCGTCGCTCCTACGCAATTGGTTGTTTGAAGTGACGTCACGATCACGTGAGACACACGGAACGACGGCGCACCAAAAAACAACTTGAATTGAGTATGCGGCCCCTTTCGCTTCAGCGCGCCGCTTGTACGCAAGTCGCTGTCTGGCCGCTGCCGCGTGCAGATGCTGTGTTCGCGCGCTGATGCCGTGGTGCTAATTTCGCGGTGTGTTGGTGTGTGGGATCATGTTTAAGCCGTCTGTGCCATCGCGCAGTGCAGATTCAACATCCAGACCACATATAAAGAGAGGCAAAGGAAGGCAAAGAGGAGTAATGAGAGGCGACGAGGGCTGAGGAGGCGCCAATACTGATCTCCGCAGTGATCGACGCAGTGATCTGTGATTTATTTCCCTTCATTTTCTTCTTCAATCCTTCCTTCGCGGTGTTATTGAGGTATCCACCGAGAGCGAGATAGAGACTGCGCTTCTCCGTGTTTTCATTACCAATGCTCAACGTTCAACCCTCAGCCACCACGGCGGTGGCAGCGTACCTGCGGCGTCCACCGAGAGTGAGAATTACTGCGCCTTCGATTTCATCATAGGCATTTTTTTGCACGCCGCACGCAAAACCCCCATTTCACCTCTCTCCCTCCTTTCAATATATACAGTGCAGCTATTATTTTTTCGTCTCCAATAATAATAATAATAATAATAATAATTGTTTTGGGGGAAAGGAAATGGCGCAGTATTTGTCTCATATATCGTTGGACACCTGAACCGCGCCGTAAGGGAAGGGATAAAGAGGGAGTGAAAGAAGAAAGGAAGATAGAGGTGCCGTAGTGGAGGGCTCCGGTATAATTTCGACCACTTGGGGATCTTTAACGTGCACTGACATCGCACAGCACACGGGTGCCTTAGCGTTTTGCCTCCATAAAAACGCAGTCGCCGCGGTCGGGTTCGAACCCGGAAACTACGGATCAGTAGTCGAGCGCCCTAACCACTGAGCCACCGCGGCGGGTCTCTCCAGTAATCGTGTTTTATTATCCCTGCCCAAACACCTTCGCCTTTCCTCCCAACACTTCTCGCTTTTCCAAGTCCAGCATGCGTGTCAGGCGAATATATGTCAGATGGGCCCGCTTTCACCGGCAATAAAGGCCACTGCTCTAAAAAAGAAAGCATACCACATTTCATTAAATGAAGAAAGATGTGCTGTAGTGGAGGGCTCCAGAACAATTTCGACCACTTGGGGATCTTTAACGTGCAATGAGATCGCACAGCACAACGGGCGCCTTTTTGCGCTTCGCCTGCATCGAAACGCTGCCAGCGGGTTCGGGTCTGGGCCCGGGTAATCCGGCTCACTAACGACGCTGCTCTAACCACTGAGCCACGGCGGCTGGTTCATCTCCCACGTCGCAATATGCAATTTATAATATCGAGGGGTGCCAGCTTGCAACCGACAAGCTAGGAAAGTGATGGTTTCCTTGCCGTCCGGGGCTGTTATCTAGGGCCACTCGCCGATTGTGGTAAGGACTTCGTTTTTAAAGGGGGTATCTGCTTGTAAAGACGTCGTAGTGTCTTTAGCGGACGCGTCGTTGCAAAGCGCGTCGCTTCTTTCAATCTTTGCTCTCACAGCTCTTTCTAGGGGAAAGAGCTCTTTCAGCAGACGTGCCTCCGTCTGCGCGTGGTTGTGAATGTGAACTAGCTGGAGCCAGTGGACAGGCACCTGCAGTTTCATTTTCATCCTTCCTTCAGTCGCAACAACCGACAAGCTGTCTCGAGTAATGGTTTAACTGTGAGAATTTGTTGCTTTTAAGAGCGTTAGCTCTCATTTCTCATGTTTATCGATTTATTGGAGTCTGCTACAACCTCCCATTGGCCTCAAATTTTCGAAATGCGAGGAATTCAAGATGACGGCCCCTCAGTAAATCGATATGGCAACCCAATTGGTGATTGATTGGTGATGTCATTAGTATATCGAATAGGTTATTGACTGGTGAAGTCACTGATTTTGTGACGTTATAATTAACTAGTAACGTGACTATGTTTAATCGCTTATAAACTGAGTAATTAAAGCGCTCATCATAAAACTAATTAGATATTTGGAATCCTCTAGATGAGTAGCACACTTTGGACGCCAATATCAACTAATGACTTTATTATATAGTTATGGTTAGGTTTATATTTAATTTCTTATAATTAATTAACAAATAACGTCATGATCTAACTAATGACAATTGCGTAGTGGGCTCGATGACTATAACATGTTAGGCTCCAAGATCACCTAATTAGGTTAATGTTTATTTATGGTTAGGTTTAACATGGCGGCCGTGACGTCAGCACCCGGCAGCTCACATTTTCATTCCTCATGGCTTACTGCTTGAGGTAAGGAAAAGTGGCCCTCCAAATAATATAACAATAATAATTGGTTTTGGGGGAAAGGAAATGGCGCAGTATCTGTCTCATATATCGTTGGACACCTGAACCGCGCCGTAAGGGGCGGGATACATGCGACGATTTTGTTTATGAAAAACGCGCGGCAGAAAGCGCCGCGGTTGCGCGGCGAGGAGAGTTCGCTGGTTGCGAATACATGGAGCGAAGAACCAGCGGACGCCGCCTCAGTGTGGCCTGACGAGATGAAAATATTGTAACAGTTGTTACACAGAAAAGGAACTGCAGCGGCTGAACGAGGTGGGCACCAGAGAAACGGACCTACACTTCAGCGTCGTCTACTTCTAGAGGCTGCGATCTCTTTCTTCTTCTACTTCCAATCCTCGTGGCACTGCCCCCTCTTCAGGAGCATCGCCCCGATGCGGTGTTACCGTCAGACAGAATAGCGGGTAGAAAAAGTGTTCAAGAGGTACACCACGAGTCTGACATCAGCCGCAAAGTCACTCGGGGGGGTCGCTCGTAGTACGGCTTCATTCGCACCACATGCACAACGTCGCTGCGCTTGCCGTTGTGCGATGAACGAGCTGGCGAGGCTGGTGCAACTTCGTACGTTACGTCGCTGAGGCGGCGGACAACAAGGTAAGGGCCGAAGTAGCGGCGCAGTAACTTTTCGGACAGCCCGCGACGAAGAACGGGCGTCCAAACCCACACATAGTCGCCTGGGTGGTAGGTAACGTAGCGGCATCCAAGGTTGTAGCGGTCAGCATCGATCTGCTGCTGACGGTGAATGCGGTGTCTGGCCAGTTGCCGTGCTTCTTCCGCGCGCTGAACATAGGTGGCGACGTCGACAACAAGTTCACTCTCACTGTCAGGGGGGTCCACGGGTAGCATAGCATCGAGGGGGGTGGTAACCTGTCGACCGAAGACTAATTCGAACGGAGTGAACTGCGTCGTCTCTTGCTGCGCGGTATTATACGCGAATGTTGCGTATGGGAGAATTTCATCCCATGTCTTGTGCTCGATATCAATATACATGGAAAGCATGTCGGTCAAGGTCCTGTTGAGGCGTTCTACCAAGCCATTTGTCTGCGGGTGGTAGGCTGTTGTACGTCTATGGCTGGTGTGCGTGAGCTTGAGTACAGCCTGAGTGAAGCGGGCCGTAAATGCAGCTCCATGGTCAGTAATGATAGCTGCAGGAGCGCCATGACGCAGGACGATGTTGTGGACGAATAAGTCGGCGACTTCAGCAGCAGTACCGTTTGCAAGTGACGTGGTCTCAGCGTATCGGGTCAAATAATCTGTCGCGACCACCGGTTTCCTCTGGTCGACTTCGGAAAAGGGCAGAGGAGGTCTATGCCAATTTGCTGAAAAGGGGTCTTTGGTGGTGCTATGGGCTGCAGAAAGCCGGCTGGCTTCAGAGGAGGAGATTTGCGCCGTTGGCAATCCCGGTATGTTGTTACGTATCTACGCACGGATGGGAGTAAATTGGGCCAGTAATACTTAAGCCGAATCTTTGCCAGTGTGCGACTAACCCCCAAGTGGCCGGCGGATGGTTCATCATGACAAGCGCTTAAGATTTCGGAGTGTAACTGGGATGGCACGACAAGCAGGAACGTCTCTTTGTTGCTGTCAAAGTTGCGCTTGTAGAGGACTCCACGCCGCAGAATGAAGGTCTGTAGTCCACGGCGAAACACATGAGGTACATGAGAATTCAAACCCTCCAGATACTTAACGAGTGGCGCCAACTCAGAATCTGCTCGTTGAAGCTGCGCCATACGGGAGATGCTAATGGCACAAAGAACAGGGCCATCTTCTGGGATGTCTTGCGTAGCCGGTTCCACGGGCGCTCGTGATAAACAGTCCGCGTCCTGATGCTGCCGACCCGATTTATAGACGACCGTAACGTCGTACTCCTGTAAACGGAGGCTCCATCTGGCCAACGGGCCAGAAGGGTCTTGAATGCTGGCCAGCCAGCATAGCGAGTGATGATCGCTGACAACACGAAACGGTCGGCCGTAGATGTAAGGTCGAAACTTACTCAGAGCCCAGATGACGGCAAGGCACTCTTTTTCGGTCGTCGAATAGTTCCGTTCCGATTGAGAATGTGTGCGGCTCGCGTAGGCGATTACTCGCTCTGCGCCGTCCTGCCACTGTACGAGGATCGCTCCGAGGCCGACATTGCTGGCGTCAGTGTGGACATCAGTCTCTGCATTCTCGTCAAAATGAGCTAGTATTGGTGGACTTTGAAGGCGGCAGCGGAGTTCCTCGAAGGCTGCGTCTTGGGCACTTCCCCATACGAAGTGTGTGTCATCTCGAGTCAAGGCAGTCAATGGCTCAGCTAGGCGAGAAAAATCTTTAACAAAGCGGCGGTAATACGAGCAGAAGCCCAAAAAACGTCGGAGGGCCTTCTTGTCGGTTGGGCATGGGAAACTGGAGACGGCGGAAGTCTTGTCGGGGTCTGCAAGAACACCTTGTGCGCTGACAACATGTCCTAAGAAACGGAGCTCCTCGAAGGCGAAATGGCATTTCTCTGGCTTGATCGTTAGTTCTGCAGACTGAAGAGCTTGAAGGACAATGCGCAATCGCTGCAAGTGTTGTTCGAAGCTAGACGAAAAGATGACCACGTCGTCCAGGTACACAAGGCACGTCTGCCACTTCAAACCAGCTAAAACAGTGTCCATCATGCGTTGAATTGTGGCCGGAGCGGAGCAAAGTCCAAACGGGAGCACCTTAAATTCGTACAGACCGTCGGGTGTCACGAAAGCCGTTTTCTCGCGGTCTCGCTCGTCCACCTCGATCTGCCAATATCCGCTTTTCAGATCTAAGGAAGAGAAGAACCTGGCGTCCCGGAGTCGGTCAAGGGCATCATCGATCCTCGGGAGTGGGTATATGTCCTTTTTGGTAACATTATTCAGTTTCCTGTAATCCACACAGAATCGCAACGTGTTGTCTTTCTTTTTCACCAGGACCACCGGCGACGCCCACGGACTTGTTGACGGCTGTATAACGTCGTCTGCAAGCATTTCATCGACTTGCGTCCTAATAGCTTCGCGCTCTTTAGGCGAAACGCGGTATGGACGCTGACAAACTGGTGGCGTGGCCGAATCGGTGACAATGCGATGCTTGGCTACCGGCGTACGTCCGACCTTGGAGCTCGCCGCGAAGCAATCTTTAAAATCAAGTAGCAGCGACGACAGAAGGTTCTTCTGATGAGGTGACAACTCCGGGTTGAGTTTAACCTTCTGAAGGGCGTTACTTGGTGCGGCATCGTCGTGAAGATTCACCTGTACGGGGAACAGATTCGGCAACCTATCTACGTCTTCGAGGAAGGCGACGGCCGTTCCCTTGGCGAGGTGCTGAATTTAGTTCGTGAAATTCGTCAGAAAAACTGCCGCACAGCCGTCATTCAGTTCAACAAGACCGCGCGCGATAGCCACACCCTTCTCGAGCAACACCGAAGGGTGACTGTCCGCAATACCTTCGTAGTCGTGAAACGAGTCGTTCCTCACTAACACCAGCACACTGGACCGTGGTGACAGCATTACGTCGTCTTCGACTATACGCAGAGCGTTGACTCCTGGACCTTCTGTATTACTGTGCGCCACGGCTTGCTTCGTCGAAAATGTGACTCGCGCCTCGTGTAGATCGATCACAGCACCGTTTGCCTGTAGAAAGTCGAGTCCCAGGATCAAATCTCTCGAACACTCGCTCAACACGACGAATTCACCCACGTAGATGAAACCGCGAATGCCGACTCGGGCTGTGCACCTTCCGGCCGGCCTAATGAGGTGACCCACAGCCGTGCGAATGCTAGGGCCCAACCATGGTGTCAAAACTTTGCTCAATTCCTGGGCGAGGGTGTGGCTCATCACGGAATAGTCAGCCCCAGTATCAAGTAAAGCGATGGTGTCAGTTCCGTCAATCGTCACACGCAAATCAGAAGTAGCGCGTCGGATGCTGTCGCTACCCTGCCCCGGTGAGGAATCAGCGTATCGGTATATCGGCGGCGGAGGATCTTCAGTTTTCCCGACAGCAGCGGCCTTGCCTCCGGAGATGGCTGGAATTAGTTTTCCCGGCGTGGACTGGGAGAACGCCGCTCAGGGTAGCCGGCGTCTCGGCGAGGGCTTGGGGAACGGTAACGCAGCGGAGATGACGACCTAGGATCGTAGCGACCGTATGTCCCAGGCCTCTGACGGGCCGACAGATGAGCTTCAATTTCGAATGGTCGTTCGCCATTCCGGGGGCAAGGGTCGTCGGGCGCGAAACCACGCAGACCCACTCGGCTGTACGGGCAGGCCCTGTAAAGATGTCCCGCCTCACCACAGTGGTAGCAAAGAGGCCGCCGGTGCGGTGCACGCCACACTTCACACTTCCGTGGCCGCTGATAAGCTGGTCGAGCAGGCACACGGGAAAGACCAGACTGCTGCGCTGCGTGAGTCGCGGTATTCACGTCATAGCCTGGCGTTGGGGCCCGGCAGAGGAGAGATGCATAGGTTGGTCTGACCTCAGTCTGTCTTGGGATCTCAGGCAGTTGTTGCTGCTGTGCTGCTAGGCGCACCTCGTTCCGGACGACTTCAGACAGCGATGTAACAGACGGCGCGCCGGGAGGCAGCTGGAGGGCTTGTAATTCCTCCCTGACGATCGACCTGATGAGGTCCCGTAAAACGGCCGCATCATTCCCTAGCGGCATCGAAGAAACATCGGGCCCAAGCGTGCTTACATCCCGATTGTATTGCCGGTCTCGTTGCAGGAGCGTCGTCTCCATGGTAGTCGCTTCCGTGAGGAATTCGGCAACAGTACGCGGTGGACTGCGCACAAGACCGGCGAAAAGTTCCTGCTTGACCCCGCGCATGAGGTGGCCAAGCTTCGTCTCCTCCGCCATGGATGGGTCAGCACGCTTGAAGAGGCGCGTCATGTCCTCTACATACATGCGGACGCTTTCGTTAGTCCGCTGGTTACGGGAGCGAAGCGCAGCTTCAGCTTTCTCCCGGCGGTCTGCGTTGGGGAATGTAGCTATGAAATGTGTCCCAGGTGGACAGGTTGCTCTCGTGGTTCTCGTACCATGACCTAGCGGAGTCCTCGAGCGCAAAATACACATTATGGAGCTTACGGTCGTCGCTCCAACCGTTGTAGCGGGCGACTCGCTCGAAGGTGTCCAGCCAGTCTTCCGCATCTTCGTACACGTCACCGTGAAAAGATGGCGGTGCTCGCGGCGTGTGGTAGAGGATGGGCGCCGGGAACCTACTGTCTGTGGCCATTTCCGGTGGGACCGTCGGTCGAGGCTGCGTCTTCCTCGTCGGGTTGTCAAGAGGCCCGAACTCAGTTGTCTCACCGCGGAGGCGGCGGCTTGGGCGCTGATGGACCGGTGTGAGTGCCATCTTTATCTCGTAGGCGTACGCAGGTCGGGAAGCGTACCCAGCACTGCTCCACCAGATGTGTAACAGTTGTTACACAGAAAAAGAACTGCAGCGGCTGAACGAAGGAAGGAAGGAAGGCCTAAGACGTTGCTGGCACATACCCACTACGGGGGAGTGGCCAAGACACAGGCGGTTAATTACTGGATACAGGAAAGTTTTGACGGGAAAAGGAGTGGTAATAGTATGTAGTCTGAGAGCTTGGAAGAGGGAAGGAAAGGGGTCCAGTTAACTTGGAAATCAAAGACGGGACAGTTGCTTAATGTGCGTAATAGTACACAATGCCTGTAATGTTGCAATGTCGTACTGACTGAGGGCGGTAAAAAGAAATTAGAATGGGAGTCGCTGCGTTTCTTGAAGAAAATTTTGCACAGCAGAGCGCACACTCCTGTCGCTTCGTCCAAGCAAAGAAGCGCCAATCGAAAGAACAACCGCGGAAGACACAGGCAAGCCCAGTTGATGAAATGGAATTTGCAAAAGACGCTTCCTCAAATGAGAGAAGCGGCGGCAGAACAGCAGGAAGTGATCTATTGTCTCAGGTTCGGAACAAAAAGGGCACAGTGGGGAAGCTGCCAGCCCAGATCTGTGAAGGTAGAAATTTAGAAGGGGAACCCGGCAACGCAAGCGCGTGAAAGAGACCTCTAGTCTGCGTGAGCGCCAGTCTTTGCTACTCCAAGGATGCAGAAGATGCTGATATTCGGGAGATGATGTAAGAGCCGAGGCAGCAAATTCCTGAAATATTGTGTAGCTGCGAAACCTCACCGCAGCTGTATATGCACACGATGGCAGGACAGCAACAATCGGGCCGCTGAGAGAGGCTCTTGCTAAGGAATCTGCAACCTCATTTAAGTGAAAGCCCATGTGACCGGGTACCCAAAGCAACCTTACCGAATTTAGATGGAGCGGAATCAGGAACTTAAAGAGGCGTAATGGCCGAGAGTCAGTGGGTGAGGATAAGGAAGAGCAAATGGACAGAGAGAGTCTGTCATAACCACGGCCTGGGAAACGGTAGATTCTAATTTTCGTAAGGCTAAGATTACTGCTAATAATTCAGCCAGAAAAATTGGAGTGAAGTCAGGAAGACGGAGAGAAAAAGACCAATCCAGTGAAGGCGAAAAAATTCCCACACCTGCCTTTTCGCGATCCTGCGAGGCATCGGTAGCAATAAGAACATGAGAGGGAAAGGACCTTAGGTGGTCCTGCAATAGACCCTGAAGAAGCGGGAAGGGCTGCAGCTTTGCATTTGATGGGAAAATGTCATCGAATTCAATCTGGACAGATGAGGAGTTGTTATATATTTGGCGGACATCTGTGAAATGAATATTTATGCAATCAAGGAGGGACTGCACGTAACATATCTGCGGGGTATGAAATCGAGACCAGGCAGCACTAAAAAAGGCAGAAGAACGAACGAACCAGAGAAACAGACCTACACTTCAGCGTCGTCTACTTCTAGAGGCTGCGATCTCTTTCTTCTTCTACTTCCGATCCTCGTGGCAATATTTTCGCCAAAAGAAAATAAACAAATAAGATTTAAAAACCATTCTTCTTTGTTTATAGCAACTAAATACAATAGAAACATTCTAATCATTTGTTTACGATTGAGGTTAGCAACTTTTTGGAATGTTTCGGTTTTTTTGTGCTCGTTTAAGTGGAGCGCACACGCTGGATGGCTACACTGTGTGGAGACGAGGTAAACGAGGTACAGATGCGAGCAGCTCTTTTTGGGCTGATCCTTCGTCCTATCGACTTCGTTTTTGTTTGAGAGTGGTTGAGCCTTTCGCTACTCTTTAGACTCGTCTCTCCATGGGGGTACTCCGTCGACTACTTCTGCTGAAGAAGTTACTCCTCATGAAGGTGAGAGAACTAGAAGAGAAGAGGAGCAGAAAAAGGAGATTCTGGGTCCATCTCGTATGGGAGGCGCGAAAAATGGAAGGCGAGTACCACATCTCGGTAAGTACGTTTTGGCTATTGCTAGCGGTTGACCAATGCACCATTTCGGAAATCGCAGCGCCGCGAAAAAACCTAGCGGGCGCGCGACGCATTATGGGAAAAATGAGCGAGCGCCGACCGGCCGGTCATCTTTCCTGTCTCCTGCGTTTGCATAGTTGTGGTGTGTGTGTGTGCGTGCTTTGTTTGGTTTGAGATGTCGTGTATTTTTTGGTGGTGGGCGGTTGCAGGTGCGCTATATTAAGTGTTACGTGCCTGTTGGTCACTTAGTGACCGCAGCCACTACTGCACGCGATGTCGTCGAAGTGCCGAGGGGGCGGTCAGACTTGTGTGCCTGGTTGCGACAACAACACGCTGAGAGACAAGAACGTTTCATTTCATGCGTTCCCTGCAAATGAAAAAGAAAAAAAGGAGTGGGTGAGAATTAACCGCCAGGGAAGTGCTGGTCGCTTCTCTTTGTGGCAACCTTCTAAGCACCACCGGATATGCGGAGCCCACTTCAACGCAAGTGGACGCCGTGGTTATATGGACCGGCTGCCAACAATTTTCCCCCATAAAGTCATCAATCAGCTATCTCTTTCCTTTAATACCGGTAAGTATATATATTCATACTGTTATTGCATATTACCATAACTTCCAAATCCTTTCCAGTCGCGAAACGCAAGAAGACGAGCTCCAAAACTGCCTCTGCCAGCCCGGTGCTCCTTCTGAACGAGTTGGAGATCGGCTGCGTAGTTGTCGTGCCCCAATGCAATCGAAGTAAGCGACGCTTTAACTGTGCCATCTTTTTTCTGATGCTTCGGCTTTGTGTGTACGCATTTTCATGAAAGCGTTTTTTTTTGTACGCAGAGAGCGACGCAGTTTCCAAGGAGCCCACCCAGCTGACCTTCGGTGCACCGGCTTCGCCTCGCACGGAAACGGAAGGTTAGTGGTGGTTAAAAATTGTCGCTTTCTTCATTCCACTATGAAAACTTATTTTTCGCTTTTAACGGACCCCTATCGCGCCCACTGATACCGAGGTCCACGGGTGTTGTGGCAACCGGAATATTTATAGCGAGCGGCTTCTTCATCCAGTGAAAACTGACAAAACTTTTTCCCGCGAAGCCAGTTTTCCGCGAGCTTTTGCAGCTAGCCATTGGACGTCTGCATGATAGGTTGCATGTTAGGAGTGGCAGAACCTCATGTGTTCTGTGACATAAATGTCATCAGTGATTTCTACCGTGCATATGTTACTACAGCGAGTTTTATGATAAACGCGGTACCTCTTCCACCAGTGCACGGCATTGTGAAACTTACCCATTTCATTTCTTTTTCCTCGACCTTATTCCCTTCACCCCAGCTTGGAGAAATGTCCCAAAAGTCAGGCTAGCCAAATTTGGCGGACTTGCTGGGTGCATGAAACCTAGTATTTATGTATTTTGGTTCACTACGGATACGGTCATGCAGCATGATTGGCGATTCCACACCAGTACGCTGGTAGCACAAGCTGCAACGTCGTCGAACTGCATGCTCAGGAGGGGAAACAAACAGCTCAGGAGGCTTAGAAGTATAACTGGATAGTATTGATCTGGACTTGCTGGTTGGTAGGCTGCTTGCACAGGTGGATCAGTGGAGTGAAAGAGAGTTGGGCTGTATGGCTTCGTTATCCTGGTTCTTTGTTGTCTGTATATCAATGTAAGCCGAGAGCAAAGGTTCAGAACACCCACTGTCGGCTGAAGTGACTATTTCAAAACCTGAAATCTGCATTAAAGCAGGGCCTAACTGTTCGCAAATCATTAAACAGTTCATTTTTTTTTAGGTGCCGACCACTCATACTCCATGGGGCCTCCAGACGAAGCATCTGCTGCCGCACTAAGAAAAGTCGCCCACCTTCTCGAACACTGCGAAAAACTCGAGCATGAAAATAGCTTGCTCAGCAAAGACAAATCTGAGCTCCAGAAAGAGGTCGAGGATCTGAAGTCTCAGCTGCACGATGTGAAAGTTGAGGCTCTCAAAGAGAAACTAAAACTAAAAGATTGTGTCTCCAAAGTTCACGATTTCGTTTCAGATGAGAAACGACTCGTGTTTTATACGGGCTTCAACTCCTTCAAAAAATTTGATGCGTTCGTTGAACATGTTGAATGCATGTACCAGGCACTGAAAACGGGTGCTGGCAGGCCACCAGCACTGACAATGAAAGAACAGCTTGTTGCAGTGCTTTGCAGGCTCAGAGTTGGCCTGCTAGAGCAGGATTTGGCATATCGCCTGAAAGTGTCTGTGGCGACCGTGAGTGCTATGTACTCATTTTGGGTTAATTTTTTGTATGAAATGCTAATCCAGGTACCAATGTGGCCATCACGTAACACAGTGTACCTGTTCATGCCAGACAATTTTAAAGAACTGTACCCATCTACACGCATTGTACTGGACTGCACAGAAATTTTTATCGAGAACCCATCTGACTACAAAACACAAAGCGACACTTTCAGCTCGTATAAGGGACATAACACCGCAAAAGGGCTCATTGGCATCACTCCAAACGGCTTCGTTTTTTTCGTGTCTAATCTTGCTCCTGGAAGACTTTCTGATCGAGAAATCACAAGACACAGTGGCCTGTATGAGTTGCTCGAGGAAGAGGACAGTGTAATGGCGGATAGAGGATTCCTCATTGAAGATGACCTCCGTCAGCTTGGAGTCAAATTAAACATGCCACCCATGTTGAATGGCCGCACGCAGTTGTCACTGGCAGATGAGTTAGCAACACGGCAGATAGCCAGTTTGCGAATCCATGTTGAGCGTGTCATCAGGGAAGTTAAAAACTTCAGGATACTCCGTGCCGTCTTTCCTAATGTTATGGCAGAGAAGCTGAACAAGATATAGAAAATTTGTTGTTATCTCAATAATTTCATGCATGAGCCCATTCTAAACCGATGAGCGATGGTGGCGTTTTTAATGTTTTGTATGTTGTGCATGGTCTACTGTAACGCAGTGGTGCTCAAACTTTTTCTTTCTCAGTTGAAGAAAGACCAACTTCATTTGGCTAAAATGCAGTCGGCTTCTGACAAGTTTCATTTATGTTTTGGCCAGCTTCGGTCACGGAGCCTGTCTTGGAAAGATTTGCTTTATGGAGGTTTAACGTCCCAAAGCGACTGAGGCTATGAGGGACCCCGTAGAGAAGGGCTCAGGAGATTTCGACCACCTGGGTTCTTTAACATGCACTGACATTGCACAGTACATGGGCCTCTAGAATTTTGCCTCCATCGAAATTCGACCGCTGCGGCTGAGACTTCAAAAGGTGCTGGCCGACATATTTAAAAGGGGTACGCAAACTGCACAGCACCTGAACAAATACTTAAATTCAGTTATGACTGGCTGTATAGTAAGATAGCAGTAAGCAGCTACAGCATTAGTCCCAAAATACTTTGCTAAGGCGGATGAAGACATGCATAAACATAGGTGCTTGGGGAATCTAGGAAGTTCTCCAAGAAACCAGAGAGTTCGAAAAAACGCAGTTTGAGAATCCCTGCTGCAGTGCAAGGCATTGAACTTGCGTTAAAGTACACTACTTCATGCACAGCAGACTAGAGCAGCATTTCTTGCTCTGCTGAAGTCTGAAGTTACTGTACAGGCTACATAGGGCTGCAATGTCTTATTTCTGTGACAGTGTTGTACAAATGATTTGAGCATAGAATGTGGCAGTACTATATCCGAGTCATGACTTGAAACCAAATCACCAGTCTCATTGCTGAACTACACAGACAATATGGAAAGTTGATGTTTGTAGCCATTGTCTTTTCTACCACAGATTGTCTTTCCTAACTTTTTGGAATGAAATCTGTAAAGTGAATTTCACTTTGTTATTTTTACATGTGTTAGTGACGTGCTCCTATTTTTCAAAAAATTGTGATATGTATAGTATTGTATATTTGTATATGTGTGTACTTTATATGTAAAATATTTGTATATGTATGCGAGTATTTCATGCCATTGAAATTTGAGAGCTTTATTACCAACTCTTATGTAATGTCCTGCATGGAACCCTTGAGAACGAACTTATAAGAATCAATGCTATCGCACTCAATATCAGCAGTACTCTAGATGCGACAGGTTTGAGCTTGGTCGTCAAAAGCAGTGCGAGCCCAGTGCTGCTCGGAACTTGTGCATTAACCCCTCAGAGCAGAGTTCAAAGTATGCTAAATGTGCACTTTGGGCGCTCTCTATGACTAAACATTGATTTACTGTAAAGCATAAGCCTTCGTTGGTTCACTCCACGTATGTTACAAGTCGTATTGAGTGAAAGAGTACCTTCACTACGGAGAACACACTTGTCAATTTGCAAAGATTTTGCTTGCAACTTTCAATGTGGTTTCCTTACAGAGACCAATGTGAGGTCACTATCATCATCAAGTATAGTAAATGTTGAAGTATGTAGCTGCCCAGGTTCCTGGGACTAAGAGTGCATTATGTATGTGTTCAATGACAGGGCAGCAAGACGTGTGGTGCTTGACATTTACTTTTCACACACCGATTAGTTGCTAGTTGCACACACATTTAAATAGGTAGTGGCAACACATGCACATGGTCATAATGATATTACGCAGAAAAACACTTTCTTCATTTCTTCATAGAGACTAATGCCATACAAGATATTTAAAAACCAAATATATGTAAGTATGAACACATGCCAAAGCATCCAAGCAAGTACATGAGTCCAAGCATCTTTGTCCTGCAGAGCAATGTAACTGAAATAAGTCATTGAGAGAGAGAGAGAGAATGAAAAGGAAAGGTAGGGAGGTTAACCAGATGTGAGTCTCCGGTTTGCTACCCTAAACTGGGGATGGGGGATAGGGGTTAGAAAGATGACAGAGAAAAACGAAAAAAAGAAAAAAAGGAACGTGCACACATGGAAACACACACACACAAGGCGTTCCAGTTAGTCTTTCACACAGGCCGGTAGATTGCAAGAAGCGCAAAAGCGCTTGCACGGCCTTCTTCTGCGACGGTAGGTCCTTTCGATGTGGTATAATTCTTCTTTCGGATAGCGGTTGGTCGTCCAGTTGGTCAAGTTCATGCCTAAGGCATGCCCTCTGTGGACTGTACTGCGGGCAGGAGCACAATATATTGAAATTCACACACAAGCACAGTGCTCTTGGTAGTTCTTGTAACATTCCAGAAGACATGGCAGCATTTTGGAAATCCGAAGCGAGCTGTCAAAAGTGATCCTCTGAAAAGTGCAGTCTGTGCCATTATCAACCACAAAATCACACCAGGAGAGTCCAGTCAAAGCCATTTGCCCCTGGACCTGGTAAAAGTACTTGTGCGTTGGTTTAAGAACTCCATTCTTCAGGTAGGATGCCGTATTCACAGCATTTTCTAATTCATCACCCCGTTCCTTGGCAGCTGAGAGGGTGTTAACTTCAAGGAGACCAAAATCTCCTCCCTCCTCTACAACACGGTCAGGCGTTGCACCAAGAACAGGGACACCAGGATTGACACACAACCCACAACAGTAACTCCTAACTGGCACTGTTATCTTCCCTATGTAACGTTGCACGGCTGCATCTTCATTCCTTAAACCCACAGCCATGTATTTGGTCTGCATCTGGCTAGACCCGAACAGCCTCTTGAAATACTTCTCGTCAGCTGGCTTCTGCCGTGACACCACATCTCCGAAGTGTGAAGCAGTCAGGCGCTTGGATCTCTCGAAGTTCCATGTTGTAGAGCCGCTTTGCATCCTAGTCGCTTGCTCTAGGGCCCATGAGTCTTCTAAAGTAAGCTCACAGGAGCCGAACTTGTACCCAGCTGGCACATGCACAGCCCACAGGGATTGCACTGGTAACCTGATTGGCATCTGGCTAAGAGCCTCCTCGTGAAGTGTTCTTTTCACTGGTACGGGCAGAAAGTGGTTGTCCTCCAGCGTCTTGCATAGCATGGCGTTTGGAATATTTTTCTGTGTCTGATGCATTCTCTTAATATGATATTCTGTCACTCTCAGAGAAACTGTGGTTTCTTGAGTCAGATGCCTACCAGCTTTCATTGGCATATGTTTCACAAAACGTAGTTGTGAGAACTCGCGTATGTGCACGTTGGCCTTCTTAGCCCCAGTACCCCATGCTCTGGGTTTGTCTGTACACGACTGCGTGTCTCGCACGTAGGCTGCCCCAGAGCGCTTCAGGTCTAGTACAAACCATAATAATGCAACTACATGTTTACAAACACCTGCAGCTCCAGCACGGCAGTTGCAGGTTCCTTCAACCGCAGTTCCATTTGACGAGAGCACAGCAGCGGTGTTATATGATTTTGCCAAAGAGAACGATGCCTCCACGGTTGCTTTAACAAAAGTGGACCTGTCAGCCTTGCAAATAAGAACATTTTGAACCTTCTCTGATTTAAACATCCTGTATCCGCTTACAGTATGTTTCTGAGCACCATGTGCATTCTGATGTGCCAAGATTTCTTGCTCCGAGAACCCATCCGGCACGTCTTTTAACTGCTTTGTCCATGGTCCTTTCGGTAACCTTTCTTGAAGAGGGATTGCATTACGAATGGTTCGTAGTGGTACCTGCACCATGGGTATAAGCAAGTGTCAAAATGTTTTCCTTGGCACTCCACATATAAACAGAGCATGCAAGCATACAAAGCTGATCATGGGACCACCAATGCGATCTGGAAATAAAAGAGTATTTATACATTGTGTTTTGTTTAATTGTGGCAAGCATGCTTGAAAAGCAACGCTGAATCCGTTTCGTTTACTACGCGCGGCCGTGAAGAATGTTGCACATGGACGGGCTCGGTAAACACCTAGCTAAACTCTGAGGCGCCCTAGTGCAAAGTACTGGCGCGTCCATGTTTTTCAGGTTAGTCAAAACATCCGCCCCAGTTTGTTTTTTTCGACCGCGTTCGCGTTACTTGTAGCCACCGAGGCACGTTCATATTTTGGCTGCGTCTATCTGCACTCCATGCTAGTAAGACATGGAGACCGCGACCGAGATGGTATGAGCTGTCAAACTCGTTGAATATGGCACAAAAAGCAACTGCTATCTGTATCGAGATGCTATGCTGAGCTACACAGAATGTAACAGTGCTAATACAAGAGCTTGGTTCTGCTTTGTACTTGCTGCGCGCTATTCAAACAACACTACAGACAAGAAAATGCGCTGGCACAAGCTAAGCGCCAACTCAACAACTTACTTCTTGCAAGGTGTACGTTATTAACGTATGCTCTGTTCGTTTCTTTCGACCATATACTTGTTTCAGAGTCGTCCGTAGAATAAACATAGATTAAATAGCACGCTGTAACCAAAAGACTGAATGGGCAGTGCTCGATAACGACGTATTTTGCTAAAATACAACGCATACATTCTCGCAAGAGGGTGTCGCACTGTTGCAACAAACATGAATGTACTGTACGCTACGTACTACGCCTGCCGCCGGGACAGCCGCACAAACTGACAAACTGACAACGCTGACAACGGTGTTGCTATGCAACGCAAGCAGCGAGCGCGCGACACTGGCACATGTGTGCGCTTCTCGTGCGCTCACTTGCGAAAATACTCGCTTCGCGCTCGTAGCGTCGGCTGCATAACCACAGAAAAGTTGTACGGCAATGTAAAGATAACTTGTGCGGCGCAAATATGCAACAAAAGTATTACTAGCACTCCAAAAAAACGTGTTTTTTTTTACCTGCTGTTGCGCGGCGTCCATAGCGTACCACTGCTCCGGCGGATCCTGCCCGGCAACCTCGCTCACAATTCCCAGCCTGCTTTGCGGCGGTCGCGTAGGGGGCGCGCGCAACTTTCCGAAATGGTCAATTGACCTCTCTTCTGCTTCTCGTGTAATATGCTCCGGTGCAGGCGGAATCCTCAAGTAACCAATATCTCCGCCTAAGAGAGAGAGAAAACAACTTTATTAGTGCCAAAAATTGGTCGATTCAGCGGGACCCAGGTGTCTTCATGTTGAAGTTCCGAGTCTTCCAGGGGTGGTGCCCTTATTCCAGGGCCCCACTGAGTCTTGCTACCTCATACGCATGCTGGACCAGTCCTTTTTGGACCGCCAGCACGCTGCTGGTGAGCAGGCTCTCCCACTGTTCCGCATTGGGCTCTTTTAGTTTATGGAATGAATAATTGTTTTTACACTCCCATGTAATACGGCATAAAGTGGGGGTGACTCCACACCACTTGCATGTGTCCGCGTACTGGTTCGGAAACATTTTGTGAAGTATGTGTAAGTTATGAAAGCTTCCTGTTTGCAGTCTACGCCAATCGACAGCCTCATATTGCGTTAATAGCTGGTGTGGTGGAGGATACGCTATCCTCTGTCCTCTGTAGTGATTTAGGATTTCCGCGTACGATGGTTCCAACGTTGTGGTGGGCTCAGGGTCACTTGATATATCTGCTCGGTTGGTAAGCTCGCGAGCTAGATCGTCGGCCCTCTGATTCCCAGTCACCCCGGTGTGCCCCAGCACCCAGAAAATTTTGTGCTGAATTTCTTTGTTCGGGGGTCCCGCCTGGAGGATGATGCGTAGCGCTCCCTTGCTGATCCTGCCATTAGTGTAGTGCCTGCATGCTTCTTTGGAGTCAGTGAATATTGTGAGCGATTTATCTCCGCCTAAAAAATTTACCTTTACCTGCTTTTGCGTGCCATGAGCATCAAATTTTCCACTGTTCGGAGAACATCATAGATCAGGCAGCTCTTGTAGCATGTTTTCAATTAATTGCACGGTCAGGGTACCAGCTGGTCGTCGTGAATATACGTTGATTACATTTAAGTAGACGTAAGAATGCGATTATAGCCTCTTGTGGCCTGCGGTTGTGCTCGAAATAAGGAACCTTTTAGTTCATCATCCTGAGTGATTCCATTCTGGTGTCGTCCCACGTATATCAAGAAATATTGCCGCGCAAGTGTCATAGTACCGTCAGTCACGTCAGCCTCCGCCTCCGTTCCGCATGGGCCATAAAACGCAGTCGGGAGCTCAGGATTCTCCGGGAAGGCGTTTATTATTTAACAAGCGCCACGTGTTCACGTGTTTTCTGCGCACCGCTCCGTACTGCGCTACTGACGCGCACCGACAAAAACAAAGCCGTAGTTTGTCGTGTGCTTTTCCTTGCCAATAACGCAGTGAAGTGGAATAAAAGAGTAGGACAGAAGTTGTATCTTTTTCATGAAATAGAGGTATACCGCTGACAG
This sequence comes from Amblyomma americanum, assembly GCF_052857255.1. Taxonomy (NCBI): domain Eukaryota; kingdom Metazoa; phylum Arthropoda; class Arachnida; order Ixodida; family Ixodidae; genus Amblyomma; species Amblyomma americanum. Next base: position 203,340,507 of record NC_135497.1, on the reverse strand, counting down.
TTTACTTTTGTTTTCTGTCGCGATTTCAGTATAAACTCATGAGGAAGGACCCGCCGATGTTCTTCCAATAATACAGAATGACCCCGCATCAGTTCGATGAGCTGCATAGGATTATCCAAAGGGATTTAGAACACCAGTTCCTTTGCAGAGAGCCTCTCTGTTCTCAAGAGAGGCCGGCCATCACCCTCAGGTACTTGCATGCAGCACTTGGGACAACATCTATGTTCTTATGCACGTTATAATTTTTCATTGTATGCAGGTACCTTTCCTCAATAATGGCCATCAAATAGGTGGCCATGGTGTTTAGAGTTGCGCCACCGACATGCAGAAAGGTGATCCATGATACTTGCAAAATTATCTGGAAGTATTTGGAGCTACTCTGTGTTCTAGTGAGTGCTGCTTGCCTTATTTTATTGGTGCCGGTTGTTGTGGAGCTTAAATAGTAAATATTGCCTATATTATCCATTCCGGAAAGCCATCAGTTCAATCTGCCATTCTAAAGAGCCACATGAAAAGTATTGTAGTGGCTGAAATGAAGTACACTGTAAAACAAATGCTCCGCAGTACAGAGAAACCCGCTGGTAATGCGTTGCTGGAGGGTTTTCCGCAACATGAGGTACGGACTAAATGTCAGAAACATAGACTCCGTATGACGACTGTCACATTCTTGGTAACGGAAAGTTACGCCATGCTATGCACGAGACCGAAATCGTTTTTTCACAACGAATGCTTATGTTTTGTTCTTATTGAAGTTTCCGCAATGTGTATGCATACGTCCTCCGTTCACTCGGAAGTCATTTCATCTAGAGCGGAAATTATCTGTATTGTAATTATGTACTTTCTGTAGTACATGAACATGCGTCTTCGTATAGCTTCTGCCTGCAATGTTCACGGCAGATATAGCCGTCCAGGTGCCAAAGAAATAAGTATTATGTACAAGGCTTTCCTTTACGCATATTATGTAGTGCATACGTACAAAGAATGCAGCTTAGAATGAAAGAGTGGTAAGTGTTTGGGTGAGTACAAGTACATACGTTTTATTTTCATGGCAAACTACACACATTGTACATCTGCACATTGCTGTCGGATCCATCTGAAAAGCATAAAAAAAATCCTCATTTAGCGGTCACACAACACCAAATATAAATTTCACAAATACATTTCAACCATCCCCTATTGAACAATCGGCTTTCGTAGAAGCTTTCAAAAGCCATTCACCGAGAACCAACCCGTTATAATTCATTGCCCAAAATTCATTTCTCATAACAGTAAACAGTAAAAACCACAGGTCCAGAAAGAAGCAGACAAAATGCGCTTTCCCGGGCGGCACTGTGCGCATGAAAGTCTTTACAGTTGCTTATCATTTTGTGCAAATAGAAAGTAGCTCAGGATGGGGGCCAGATGCAATTCAATGCAGGTGCCTTTCTGTACATAGTACTAAATGCACAACTTAGCGAGCAAGGAACATTGGTAACATCTGAAAAAGGTGGGAGACGCTTGCCGAATTTATCGTCCATCCAATTTGTTATAGGCAAGACAAGACGAAGCGAAATTCCCGCACTCAGTTTATATCCAGTTCCCGGGCATGCCCGTTGCGGCAGATTATGACGCTTTTTATTATGACACAAACTTGGAATACGGCCCCAGGAAGCACACTTCTCCAAAACCGCATGTTTTCACTCATAGCTACCATTATCTCAGCATGTGCAAGAAAATGTACTAATATCTGATGTCAGTGAAAATGCAGTCACACGTACCGGAAGCAGCTCACTAAGGCATTCTAATATCTCTGCAGTGTGCCTCACAAGGAACGAATGCTCAAGTTTCAAAAAAGGGCTCTTGGCAGAAATTTAACCAAAGGCCGTTGCCATGTGAACCTTTTCAAAATGATGACCCAGAAAGACGAAGTGTCCTCATGTGTCTGATGCAAAAGAAGGATGAAGGCATGAGTCTTTCTGCTTTTTGAACAGCTGTGATAAGTTTTTTACTGGTACTGCTTGGTGCAGCTTCAGTCTCCTTCTTGACATTTTGTGAAATAATTATATATCTGCGAAAGATCTCGCTAGCAAACATTTTGGCACTAATGGAGAAGCAAAAAGACCCATGTCCTAGGCCTTTTTTGTGACACTAAAGGAAGGCTTGCCTTTTAGAGTCATTGATTACGGAGAGGTCCATGTGGCAACAAACTTTGAGAGAATTCCTTCAAGGGCTCTTTGTTCTCATGAGGTGCCCTGTAGATATATCACAACACCTCAGTGAGCTGTTACCAGCCCATTGAGTTCACTGTCACTTGACATCAAGGGTATGTACTTTTCCTCGCCACATGCAGCAATGATGTGTATGTCAAGAGAAAGCATAAAAGATTTCTAAGTGCAATTCCAGATTGCTTGCGGAGGAAAGCACAAGAGTGGCCATGCTCAGCTGTTACCTTTGCTTCTTGCTCGAGTTCTACAGTGAGTACTACGTAATGACAGGTGTCTGCATCAACTCATATTTAACACCCGTCCTGTGCGACCTCCATCTTGCACTACATGACAGGCAACTTTATAACACCCTTCATGCAAAGAGTGTCATCCGGGTCGGTGTGTTCTGTCAGTTTCCTGGTCCTCTGGTTCGTGCTGTGTTTTTTACTCTTAAATTATTTACTGCCTTCATTCTCCACTCCATGAAGCCTGAATGTGCTACACTGGGCTGCTCCACGCGTCGTGGAGCAGCCCAGTGGCCATTTTTTTTTTCATACGTCGGAGGCACTCAGCTCGAAAGCCATGCTTACTATATTCAGCAGACAAGGGTACATGTGAGACACATCATTAATAACTAATTCTCACAGTGGTATCTGGTGCAAGAATATCTAAATACTACTCAATTTTTGCTTAAGTTTTCAGATACTCTTAGATTAAAAACATAATTTGGCTACATTAGCAGAAGCACAGCACCAAGGTACTCACCAGTTACCTGAAGCACTGTACGCAAGTTCTCGTCCCATCATGAATACAGCACACTGTCCACGTCTTCATAATGCCATGTCACTCCAGCACTTCAGTAGCAAAATTTTCTTTTAAAAAAAAGTAGTTTTGTTTATGTTAGACTGGTCATATTTAATTTTACTATATACTATGTACTTCTCATTGTACTGCCCCAGACTAAAAAATACCAATGATCACGCTTTGAATTATGTCATATGTGATCACCAATATGTTCTTAGAAATTCTGATTGAAATAAATCTGACAAAAAATTATTTCAGAAAATGTGGCACAAGGAAGAAGGACGCTAGCTAGATAACCTGGACGAATGTTTTCAGTTGCATGCAGCCACCGGCACCATTGCACACAAAATATACAATAAAGTGGGTTTTACCTTTCCGAATAGAATTTAATGCTGCAAACATTTAAGTAAAAAAATTTCAACCTTCCATTCCGCATAAAGGAAATAAAATTCCTCTCGTTTTTTCACAAGCCTCTGCAAGTACACAATTCAGTGAATCTACTCTACAAGTACTTGAATCTATCAGCACGAGACAGGGACGAGAAAAGAAACAAAACAGGCACTGACTCGCAACTGAAGTTTATTGAAGTGAACAGAGAGTATACAGAAACGCCACACGCCACAAACTACACAATTACACATAAGCTACATCACAACATAAGTAAAAGATTGCCCTTAACATTCCTTTCATCTAGACAGTCCAACCCGCTGCATGTTAACGCTATGGGCAGCACACTCACACATTCGTCACCGAGTCATAAGATGTGTCTAGCCTCGATAATTTTCTGGTTAATCTGCTGTGAACGTAGTGCCAAAATGCGTGTTGCCAAAAGGAATGGCTAGCAGCCTTCACATCCCTTGTAATATGCAGATAAGTTACAACCCCTACCAATATCCAAATACCTCTCATGCTCCTGTAGTCTTACATTGATACACATTCCAGTTTCACCAACATAAACCCAACCACATGATAATGGTATGCAATGCATGCAATGGTTGCAAGGCACATATATGTTGCCACATTTCACTCGACACATGTGCTTTTCCCTAACGAAATTCACAAAATTATTAACAATTTTACAGATTGTAGACAACTTATTAGGGGCCGAACACACCATTTTTGCGTCATACCTTCTGGCCACAGTTTTCAAATTTTGCAACAATTTATGTATGTACAGTAACACAGTCAGTCTTTTGGCATCTCACTGGCTGGCCCCAGCCTGATCATGCCAGTCCCTGCGAAGGGGTTTCAGCTTTTAACATGCTAAAGGGAAGAATGGCACAGCATCAAGTAACGAGGAAAGCAGGACAGCACACCCACGCACAAGTGCCAACCCTGGAGCAGATACAAAATCCAAGAGCGTGTGCTTGACATTCAGCGTTGACAGTCAAGGAAACGAGGAAACACGGATTTGAACGCTAAAGATTGAACGAGCCCGATCCTTGGCTGCCAACGGTGAATGTCAAGTACACGCTCTTAGATTCTGCATCCGCTCCAAGGATGGCACTTGTGCGTGGGTGTGCTCTCCTGTTGTCCTCGTTACTTGATGCTGCGCCATTCTTATCTTTAGCATGTCAGACCAACTTGCCCAATCTTATATGCTCAGCTTTAACAATTTATCGCACGCTTCTGCAATAGCATGGTTGGTAAATCATGCTTTCATTAGCCTTAAAATCTTCTCTTGGAAACCAGTTGTCACGCTGTAAAAGCATGGCTTCACCAATACCGAGCCTAGACTTGGCGACGCAATGCTATCTTTCACTAGCTTAGATTCGTTCGACCAACAGTCAAGTAGCTGCTTAACACGCCTGGGTGAATATCGCTAGCACACATGGCGTGTGCAGAACATCAAGGTAAGGTTCAGAAACCGCAGCTCTTTTTGTTGGGACATTTTCTCCAAGGTAAACTTAAGACAAAGGCCTTGCTCCTTAAACAAGTTCACAATATGTACAGGTCCCACACTATCACAACCTTTGTAAAAGACCAGAAAATCATAGACATCGCGAAAGATTTCTCCCAGCCCATGCCATTTCTTGGCAATCATTCCTTCCACCCTGCTTAAGAGAATATTGCTTAGCACAGGGGCAACCTTCGAATCGATACATTTAGCAGACTTTTGAACATATGCCGCACTGCCATAGTCCACAAACATGCTCTTCACTTCAAATAAAAGGAGGCCAGTGCCAAAAAAGACATGTTACACACCCGTTCCTAAACACGAGCTCATCGTTGTGCTCCGATATACACATTCATAAGCTTTTCACAAGATCTTCATACGGGATAGAATAAAATAGTTCTACATCGACACTAATCACAAGACAATCCGCTGGATTGTCATTCTTAAGATTCTCAACCACACTGCGAATTGAGTACAAGAAATGGATCTTCAAGATGCGAAGTAGACGGATGCTTTTGCAAATAACCAGAGATAATTTTGCATGAATCCTTTTCTGAAATTTATCTGAAGAGCATGTTATTGAATAGCATTTATTTGAAGAGCATGTTTGTAGAGTAGCGCAGTGCGGTATGTGTTCTAAAGTCTCGAATATGTAGTGGTTCAAAGGGTGACCTTGTGCTAAGCAATATTTTCTTGAGTAGGGTGAATAGAATAATTGTCCAGAATGTGCATGGGCTGGGGGAAAAATCTTTTGCTATGTCGATGATTTTCTGGTCTTTTATAAAGGTTGTGATAGTTCTGGACCTGTACATCTTCTCAAGCTGTTTAAGGAGCAAGGCCTTTATCTCAGGTTAACCTTGGAGCAAATGTCCCAAGAAAAAGAGCTGTGGTTTCTGGACCTTACCTTGATGTTCAGCACACTTCATGTGTGCTGGCGAGTGTTAAGCTGCTAGCTGGCTACATGTCGACCATTCCAAGCTAGTGAAAGATAGCATTGCACTTTCTAGCGCGGGCTCAGAATTGATGAAATTGTGCTTTCACAGCATGACGACTAGTTTCCAAGAGCAGATTTTAAGGTTAACGAACGCAGGATTTCCAAACCTTGTTACTGCAAGAGCATATGATAAATTGTTAAAGAAGCTGAGACAGTTTCGCGGTGACCGGTACAATCAGGCTGGGGCCAGCCAGCGAGATGCCAAAAGACCAGTTGTGTTACCGTATGTACATAAATTGTCGCACAATTTGAAAAATGTGGCCAGAAGGTATGATGTAAAAGTGGCTTTCTCGGCCCCTAATACGTTGTCTAAAGCATGTAAAATTTTAAGAATAATTCTGTGAATGTGGCTCGAGAAAAGTACACGTGTAGAGTGAAATGTATATGTACCTTGTAAAATGAATGTGGTATCAAATATTATTATCTTGTAGTCTGGTTTACGTAGGTGCAACTGGAAGGTGTATGAATGTAAGACTACAGGAACACAAGAGGGTAGGGGCTTGGCTAGGTGGTTGGGGTAACTCTGCTGTACACTGCACGGGATGTGAAGTCTGCTACCCTTTCCTTTTGGCAACACGCATTTTGGCAGTAAATTCAGAGAGATTAAATGGGAGATTATCGAGGCTAGACACATCTTATGACTCCGTGAAGAATGTGTGTTTTGTCTATCGTGTTAACACACAATGAGTTAGACTACCTCGATCAGGGAAATGTTGAGGGCGATTTTTGACTCATGTTGTCCTCTATGCTTATCTGTAACTACATGGTTTATGGTATTGCTTGGCTTTTTATATATTCCCTGTTCACGCCAATAAACTTTAGTCGCGAGTCAACACCTGTCTTGTCTCCTTTCTCATCCCTGTCTTTCGCGCTGTTGGATTCGTTGCAATGGCTCACCTCTGCAGAAATCCAAGGCATGACATTTTCCTCTTCACACTCGTGGTTCAGCGCATAATACGGCAAAGGCTTTTCAATTCCAAGGAAAGTGCATGGCTCCATTCAACACTGCCTCCTGCTTACAAGACACAGAGCAGCAATCATTGTAGATTCTACCTGTGACACAAAGAGCAAAGTTTTAGTTTGAGTGGACTAAACTAGGAAAGCAGCACAATATATCTATAGCCAAATAACTGAACTGAAAGAAATAGAGGGTAGTGTAATAGTGAACACACTGATATATTGCAAGTGAGATATATGCATAATATTGCCGCCAATATTTGCAGTGTTTGTTCGTTTTTCAAATCTGCCGCGACACCACCTTATCGCTTTGTTTGCGACGCAAGACGCGACTAGATTTATCTCGATTGATCGCAGCCAGGCAAAGCTGATTCTACGTTGTTCCGGAATGTTCTAGTAACTTTGGGCTCTTTATATCGAAAGTTCGCTATCAGCTTTAAATTGAGCACGGCCGACAGTGGCCGGCATTCTGTTCGACGACCGCCCAAGGCGGATTTAAAGTGGTGGCGAAGGCTGGGCCGAAAAGTGGTTTAGCGCGACTGCAGCACAACCAGAGGATGGGGGGCAAAACACTCATATAAAGAAATGATAAAGCTACTAAATTGGAATGTAATCTGCCAATAGAAAAGAAAAAATATATTAGCACCTTGTTTTATGAAAGAGGTAAGTCATTTTATCAAAACCTGGCAAATTTTGTATTTTTGCAACACTCTTGACCTGCCCCCGATTCATGAGTGTGCGGTGCATTACAGCGCGTCTTTGCAGGCCTTGTTTCGATACCCGGCTAACCCGGCCACGCCAGTGTCTGGAAGTGTTGCTGCCTTTCTATGCTGCCCCTCCTTTACCAGTCACTTTCATTGCGTTCCCAATTGCACATTAACAAGGCCATAACTAGCAGGAACTCGAGCACACAAGGCGAGCACATTTGACTGGAAAAGGTTGGGGCGCGCTGAAAGGCAGCAACCTTCGAGAGGTACGGGCTCGAAAACGCGGATTCTACAGAAAGACCGCTTTATAATTCGCGCCAAAGCATACGTATGCGTGACGTCATTCTACGTCACGTTTGCGTAGTTTGCCCCCCAAAATCCAGGGGGCGCTGGAGTGCCCACAAGGTGGCTTGAGCCACCGCCCGATGTAAAGGGTTCAGCCGTATCCATCCATCCATCCATCCAGCCGCCATTTTTTTGGACCAATGCGCGTCTATGGAGCCTTCGCTACCAGTGTACATCTACCTTGGACCGCCGAGCACGCTTGTCGCTTCGCCGCCGCCGAGTGATTCAGTCCATTTTGGGTGCAAGTCAGCCCCAATAAACAGTTCTTTTAGAAGACCCTTTCGTCCGTCTTCATCGCTGCTTCGACTGCCGTCACCACTACGTGACATCTGGTGGAGGTGCTGGGTAGCCTTCCATGTTCCGGACGCCCCCTTCAAGTCGTGAAGCCAGCCCTGAGCGCTTCGCACCCGAGGACGAGCCAGCAGCTCAGCGAGCCAGCCGACGTCTCCAGGGAGAGGAGCCTGAGTTCGGGAAACTGCCGGACCGCACCAGACAGCGAAAAGACGCTGCTACCAGCACTGCAACCTCGCCAAAGATGTCGACACCGATCATACTGCAGCAGCCGCGGGTGCCGCCAACTTTCAATGGATCCCTAGGCGAAGACCCTGAAGAATGGTTGGACCAATTTGAGCGCGTGGCGTCATTCAACAAGTGGGATGATGCGGCAAAGATTGGACACGTTTTTTTCTCATTGATGGCTCCGCACGCACGTGGTACGAAAACTACGAGTCGTCCCTTACGACATGGGAGCTATTCAAGAGAGAACTATTGAAGGTATTCACCAGTGTCGTGAGGAAAGAAAGAGCCGAACGACTCCTCGAGTCCAGGATCCAGCTTCCGAATGAGCCCGTCCGCAGTTACGTCGAGGAGATGAAGCGCCTATTTCGCCGCGCCGATCCCGGGATGACCGAGGAAAAGAAAGTTCAGTTTTTAATGCGCGGCGTAAAAGAACAACACTTTGCAAGCCTCGTCCGCCAGCCGCCAAAAACAGTCGAGGAGCTTATGCAAGAAGCACGCACGATTGAGAATACCCTCGACGTTCGAGCTCGGCAGTACAATCGCCCTTCCTCTGCCTGTGCAATCCGTTCGGACACGCCGGCCACCACCAGCGACAGCTTGCGGGAAGTTATCCGCGAAATCGTCCGAGAGGAGCTACGCCGATTACTGCCATCTTCCCCACAGCCACAAGCAGCGACTCTGATGGATGTGGTACGGGAAGAAGTGCAACAGGCACTTGGCACCCCGACGGCCACAGAACCCCAGGCCATGACCTACACCGCTACAGTAAGTACTGCTCAGCCCCAGCGACAACCCCCACGTCCTGCCCGAGATGAGCCAATCGTTCCACAACGCCGACTCCCAGCCCCCGCCCGCCCTGCCTATGACCGACGCTCAAGCCCCAGGAAATGCGACGCCTGGAGGACTTCCGACAACCGGCCGTTGTGCTTCCATTGCGGTGAGGCCGGCCATATTCTGCGTCAGTGCCCGTACCGACGAATCGGTCTTCGAGGATTTGCCGTTAACGCTCCACGACCACGCTTCGGACAACGTCCGCACGAAATCGACGAGTACCTGCGTCGAGAAGAGTACACGCCGAACCGCTTTTCGCGCTCACCATCGCCGTCAACCTCGCGCTTTGCGTCGCCACGCCGCAGCTACACAGCCGCGGTACGAGGAAGGTCGCCCAGCCCCCGTAGGGCAAACTAAAGGCAGCAACCTCTGGAGGTGAGGTTGCTCACGAGCTAAACGCCGAAGATCCTCCACCGACCACGTCCCATGAAGACGATGCACCCGCGACGCCGCATGAAGAACCGACACTCGCTGCACCGACGCCGCACACAATGAGAACCTCGACCACGACGCAAGCTACCTTGAAATCGACGCCGCCACCCAGAGGAGCTTCGACCACACGCCCAACCCGTGACTCGCATACGCGACGAAGCCGTGACACGACGCCGAGAGCGACATGCAATGCAAGAGCCAGGACCTCCGACCTAGAAGTGACTATCGACGGCCGGAAAGTTACCGCTCTAGTCGACACAGGAGCCGATTACTCGGTGATGAATGGAACATTCGCTGCGCAGCTCAGAAAAGTCACAACGGCTTGGGACGGCCCACAAATTCGCACCGCTGGGGGCCACCTCATTACGCCATCAGGACGATGCACAGCGCGAGTGACTGTCAAAGGACATACCTATCCTGCGACCTTTGTTGTGCTACCGCAATGCTCCCGCGAAGTGATCTTGGGTATGGATTTCCTTAATGACCATCAGGCGATCATCGACCTGCGATCCAAGCTGATCACGCTTTCGACGGACGAAGCCATCGCTTCAATGAAAACTCGGGAAAATCACGTTGCCCTAAGTGTCCTGGAGGAGGAAGTGAGCGTCCCACCCCGTTCAAGCGTTATCGTGACCGTAGGCGCCACGAAAGCCATAAACACTGAAGCCATCATCGAGGGGAACATGCAGTTGCTACTAGACCGAGGAATCAGCATCGCAAGAGGCATCACATATTTCCGCAATGGCGAGGCCGAAGTACTGCTGACTAACTTCAGCGAAGAATACCGGCATATTAACAGAGGAACGACGATTGCTTTCTACGACGAAATATCTGACGTACGAGATTCCTTCGCCCTCTCCGACCCCTCCGCAGAAGATCCGCCTGACCAAGAGAACTCGCCCACTTTCGACATCAACCCAGCCCTGCACCGGAACAGACAAGACCAGATCCGCAATCTGCTTCAAAACTACAGTGAGTGCTTTTCGACATCGCCGAAGGTGCGACAGACGCCAATTGCCAAGCATCGCATTATAACGGATCAACACGTCCGACCTCTCCGTCAAAGCCCCTACCGTGTGTCTCCGCGAGAACGACAAGCCATCCGGGACCAAGTCGAAGAAATGCTTCGCGACGACGTCATCCAGCCTTCAAACAGCCCATGGGCGGCACCGGTTGTTCTAGTGAGAAAGAAAGACGGCGCACTTCGATTCTGCGTGGATTACCGCCGCTTGAACAACATAACAAAGAAGGACGTCTACCCCCTCCCCCGCATCGACGACACACTGGACCGCCTCTGCAACGCCAAATATTTCTCATCGATGGACCTCAAGAGCGGCTACTGGCAAATTGGGGTCGACGAAAGAGATCGCGAGAAGACAGCATTCATAACTCCGGATGGGCTGTTTGAGTTCAAGGTGATGCCATTTGGTCTCTGTTCCGCACCAGCGACGTTTCAGCGAGTAATGGATACAGTGCTGGCAGGCCTGAAGTGGCAGATTTGTCTGGTATATTTAGATGACGTCGTTGTCTTCGCCTCGAACTTTGAAGAGCACCTCAAAAGACTTCGAACAGTACTAGACGCAATCAAGTCGTCTGTCCTAACCTTGAAAGCAGATGAATGCCACTTTGCCTACGAAGAGCTGCTGTTTCTAGGCCACATCGTTAGCAAGGAAGGAGTACGCCCAGACCCGCAGAAAACAGCTGCTATTGAACAGTTTCAACCGCCGGCCGATAAGAAAGCAGTGCGCAGATTTCTCGGACTATGCGCATATTACCGACGATTTGTGAAAAACTTTTCGCGCATCGCCGAGCCCCTGACCCAACTGACGAAGGCAGACGTGCCGTTTAAATGGGAAGCGCCGCAAGCAGAAGCCTTCAAGGAACTTCAGCGTCGTTTACAGTCCCCACCGATCTTTGCGCATTTTGATGAAAACGCCGATACTGAAGTTCATACCGACGCAAGCAGCGTGGGACTAGGCGCCGTCCTCGTTCAAAAAAGTGACGGGCTGGAGAAGGTCATCGCATACGCTAGCCGTTCCCTTTCTAAGGCCGAGGCTAACTATTCCACCACTGAGAAGGAGTGCCTTGCCATCATCTGGGCTACGTCGAAATTCCGCCCCTACCTCTACGGACGGCCGTTCAAGGTGGTCAGCGACCACCATGCGCTCTGCTGGCTTGCCAATTTGAAGGATCCCTCTGGCCGACTTGCTCGATGGAGTCTGCGTCTCCAGGAGTTTGACGTCACCGTCGTTTACAAGTCCGGACGCAAGCACACTGACGCCGATTGCCTCTCACGAGCCCCTGTAGATGCACTGCCGCTGGACGACGATGAGGACGCCTTCCTGGGACCCATCAGCGCAAGCTCTTTTGCTCAGCAGCAACGCTCGGACCCCGACCTAAAAGGCCTCATCGAGTACCTGGAAGGCAAGGTTTCTTCACCCCCGGCTTCATTCAAGCGAGGACTGTCTTCTTTCTGTGTGCAGAATGAGGTCCTTGTGAAGAAGAACTTTACAGCGAACAAAATAGCTTACCTCCTTGTTGTACCTACTTGTCTCCGCGAAGAAGTTCTACAGGCTTCACACGACGAGCCGACAGCTGGACATCTCGGGTTTACTCGCACCCTCCGCCGCATTCAAGACAAGTATTACTGGCCCCGACTGTCTGCCGATGTCGCACACTATGTGAAAACATTCCGAGATTGTCAGCGACGAAAGAATCCTCCCACACGACCAGCAGGATTTCTGAACCCCATTGAACCTCCCGCAAGACCCTTTCAGCAGATTGGCATGGACTTGCTTGGCCCTTTTCCAACGTCAACATCTGGAAATAAGTGGATCATCATAGCAACCGACTACCTGACCCGCTACGCCGAGGCGAAAGCCCTACCGAACGGAACAGCAGCAGAAGTGGCCAAATTTTTCGTGGAGTGCATTCTTCTTCGACACGGCGCCCCCGATGTGCTCATCACGGACAGAGGAACAGCATTTACGGCGGAACTCACGCAAGCCATCCTGCGCTACAGCCAAACCAGCCACCGGAGGACAACTGCATACCATCCGCAGACCAACGGACTGACCGAGCGCCTGAACAAAATTATCGCCGATATGCTCGCTATGTATGTCGATGCCGAACACAAAACCTGGGATGTCATCCTGCCTTACGTCGTCTTCGCCTACAACACCGCAGTGCAGGAGACCACCCAGATGACGCCTTTTAGGCTCGTCCATGGCATGGAGGCCACGACCACGCTAGACGCCATGCTGCCCAACGTTACAGAAGAAGAGAACGTCGACGTTGCCGCCTACCTTCAACGCGCAGAAGAAGCTCGAAGGCTTGCCCGATTACGGATCAAAGATAAGCAGCGGTCCGACGCCAGACGCTACAACCTACGAAGACGCAACGCGGAATACAAGCCAGGAGACCAAGTCTGGGTGTGGACGCCCATTCGCCGCCGTGGATTGAGTGAAAAGCTTTTGCGCCGCTATTTCGGCCCGTACAAGGTTCTTCGTCGGCTGGGTGAACTGGATTATGAAGTCATCCCTGACGCAATGACTGCATCCCAGCGACGCCGCGTACGACCAGAAGTTGTCCATGTAGTCCGTCTGAAGCCGTACTATGCGCGCTAAAGGCCGCTGCTTTTCCATGCTCTATTTTCGCAAGATCTCTTTTTTTCCCTTACTAGTCGCATTATTTGTTTTAATGCATCGGGTCGATGCTTCTTTGAGAGGGGAGTAATGCCGCCAATATTTGCAGTGTTTGTTCGTTTTTCAAATCTGCCGCGACACCACCTTTTCGCTTTGTTTGCGACGCAAGACGCGACTAGATTTATCTCGATTGATCGCAGCCAGGCAAAGCTGATTCTACGTTGTTCCGGAATGTTCTAGTAACTTTGCGCTCTTTATCTCGAAAGTTCGCTATCAGCTTTAAATTGAGCACGGCCGACAGTGGCCAGCATTCTGTTCGACGACCGCCGAGCACGCTTGTCGCTTCGCCGCCGCCGAGTGATTCAGTCCATTTTGGGTGCAAGTCAGCCCAATAAACAGTTCTTTTAGAAGACCCTTTCGTCCGTCTTCATCGCTGCTTCGACTGCCGTCACCACTACGTGACAATATATTGCAATATCCAACACTGCTACCATTGCCTTAGCCAACTACTTCATAAATAACAATAAATGCAGTATCACAAAAATACTGATAACGTACTATTAGTGTTAATAGTAGCAGTGCAGGTTCCATGAACAAAAAAGGGCCCAGTGCTGACTGTCGTTCCCACAGCAGCCTTGTGACCAATGGCCGGTGTAAAGGAAAGAGGAGGAATGACTGAAAAGAGAAAGCCAGGGGGAAGGAAAATAGGTATAGAAGGGCTTAGGATATCATAGGCAAATAAGGTTGTTTAGACAGTGAGCACAAAATAAACATTACCACACAAGTAAAGACATACAAGACCAAACATATATATCATTGTGCAGAGTGGCAAACTTGATGCCATTTAGCCCAAAATATGTTTTCAATAAAGTGATTATAATTATTAATAGAACAACTGACCGAGTGAAACCATAACAGGGATGAACAAGGAAGTTGTTAATATTCTGGCAGAAATTAAAAGAAAATGGATCTGGCCAGGGCATACAATGCAGAGAATGAATCACCAATGGTATCTTAGGGCAACAGAATGAATTTGATGGATTTTAATGGCACAAGGGAATCTGTGGCCAAAGAGTGCCTTAGCACAAGTTAATTTCGTCTACTCAAGGTGAAATCAGAGACCCATTTCCCAAGCATTTCATTCCAGATAAGCTGAGCACCACGCCAGGAAACAGCTTGTGCATTGTATCGCAACAAAATGAATTTCACCCTAAGGAAAATATAGCAGGAGATAGCTGATTATAAGCTCACTAGATAAGATTAGGTGATTTCTGATAGTGTGGCATGTAGCTGGTGCAAGACACAGATAATTAAACTGGAAAAGGCCATTGTCCTGAGGTGAATGTAAACTAAGCAATGAGGATAATGAAATTCGCTACACTAGAGCTGTTAAGAGTCAGCTCAAGTTCCATGCTTCAAGATGATGCAAGTTTGCTCAGTGAAAAAAAATCATAAGTTCACCGAAGAATTGGTATCTTGGCGGTATCAGGCTGCAGGTGCAGATGAATTAATCCTGCCTCAGAGAAGAGCTACATAGAGCACAAAACATTTTAGGCCAGTCCTACACTGACAGCTGTTAATAACTATTTTAAAACTGTTTTTCATTGCACAAACAATAATACCGAGTTTGTGTTGGTCATGTGATTATGTTACTGAGGCTCTCCTAAAAATTCTAGCCAGAGCTAAAATACAAGCTGTCTCAACTAAGTTTTTATATCAACAATGAGAACATAAACACATGCAGATTATTCAAGTAGAAGTTTTATTCTTCATGACGTGCCCTACAAATTTTAAATTATACTGAAAACTAATAGAGTGGAGTGCTTGTGCCAAAAATACTAAACCTCAACAACAAAGAGAACACAAGATAAAGGCAACAACATATTGCCCAAAATTTAAATGTTTGACAGAACAAATATGAAAAGAAAACCTCTCCACAACTGGAACAAAACAGCGTGATACCGAGCACACATTTGAAAATTGTTTCATCCAAATCCCCAGTCTGGTGCTCCAGCACTCTTCAGCCAGCATGTCATGAAATGTACCATAGTTCTGGTAGCTGTAAAGAGCATACAGCTGATCCGGCATTTTGATATGTGAACAGTAACCCTCAGTGACCACCAGGCTGAATACTTTCAAGAGGCTGTTGTAGTAACAAGACTGCAGTGAAACACTTAGCAAGTTATGCTGGCGTAATAATGCAAACCGTTAATCTGAGAGTTCGCTACCACGCAACTCTGTAGTAACTCCTAAAGTGTTGCAATCGAATGAAAAAAGGACTGCCTATTATATAAACAAAAGTCAAGAGGCTGCAATGCAAGGCCACGACAGAAGTGCTGCAATACAGCAATAGCGATACAATGTACACTTTAAGCAACACAATGAAACACGATCTTTTATCTTTAATTATCAGAATTTCAATATTTGTTTTCCTTGCTCTCTTGCAAAATTAAGTTTAGATCGTGAAAGCGCTCAAAAAGACAAGGATACAGAAAGAGATTTCCACACAGTGCGCTTACTTCCAGTGTCTTTTTGAGCACATCCACTATCTAAACATGGTAACCCAACTAGTCTAAACGCTGTCGTTATTCCATAATTAGGCATTTCACAAAGTGGGAGCCCCTTTCCCCATACAAGGTACACCATAACTAATCCAACACTTTTTTCATGATATGTTTTCTCTGAGAATAAACACTGTTTGAAGATTTTGCAATAGTACTTGTCTTTTCGATTCTACGAATGTATTATGCAAGTGTTCAATGAAATGACCATCTGCCTATCTTGATCATTGCTCAAAATCAGGGTATAGTGCACCATGAAGGGCAGGCTCTGCTTGATTTTTATGTTTTCCTAACGAAGCATGTACGTGCAACCCTTCTGCTGGCTTGTATGCAGCAGGTTTGTCTAGCTAGGCGAACTGTGGTTTTGCTATAAAGATGAAATGGTACTTTGGAAGTGAATGGTTTTCTAAAATGCATTTAACATACATACCGGGGCTTTAACAGCACTTGGTGCAAGCAACATCAGTGGGGGGACCGCAGGAGTGGCCTAGTGGTCCGAGCATCTGCCTCGCAAGCAGGAGGTGCGGAGTTCGATCCCCAGTGCCACCGGGTAACCAGCGGTGATACAATGGGTCGTTTCAATGGCCAGTTTAAAACTTGAAATAACCATGCTGCAATATACACAAAAAATGATTTGTGTGCTCTCTCTTACATGACAGTTAATCATATCATAGTGTTGGTAGTACACAAAATGCATGTGTGGAACATATACATGCACTGTTTTTGTTCACATCTTACCTGCTATGTGCTGTTATGGCATGTTATGTGCTGGGAAAGCAACAGATAGTGAGCAATGTTGTGTTGCAGCCTTTCTTCTGGTGGAATTTGAATCATGTGAGGTGCAGCTGAAATAAATTGTTTCATACATAAGTATATTTCATGTAACACAACAAAAAGTGCACAGCCCAATCATGAGTTGTGGTTTAAACTAACAGCGAGCTTTTTACTACTCTAACATATGATGCAAGTCAGTGATGCTGGAGGCACAAAACTAAATACTGTGAGGTAACAAGAGCTAATATGGACAATCATGCCTTTAAGAGATATTGTCAATATATATTTTCCTGAATGAACTAAAGTTATCCTTAGAAGCATTCAGAGGAAGATCATTTTGATAAATGCCTTTTGCCAGAATAGGCCTTTTATGAACCAGTTGCAAATGAAAAGAATAACTTTAAGACCATGCTATGCATGCTCTAATGCCAAAGTAGTTGCATACAAGCAGTATACTATGCCCCTAGTTTTATGGTGGGCCTGTACTGAACAATTTTCATGCAAGGTAGTGGAAAGTATGTGCCATGAAACAGACCTCTGTTTGCTGAAACTGGCAAATAAGTACTGGGTTTTTAAGGCAGGAAAGAAGTTACATAGTTCCTTCTGCAGGTTTTGAACTTCAGGTTAGTTATTTGAAAAATATCAATCCCTGAACTGCAATGATTGAAGTTTTTAGCAAATAACATTTCCATTGTAACAGTGGAAACGCTCTTTTATTTGAGGAACGACTTCTAAAAAGCCTGCGTTTCATGGTGGCTGTCAAGTAGCCCTGATAAAGAGAAACCAGTCACGACACACAACCATGCCCCCGTAGCACATTTTCAACTATACCCTCATGATATAGCTTTAAAGTAAGTGTTAAGCAATACAAATACAAATCCCTTGATTTCCTTCATGATTTATCACTGGTGTATACATGCAAAGATAACCGTACAAGATGTGGAGTGCATGGTACAGAGAGATTAGGCAGATGGTTTCTTGACACTCAAAAAGTGAACAAGGGAAGGAAAAATCTCAGGGTGCTTGCCGTTTCGACAAGACAACTTGTTTTCGTCTGCGGTCAACATATACAGGGGAAATTTAGAATCAAGTACAGGGTTGTCCACTCTTAGTGCGAACACGCGAGCACATGGCTGTGCTCTTTGGGCCACTGTGTCTGACATTGCCACACATCGAAGTGTAACATGACACGAAGCACCACATCCAGGTGCATCTCCTCTTGCGCCATTTTGCAGCGATGAGTGGCTGCGCCGCACACAGTGGACCTCTAAAGAGTGCAGCCATGCGCTCACATGTTTGCACTAGATGTGGCCAGCTCTGTACATTCCGGAATTGGCATAATTATTTGAAAAGGCCTTGCACATGGTCAGAGGTTTCCCAACCCATAATTTCCCCCTCCTTTCCTGCTTTCTTTAATTTATCGTTATACTTTAACCTTACGCCCTGCACCTCCTGACATCACTTCTCGGAACCTTGGGTGCCATACTCCTCCCCCTCCCCCTTCTTTTTGTCTTTTCTCCGAACCTGCCCTCATTTTCTCTTTTTCTATCAAATTATTTTGCCCCCCCCTCTGGTATTTTATTCTGCCATGCTGCATAATTCCTTTATCCTAGTTTTTCAGGGAAAGGCAGCCAGCCATACCAAGCCACCTGTTGCGGCAGGACATAAAGCCATTCAAGCCCACTATCCACACTCCATACCCCGAGATTCATTTCTACTGAATTGGGCTTTTTTGTTTTCACAGTTTTGCAGGTCAACCGGTTAATCTTTAGCAGCTATCATGCCTGGTCAAGGTTCACGCTCCCCATCGTAACGCCCTTCCCATATCGCACCCTCGTCCCACACAACAGGCCTTTCGCCTCGAAGTGAAAACCTTATTTAAACCCCACCAATGAAGAACACTTTGCCAGACAAAGACAAGTCCTCTTGTCGAAACGTCGGCAAGCACCCTGAGGCTTTTCCCTTCCTTATTCAGTTTGTGAGATACCAGGGACAGGTGTTCAAGCAGCCATACCACACTAATACCCCTGTCACACGGGCACCGCAAAGGCCTTTGAGAATCATATCCAAAGGCGTAAGGAGTGCAGCTACCCGGTACAAATGTTGCGCCTTTGTCGCTAAGGGCCTTGGAGGCGAAGGCGCTCAACCGAGACCTTCGGAGCCTGAAGACGCGGCATTCGAGAAGCTGTGATCGCAGTACTATCCAAAGTCAAAAAGTAAAAGCAATAAAAAAATAGATAAGCTAATAATGTTTGAAAACATTTTTTCAAATACGAAAGGTGTGTCTGGCTTTGGTTTTTGTACGGGTGTTTATGTTTTATGTTCAAATTTCAAGACAGTGAAAGTGTTGCGGCAACACCGAGCGCCCATGGTGGCCAAGGCAATACACGTACAAAACCTGCTCCTGCTGATGAGAGTAGCTGTTGCAGTACTTTTAAGGAAGCAATCAGAATAAAAAATTGTCAAAGCTCAATGAATGAACAGAATACACCACTTTAATTTTAGAACACTCACTTCAGCCACCTCGAGTATAGCAGCGGGTGCTAAGCCTGAACGACTTTCACCTTTGGGCTGCACCGTGTAGCTGCATTGCTGCTCCTTTAAGCTTTCGCTCCTTTGGTGAAAAATGGTGCCTTTGCTGGAAAGGCCTTCGAGGAATGCCATGTGACAGGGGTTTAAAGCACATTTTTTACTGACACGAAAGACTCAGTGCCTTTAGTTCTGACAACATTCTGAATCATGCTTTGGTGGCTTAGCATATCAGAATACTGGACATGACAAAATCAGCTAATTAGTGAGGGCTATTATTTGCTATAGGTAAAATTATAACATTCTCCTAAAATAATGAAAAGAAACCACCAGCACTGACATCAATGTACAATTTGGCTGTAACATACTGACATGACAATATAGTTACACGTAAATTCCCTTTTCGCACTTCAAAACTGCATGCATTATTTCTAGAAAGTGCGAGAACAGAAGCTCATACATAGTGGCAAAGAAAAGAGTGCATAATAGTACCACTTATGAGGTGTTTATCGGCAACTGCAATGAGCAAGGCTATGTTAATGGCAATCCAGAGTTATTATGTGTCTTACGAGCGCATTCACTTGGGAGGTGATAGCAGCTGTGGACGCAGCTGTCCATCGCAGTTTTGAGTCTGTCGAGATAACACATGGGGTAAGGTATTCCCTGTTTTGCTGCCGAAGGCAAAACCGTCAGCGAGTGGAGTTGCCTTGCTATTCACTGTCAATATCTACTGCTCAAAGTAAAGGAAACTAGGGCATAAAACATACAGCATTTCATATTATGCTTTGGCCAAATGCAGTGAGAATGAAACAGACTAGAGACTTGTCTTATGACGTTTGCACTCTTTACTTTGCACCAGAGGAAAATAAATTTATGTACAGTTGACCTACTGCTTGCCACAGTCCTAGAAGATATGAATCCAGGTCTCAGAAATTCTACCGAGAGAATACTGATGCTGCATGTGCATTTCTCTGAACTGTTCTGAAATATGCAGAAGTTACCAATTTTTTTACTACCTGATTACATACTGTAATCTTTGCAAGGAATATGAGGTTAACGGACTGGGAAAAAATGTCAGGAATGGTACCTTTGGTACTGGGCACTTGGACAAAGAAATGACCCACTGGGCGTCCCCAGGAGCTCTGCTACCAGGCACCCCTAGCAACAGTAGTCAATTTTCCAGATCCAAAGGAGCCATGCGAATGATTGCCGAAAAGTCAAGTTTAAGGACAGCAGATGCATGAACACAAAACAGTTTTCCAACTTTGTTTCAGTGTGATAAATGGTTTCAAATCTCTAGACTATATCTGGTAGTACACAAATTATCAGAACACCATCTCCCGCTCAGAATCATCTCAAAACACATTCGACACGCAGTACCAACATGGACAGTTCGTGCTTAATTGAATCCAAAAGTTTACGCTGATCGACCAATATTACTCTAAATAGAGACAGAAAGCGCATGCACATTGTACTGATGTTATCGTGAACATAACGTGCGACGAGACGCAGGGTTACAATACAAACAAAAAACCGCTTTCAAAATTTGAGAACAAAAGGCTCACCTTCTCACAAGTTCGCCAAACCGGAGACGTTGCCGAGTGGCTGCCGCCAAAGTCACTCGCAGTGCACAGAAACAATAAAAATGCAGTGCCGCTGACTTTCCTTGAGCAATTCCAGTCGATTGAACTTCCAACTGTTCGAACCGACTACCTCTGCAAGCATGTCTAAAAGTTAGCGGCGCAGCCACGCCATTTGCAATTTACGGAGCTACACGGGAAATTCATAGCACCATTCGCGTATTCGCGCTCAAGCTCACGTCGCTGATGTCGCAAAGGCGCACAACGGCAAAAACATATAAGATGTATTTAATTTTCGGTAGCTTTTTTAGCTGACAACCTGAATCGTTTGATATATTGTTTTTTCTTTTCGTTGCATGAACGTTATTACCATCAGCGGCAGCGCAGCTTGACCATGGCTAGCCATGGCGAAGTCGAAGCGCTAGCCGAGCCCGCAGTCGGAAACATGTGCGCAGTTAGCGCAGTGTGGAGTTGAATGAACAGGCGCTATGGAATGGGTTTTTGTTCTTCCGTGTTCGCTGCGTGCGTCCTGCGCGTTGTGTGTCTTTAGTATGTGTGTGTGTATGTGTGTGGCCGGAACGCTGCATTGGAGTGTACATACAACAGCTCGCTGTCCCGTGCGGCATCGGTGCTTAGTAGAACGATCATGCAGAATGTGCGTTACAATGCCAGTGGCCCTGCATGAAAGAGGAGACTTGAAGCCGACGGAAAAGCTGCTCTCCCTCGTGGGACTGCAAGTATCTGGCGAGTAACAGTCGACGCGCGTTTCGGTGGATGATTCCGTTTACCACGCCAAAAAATTCAGCACTGGCCAACAGCAATGATGAACTGCTGCTGCATCATCACCTGTGTGATGTTTGTGACAAGCTTGTTGGATATGAACGTGGCCATGAATGGTATTCGCCGAGCAGTGGCCCTCAGGGCGTGGCACCAGTGGATATCTGAAGACGATTACTGTTTGCCCGCGCCCTGGCGCCTCGCATTCAATCGAATGCTTTGGTGTTAATTATTTATATCTGAATTTCACACGTAGTTTTACTCGCAAATATTACAGCGTACAAACGTACCGTCGGAAGAGCACCCTTTTTCATTTTTTTTAGGGAGGGGGTGGGGGAATTACCGTCTGCTCAAATTTAATGTCACTAATATTTTGAGCTTATTTTCTAAACAGGTGCCGTGGTGGCACTGTAAGCAATGCATTTACTGGGCAGAAGTTTATTTTATGTTGTGTTGGCACAAGGTTAATGATTGTCATTGTACTGTGGTGCCATGTTCAAACAAAACACATAATTGTACACTCTCTTTGAAGAATGTCTAATGAGGTAATAAATTACTGAGCAGCGAATATGCACTGTGGTAAATGCGACGAACGTTACTGAATTACTTCACACTTGTCATGTTATGTTGTCGTTAGTGATTACGTATGCCTTGGTGTCTGCTGCTTTCCAGTGTAGGGGTCGAGAGGCATGTCGAGCTCCACTTAGCAGCTTTTTTTCCTTCCACTCTCTACTGGCCAACGTGGTAAAATAAACTCAACATAATGCGTGATTGCTCAGACCTAGATTAGACTACCATTTCACTTATTTACTCTCAGGGCCAATTGGCATCGAAAAGGGGAGAGCGACTAACATAAATACATGTGTAGGCAGATTAATTAAAATGATTATACACAGCAGACTTGAAGGCATTGGATGCAGTGGTGGACATGACGAAGGCAGAGAAGATGTGACAGCTGGAAACGTAGAAAAGTGGAGATCTGCGTGAGTTTGTACGCGACTTAAGGTGAACGCTAGCAAAAAATTAAGAAGGCGCAGAAGACTGAGGCCAGAGTTAAAATTGTAGTTTGGCAGAGGAAAGCACCTCCCAGCAAGCCAAAATGTGCACATGCAAGCAGTTATGCGAACACAGAACATAGAAAATGAAACTCCTTTTTGGACAGAAAGAAAGCTAAGGCACATTGCTTATTGTGATGTTGCTTAAAAAGTTGGTGTCTAGTTGTTGCCCTTCATATCTGGTCCTTCCACACCCAGCAACTGAAATGCCATCAAAAAGGAGCATCTCCAATCACTCTAATTACATGGGAGGTACACATCGCCAGATGTCAGAGGCTTGGCGTCTCATCTTGCAGACTAGCTAGTTTGGCAGATTTAAACTTTACCGCATGTAAGAGGCATGCGGTAGCCTTGAAGGGGAGTATTTCATAAGTGTTACAGCATATTGTACAGTCTGGCATGCTTCATTATTTACATCACAGTAATATGCTAGCACAGGCTGGAAAGTTTGTAAGTGAACAGAAAAAAACAATGTTCATGCCATATCTTAGCCACATTCTTAGTATTGTATAAAAAGTGCAAATAAGGAATTCCTCATTTTTTGTCAGCTTTTTCTTTCTGTGCATTGATTTTTTGCAAGTTTGCAAGGTTCTACAGTCTTGTGTGCCTATCGGCTGGCCCCTTGTTTGTCAAAGGTACCGAGTACACAATGGGTCGTGTCAGTGCAAGCTAAGTAAACGATGGATAGAAAATTCGTGCTTTCAGAGTATTTCCAGAAAAAACTGCTATTATTTCCTACTCAGGATGGGGGAACAGCATCGATGGTGCACATCCTCCTTGTCACTGCAGCAATTATGGCTGCGCGCTGCTTTTTGGTGGCGTTTCATTTATCTGCAGGAAGAGCAGGCATGAATGGGCGGCAATAGGTACCTACTAAATTAAACATTGCATTGAGCAATATGTTGTTGTGTCGGTGCTTTTGTTATCCATGAAGGAGTTGGTGTTTTTGATTAATGGTTGTGTAGCAAAGATGTAACTGCTACATTGCACTGCATTCACAGATTTGTTTGCCCATGCTTTTGGTTTACTCAGTTGTTTATTTCCTTACCAAATGGCAGATGGAAATTCGGCTTTCAACTTGTGCACTTTCATCATGCTTGCAATGTACTTTCAGCTGGTGTTCAGTTTCACTTTGGAGAAGTTGTCCAACCATTGTCTGTGTCTAAATGTTCTCTAACAGTTGACCTCATTACGCAGCATTTCTCTCAGAAAGCAAATGTTGCAGTAACATTTTTATTAAATTTTACTCTATTATGTGGCTAGCAATGTAGCGAAAAATATTTTCATCAAGTCAGCTTTTAACATTATAGCAAATTAAGGCCTTTGTTATTTAACGTTGCTCACAATTTGTACCAATCACTCAACCTTGAAGCAACGTAATGCGTTATCACCCTTCCTCGGCTCTTCATTGTGTTAATCACATTAGACATGCTCACGGTCGTTCGCCATGCTAGTTTGCGGACATTGTTGGCTAAGAGTAAACCAGACAAATAAAAAATCGGACGTCATGTGATGCCTATAGTCCGCGGGCCAGCAGTTCATCGTGTAAAAGTGGCGTCACATCATCAGCATCTTCTGTTTTTGCTGCCTTTAAGCAAGTTATTAGTGCGGTTGGTGCAACACATAGTCGTTGGGGTCAACCGTCCCGTCGTGTTAAGTTTTGATCCCTTAAATTGAATGTTTAGTATTTTTCCCTGCAACGACTACAGAGGAACACGGACGTTTCCTTCAATACTGGACTGAATATACGGTCATTCCCTACGTTTCATTGAAAGCAGAAGTGGTTCTGTATTTAAAACGTACATAGTCTACGTTATAGGTACGGAATTTTTTTACAGTGTAGTGTGAAAAGTAAAACGAGTTATGGCATTTCATTAGCATACAAAGCTAGATCCTCCTCAAATCTCTTTTTTTTCTCTGCTATCTAGGAGCCAGGGCCTGAGCGATGCCAAGAAACTGCGGATGATTTTGGCAGGCGTTGGAATTTTCCCAACTGTATTGGTGCAGTTGACGGGAAGCACGTACAAATAACAGTGCCACCGCTTTCCGGTAGCAATATTTTTCAACTGTAAGGTACGGTTCATTCAGTGCAGTTAGTTATTATTATAATTTGTCCAGACTCTGTGAACTATACAGGGTTTGTTGATGCGTATGTTGTGTTATTCATTTTTCAGGGCATATTCTCCATCGTGCTTATGGCTATAATAATAAAGTACAGGTTTTCGATGGTGGACATTGGCGCTCCTGGGCGACACAGCGATGGAGGCTACTTCAAGGAGTGCACGTTTAAAAAAAAGCTCTCCCATAACGCTGTGAACTTGCCAGCACCAGCACGCCTTCCAAAGATCCAAATAGTTGCGCCACACGTCTTCGTCGGGGATGAAGCTTTTCAGCTGAGGCAAGATTTCTTGCCTCCTTACCCCGGCAAGAACGTGGAGCCTACCAAGAGGGTATTCAACTACAGGTTCAGCAGAGCAACATATTGAATGACATTCTGTAAGCTGGGCATGTCTTTATCTGTTACAAGAAAAGAAACAAAATGCTCTCCTGAACTATAAACTACTTAGTTGCTGGCATTGTTTCATAAGGGAGTTTTGTCTTAATGGCTAGATTTACTCCAGTATTTTGCATAATACTTGAAGTACTTACAGGAACAAGAATTTGTCTCAAAGAAGATGCAGATCTGTGAAGATAAGGGCCTTCACCAAGTCAGATATGCTACACCTGGCCTGTACAACTGGTGGCTGCAATATATAATGCTAGCTACTTTATTCAGTGAAATTCAGCAATGTTTGATACTTCTACCTGGAGCGAAATGACTATGCAAACCTCTATGGCAAGTTGACAGATGATTACCATGGATTTACCGTGTTTATTACAGACGCATTGTGGAAAATGCCTTTGGCATCCTGACTGCTCGGTGGAAAGTTCTTCTGGGCCCGTTGAACCTCCTGCCTCGTAATGCAGCATTTGCTGTTTTAGCATGCTGGGCTCTGCATAACTTTCCGCGACAAAGAACACACTATATTGTCCACCGGGCTATGCAGACGAACAAGATGATTATGGAAATGTTGTCCCAGGCCAGTGAAGGTCAGTAAGGTGAATCTGGTGCCCTCCTCTACTTGGAACCCACAAAGTCAAGGAACCATAAAGCAGCCGCTGCCCAAACCGGAAACATTTTTGCACTATAGTTTATGAAAGAAGGTGCTGCACCAAGGCAGTGGGCACACACCGGGCTTCCAGCACCTCAGATGGTGTAGAAGGTTTTCACACATTTTGGATCTCATTATGCAACCGTGGCCATGCCTATCTTGTTCAATTCTATCATATTTTTTAGCAGGTGCTACCATCAATTTACTTATAACTTAGTTCGGAGCCTTTGTACTCTGTAATACTCTCTGTTACTTTTTCTTGAATTTTGTATGCTTCAAATACATTTCACTCTGGTTGCCACTATATTTTATGCATTGTGCTATGTGCCCTTTGATTACCTGTGTTGTTCTTTGTATAAAATTTGTTTTCTATAGTAATATCCCGTAGAATTAAGTGTTCACTGCGCCAGGAGGCGATGCCTTGTCACATGTGTCTGAAGTGCCTTTTTCCTCATCTACCTTGATAGAATGTTCCTCTTGTAATCTTTCTTGTTCATGATATGTACCCTCTTCCTACTAAATACAAATACAGAATGCATCTACTGCCAAACTTTCAGCTTCAAAAGGGTTCAGTGGTGTACCATATCAAACTGAAACGCAAGACAATGGATCGCAGTCGCTCTTTGCTGCCTGCAATTCTGTCCGCTCTGACACATTGCGCTCGGTTTGACGAAAAATTAATTTATTGAATGAAACAAGCTACCTAAGTAGTTGGTGTTGCATCATTTTCAGCAGCATGTAGTGGCATGAGGACAGAGCGTGAAGACATGAAGGCAAAACCAGCGCTGAACTTCAACTTAAATTTGGAGAACTGCCAAAACAATGCATATATACTCCCAGAAATAAAATGCCTACCAGGGTTGCTAAAATTTTCTTGAAACACTGGTGGGTGTTCTGTTTCAGCGGGTGTATATGCAGTGGCTTGGGAATTCTCCGAATTAAGTTGAAGTTCAATGCTTAAGTTGAAGTTCAATGCTTGTTCTGTCTTCGCGTCTTCATGCACAGTGTTCGTACTGCTATGTGCTACTTAAAATGCGTCATTTATTGAACTTCACTCCGTTTCATTAAACGTATACTTGGAGATGAATTGCAGCAGTTCAAGTTCCATTTCTTGTTTGTGTTCTCTCGGGCAATTGCGCAGCTTGTGGGCCACAATTTGGCCATACAGAGAGGCCTGGTCTCTGTCATCCTTGATGACTTGGTCGATTCTTTCATGTCGTCTTCTAACTGTGCCCTTTCGTCATTCCGGCGCTTGCTTTTTGCAGAGTGTTGCACTTGTAGAGGGGTTGCTGGGGTGTTCTGTGGGCAGCCGTAGGATGTGCTTGGCTCCGGACTTTCGGTTCTGCCAAGGACGCAGCTCTCCTGTGTCGGCTCTACCAGTGCGTATAGAAAAAAATAGTGTAAAACTGAATCACTGCATAGCATTTTATATTATGCCACAGAGTTCAGGAGAGCAAAATGACTCTTCAGAAACTTGCTCTGCTAAGTTTCTCCATATGAACATACATTCTAAACATGAGCTCACATGAGCAAAGATAAACTTCGGCCTTGCTGACTGCACTACATGCAATGGTATTTTCCTCTTAAGACTAGCTTGTTGTGGAATTTCTGAATGGTCCTTGTGCAAAGCTCGAGCGAAGTTTATTTCTCTGTGTGGCTTTAGTACTGCCTGGATTTGCTGTATGTATGGACCTTTGGATAATGTATATACCTTTGCAAATAGGAAGCAAATGAACTTGAATGCATGTTCTTACCATCACAGTCAGTGAACATTCCATTCAGCACTGTCTCAGCAGTTTCTACACAGGCTGCTTCGTCCGACTGGTGGCTGTTGGAGAAGGTGCTGAAAAAATGTATGTTACGTGAGGCTAATCAGCGCATGCTACTTTTTCACACCTTAGCTTTGCAAACATTCCTTCATGAATGTTTGGAAACAGCAGCTGCCGTACTGTGCGGTGTTTTGGTATCGTTTAGCCTAGTCATCATCCTCACAGTTTCACAGAAGCATAGGTTCAATAACATGTGATTTTCGCGCCATTTTTCAATGCCATTCAAGCCTAAAAGGAGGGATTGCACTCAGTACAGTGTAAAACCTCAAACAGGTGAATATATTTGCCTTATTATTGCAACTACTACAACTTTTTATTTTTTTAAGCTCTTTTTACATCATCTGTTGTCATGTGAATCCCTCCCCTTTATGTAACACTCTCCTATGGGCCCCTATGAGAAAATAAATGGTTTTTAAAAGTGGACTGTAAGCATCAAGTAATGGAGACATACCTGCCGATATCCACCTGATCTTTCGAAAACATGAGCAGGTGGAAATACGGCCATCGCACCTTCTTCACAGCGTCAGCTCCTGAGCCACTCGGAGCGCCATCCTTCCAGGCGCGTTTTTTTTGTGAATGTGTCTCTCAGACTCTTCCACCGCGACAGGACATTGGAGCCTGCAAGTAGGGTTTAAAAATACCGGATTATTCACCTGAAAGGGTGAAGAGGGCTGAGGAAAAAAGCCTAAAGGGCATGACCTGCCCTGACCCATGTACACATTCAACAGGCGAGAATTGCAGTTACAAATATATTAAGGCGACATCACACTGATATAAAACAAGTAGAAAGTGAGTGATACATTTCAAGAAAATGAAATGCGGCCAAGCTTCTCGTGTAAATGCAAAAAATCATCGAAAAGCTAGTGGGTCGACACAGTCACTACGCCAACATTATGTTCATGTAACATGTTTGTGTGGGTAGCCGATAAGCAACCATTTGGTGGCCATAATTGGTCCTAGCAGTTTTCATATGTCATGGTGGATCATGTCTAATATCAGTGTTCCATTCGGTGTTAGATAGGCTAGTGTTTCAAAACGTATGGGCTGACAGAGCTGTTTATCTAAATGAGTCGAAAACTGTAGACAGAAGAAATCCTCATTATGCGTGCATCATTAGAATGCTTTTCTTGTACTTTGGTCGCAGCAAAACAAAACAATACTCAGTATAGCTCTATTTCAAGCATATGAATTCTTTTCAGGTTGCTTGCAGTCGTGGAGTATCAAGCAAGGTGACAATACGTTACATGAGAAAAGAGCAATTTGTATGCAAGTTTCACAATTTAAACCCAGCTCCTCACCACAATGCCATCAAAAGTGCAAATGCTATCGTGAATATTTCTAGCACCACTTTCAACAATAGCTGTCTCACTAACATGCTGCTAGCTGACCTTCGCCTCATCATTTTACAGTCTGAAATATAATGCATTTAGTGCAAAGCTGGAGTACCAAATCGAATGCCTATACGTTTGCCGCTTACGCAACTACGTGCGGCTGACTAGTGCAGCTATAAGCAGCTCTGTTCATACAGCGCGCGATGCGCCAATGAAGAAAAACCTTTTTGTAGCTGCTTTCCTTGCTGCACGATTCTCGGGCTTCATCTCTCGCATGTATTCGCGGCTTCGATCGAGTGCCAGAATTGTGTCTGAGAATCGCGGTACCTCAGATTCCATTCGTTAGCTTAGAGGACACCCGCTTAAGCATTCTAAACAAGCGTGCTTACCAGTGTACGTAAAAAAATATGTCATGGAAATAAATGTCGCAGCGCCGTCGCGCGCAAGCATGTCGCTGTTGATTCACTGAACTGTCAAAGCGTTCCCTCTACAACGTGCTTCCGCAGGCACCACCATGCTTGCTCTGCGCTCGGCGGCGAGCTAGGTTTCCGACCACTGCCAGCACGAAATTCGTTTCTAGTGAGGATAACGAGCGTTGCAAAATTCATAGCAATGTAAACACACCTTGTGGGTCGCATCCTAGTTCGGTGACGACTTCGGCCCACGCCAAGGCTTTTTTTCGCTGGTCCTTATAGTCAGTCCTCGAAGAGTCCCACAATATGGGATCCTTTCGAACTTCGCTGATCAATGTGTCGTTATATTCCAGACAAGCTGCCTTGGACGACAAGGCCATTTCGATTCAGGTCGATAGCACACGCGCGCGAAGCACAGCACAAGCACACCGTGGAATACAAGAGACCGCGCGGGCGAGAAGACGGAAGTGGCGGAGGCAGTCTGAGCGCCGATTGGCTGCTCCTGCTGGCCGCTTCCGGCGGCCGTCGGACGCCGCGTGTCAAAAATCTGCCTTGTCCGGATCGACGGCGGCGGGCACATTTTCAAACGCCGGGCGTCGAGTGCGCGCCGTCGGGAGAAAAGCGCGGACTTGCCGCCGTGAAAACGTTCCATGTATGAAGGTATAAAGGAGGGAGTGAAAGGAAAAAGGAAGAAATAGGTGCTGTAGTGGAGGGCTCGGGAATAATTTCGACCACCTGGGCATCTTTAACGTGCACTGACATCGCCCGTCACACGCGCGCCTTAGCGTTTTGCCTCCATAAAAACGCAGCCGCCGCGGTTGGGTTCGAGCCCGGGAACTCCGGATCAGTAGCCGAGCGCCCTAACCACTGAGCCACCGCGGCGGGTTTTCTCCAAAGTGTCTAAAAACTCTTTCGACCCACAAAATCCTTTCTTCTCCTAGTCCCTCCTTTATCCCTTCTCTTACAGCGAGGTTAAGTTTTCCGCCGACATGGGAGGCAGATACTGCGATATTTCCTTTCCCCAAAAGCCAAATTTTCAATTTTATTTCGCACACAACTTGGACACATTTCTTATTGTATAAATAGTTTGTATATATTACTTCTCCCTCTATCCTCTCTTCCTGTCCCCCTCACCTCTTTCATTTCATTTCTCCATTCTGCCTGCTATCCTTTATTTCCGCTGCCCCAGCTCAGGTGCTTCAGTATCGATGGCAGATGCCGGGGCTAGCAAAAATCTTTTCCTTCCTTTTTACTATTAATTTAATAAAAAAACCGCTACCAATTTTATTTCAAAATTGGTCAAAAATATTAGACCTCAAGGCGGTAGGCGCCCGCTCGCCGTGAGGTGTGGAAATTAGACGACGTCTGCGACTATCCCCTGCCCAAACTAAACTATTAGCGTACAACACTTTGGTTAGATCTGTCTTAGAATATGGTAACGTCGTTTGGTTCCCTCATACTAATCAAAATATTGCCAAACTCGAAGCAGTTCAAAGAAAAGCTGTCAGATTTATATTTAACAAATACCAAACAACTGACTCACCAACAGAAATAATGAAACGTGAGGGGATACAAACACTCCAAATACGTAGTAAACTCGCGCGACACAAGAGGATGTATCAACTAATTCACCAGCAATTAAAACTTGACGTTACTAAATATATTTCCTTTTCTAAAGCAAGATCGACGCGTCACAAACATTCTAATACAATTAACGAGTACCCTTTCCATACTGACTGCTTCAAATACTCATTTTTTCCGTTTGCCACTCGTGAATGGAACAGTCTAAACCCTTCAATAACTAGCAGCTCATCGTTAGGAAAGTTCAGCGCTGGTATCGAGAGCTCGGTACTTAATTATCAAATATTTTTGTGTATGTGTTTTCTGTGTTGCTAATATTGCTCCTATTCTGTGTGCTTTTTTAATGTTAACTTTGTTCAGGTATACACGGACTACCAGTATTGTTTTCGGAACTATTGCGATGTAACTTCTGTCATGACGCCTATTGTGAGATTAATTTGCCTTGTTTCGATATGGTTATGATACAGTTCGTTGTATTGTTATTCTGCGTTGTTGCATTTTTGGTTGTATTTCCATAAATCATTCCAGTGCCTTTGCTTTACCCTTACTATTTGTTGTCTATTTTACAATCTTCACCAAAATGATGTATTTTTTGAACTGCTATTACTAACCCTATTTTGCCGTCCTGCAACAATCCCAAATGGGATTAGCAGTATATATGAATAACTAAATAAATAATATCTGATGGTTTAGCTGTGGTTTACCCTGGTCGAAAGCGAAAACCTGCATCTCCCTGGCTACGTTTGTGGTCAGCGACTGGCGGTTTCAATAGATAGCCATACTGACACACACACAGTAATAGGCATTAAAGGCGCTCACACAAGACGGTATATATTTAATATACCTTCGGTGATATTTACAACTGTATTATTGTATGCGGAGATATGGAACCAAATCCGGTTCCAAACAACGCGAAACCCTGCAGATAATTTCAGAAAGCCAAATTGAAAAAAGAAATGGGTTTTTCTGGGGGAAAGGAAATGGCGAAATGCGAGACAGGTGTCATTCCCTTTCATTATCATTCGCTTCCGGCGTGGTTCGGGTGTCCACCGTGATATGGGAGACAGGCGCAATTTAATTTCCTTAAAACCAACTTTTTTTTTTATTCCGGAGCCCTCCACAACGGCATCTCTTTCTTCTTTCACTCCCTCCTTTCTCCCTTTCCTTACGGCGCGGTTCAGGTGTCCGCCGATATATTAGACAGATACTGCGCCATTTCCTTTCCCCAAAAACTAATTAGTATTATTAAAACCAACTTTCATTTCATTTTCCTTCTCTTACGGGCGCGGTTCGGGTGTCGACCGAGATACGTGAGATAGGCGTAATTTCCTTGTTAGACCTCTAACAACATTCAAGGTTAAACTTGCGGCCCCGCTAATGGCAGATGCCGATGCAGATGCCACCGGCACCTGCATCGTCGTCCCAGGCTGTTTCGTGATTGAATTCCGCAGCCCCAGGGGAGCTGCCACATTCTATAGTTATGAGTGCCAAAGTACGTTTACCTCCACAGTATTTACATACCCTGTGCTCTACCTTGTGCTGACTGTATATACCTAAGATTTCTGGGGAAAGTTGGTGTTCGTTTGTATCTTCCTCCAGGCCATTGCTTTGTTTGGTGAGAGCGATTTGTATGGGGGATTATAGTGTAGGGTACCACTGGTGTAGCTTAGCTGTCGTTGAGTATGTGTTGGTTTGTAGTCTGTTAAGGGTGTTCTCTTCTAACTTACTGAGGGATTTTTTTGTTCTTGGGTATTCCTTGCTGGCTATTCTGTATGGCGCGCGAGATTGTCAGCATACACTGCTATAGGTATTAGGTCGCAGCACCTTCGTGGCCATCAGGGGGAGACGCCCGGTA
Source organism: Amblyomma americanum (assembly GCF_052857255.1). Taxonomy (NCBI): domain Eukaryota; kingdom Metazoa; phylum Arthropoda; class Arachnida; order Ixodida; family Ixodidae; genus Amblyomma; species Amblyomma americanum. Next base: position 203,307,757 of record NC_135497.1, on the reverse strand, counting down.
TAGAAGAGCTCGGGCATGCCTGTGAGCGGCTTCGTTTCCTCCTGGTAGTTCCAGGTGACCGGAAAACCAGATGACTGAGGCTTGGCTGGGTGGATGCTTAATCAGCAATGGCAACCCTGACCTGTGAATTATTATGTTATCACACTGTGGAGAGGTAGCTAACCTCTACCACATGGTGTGGGCATGCCAATTTAATCCCATAGTTGACCCCATTCCAAACCCCTCAGAGAAGCAGTGGGAGGCTATTCTGCTCAGCGATGATCCTGACCGTCAGCACTGGCTGGTGGGGAGGGCCAGCGCAGCAGCAATAACCAGTGGTCTACCGGACTAGGCGGCCCACCCACGTGTTCTACGAATATTCAGCAAATAAAGATGTTTTCAATCAATCAATAAATGTCTGGGGTGGTAATTTCCTTCTTTTTAGTCTGTAGCCTTCCGTGATTTCTCGCTATGTGACCGGTGCTTCTCTTGAGCTGGCGTATTGAAGCTTTCTCTCGAGGGCGTCTCTCGAGTCAGCACCGTTTTGGGACGATGTGCAAAGAAGTGAGCAGCTCATAACTTCAGAGTTCCGTCACATCCGTCTTGATGAGAATGCCTTATTTGACGGAGCCTGTAACGTTTCACGTTATGTCACGAATGAAAAACTAGAGGAATGGAAGAGCAAGAAAAATCCGGTCGGGGAACGGTGGGTGTGTGTCCTTCAGCCCTTTGAGACGAATGATGTGCCTTGCGACAACATGAGGGCAGTTACTGAATACTGCATGTGCTTGCCAGGAACAAGTGCAACTGTGGAGAGGGTGTTTTCTTTGAGCGTCACGGACGGCGTGATTGCGCGCAAAGCAATCGCGCCTTCCGTGACGCTCGTGTAGCTGCGACACCGACGGCCTCCCTAGTTAATTAAGATAACTATCTAGGGACGCATCGCGGGGAAACAAACCGAAGGGGAAGTCCCCACAGTGCGTGTGTGTGTGTGTGCGCGCGCGCCTGTGCGCGCCTGTGCATGTCCATGCGCGTGAGCAGCCTCTACCTTTCATGCACACTGCACACTCCAGTCGGCGCGCATCCGGACATTCACTGGTAAACATGCATCTTCACGCCCCATCCCGCCCTTGTAGTCGAGGCAAATTGCTGTGAATGTTCTACCTTTGTCGTCGCAAAGCGTTTTCTACGAAAGAACGCCAACAACCAGAAGTCGTTCGTCTCAGACACCCGAAGTGCGACAGCGAGAGGCAGCTATAAGCCGTCCGTCAGAGAACTGAAGATCCAGCAGGCCGAGAACAGTGTGACAAAGCCGCCCGCTAACTACAGGCATTTATTATTTTTTATAGGTAGAACATCAGCGGATCGGGATAGCTCGAAATAATTTCATCGGAGTAGATTTCATTGGAGTAGCATCTTTCTGGGCGTAATCATAATATCATGCCCGTGAGCGCATGCATCTCCGCATTTCCCCTTTTTGTAATAGCTTTGTTTTCTTAAGCATCTCTACCGTTGTTATAAGCCCGCCTTCCTTGCTTTTTTTCCGTCGCGTGCAACAAGGAATGCTTGGATTCCGAAAAAAAAACTGCATCAGTTTATGCTTCTTCCCTTTTGTAATAATGGTAGCAATATCTCGGGTTTAACATGTTGAAGCGACATGGGCGGGTTGATGGGGAGGAGGGGGGGGGGGGGGCAGGGCGATCAGGAACGCTGTTGTGGAGGGCTTCTGATTAACGTAGACCAGATCGGAAGCACACGCGCGTTTTTGCATTTCGCCGCCATCGAAATGCGGCCAGGATTATACCCGCGACTTTCACATCAGCAGCCAACGGCCACAGCCACTCAGCCATTGTGAGGATTTTCATGTAGTATCTGCTGTCTCAGACAAAGAAGTTCTCCGAAAGTAAATGTTCCACAACGTGGTTGGCTCGTTGTGCCTGTTTCACATGTTTATGGTATATGACACAAAGAAAGAGATGCTATTCTCACTCGTTCCTAATGAGCTAAGGAGTACTAACAATTCGATTAAAGCCATGGGAAAACTGGAGATTCCACATCAATCTCGAGTACAATGCCTTAGAATTGCGGAAAGCACATTACAGAAGCGCCAATTAGGTTTCTGCCTAGGCAACATATTTCCTTCAATATTGTTTTCACATATGTCATTTTCGCACTGTCTAGCGCAGACATCTTTCTGAGGCTAAATCTGCGTGCTAGCTCATCTCATTCTATCTGGAAAATGAAAAAGAATAGTACGCCGGGTTGTAAAAAAATGCGGCTGAACCGAGTCCCGAACCGGTTCGAACCGGTTCCTTTGGATCGTTCCGGTTCGAGTTCAGTTCCAACATGGCGAAAAAAAATATGGGTTCAGTTCGGTTCCGGTTCGCACCTTCTTGGCAAGTACCATCGATTACGGTACGCGCCCACGTACAAGATCTGGATTAATTGACCTCCACCACGAGAGGCGTAGCCGGGGGTCGGAGGGGGGGGAGGGGGGGGGGGGCTCCAATTAACCCTGCCCTTTGCCAGCTGCGCCCACCGTATGCCCGCAAACTTCTTAGTCTGAACCGCCCACCTAACTTTCTGCCGCCCCCTGCTACGCTTGCCTTTGCTTGGAATCCACTCCGCTACCCTTAAGGACCAATGGTTATCCTGCCTTCGCACTGCATGCCCTTGCCAAGCCCATTTCTTCCTCTTGATTTCGACTAGGATGTCCCTAACCCGAGTTTTTTTCTCTCACCCACTCTGCCCGCTCCCGGTCTTAACGTTACACCTGTCATTTTTCTTGCCATAGCTCGCGGCGTTTTCATCAACTTGAGCTGAACCCATTTCGTTAGCCTCCACGTTTCTGCCCCGTAGGTGAGTATACTCGTAAGGCAGAGCTGTTGTGTTCTCTTTCGTGAGGTATATTGAGAGATATTGTTAAATATCTCTAAAAAAAGAGAATCAAAGAGGGCCAAAAAGGGGCGACGAGTGTCGAGAGGCATCAACCCAATGAGGGTTTCTGCAGTGATCTCTAAAGTTTTTGTCGCTGGAGCATTTTAAGTAAAGCCAAATTCTGAAGTGCGCCGCTGCTTTCTTTCCACATCCGCATATGACTTTTCCGGCTCCGTTTTCCGCCGGAAGTCGGCGCCCATTTTGTATCTGCTCGTATGGAGGAAACAAATTTCCCCCATCAAGTAGTTATTGGTCGCACAGGTTAATCACGGTTGCGGACATCGTTTTGCCGAGACGTTTATCCACAGAATACGAGACTGTGATGCATGCACACAGTTCGAGAGCGCCGGTGTTATCCGCAAGGTTCGAAGGCGCAGCACGGCATCAACAAGCAGCGTCTCCGATCTCTCTCCCTCGGGGTCGGTCAAGTTCGTGGCTTGAACGCTCAGAAATTTCGGCACTTTTCACACGGGGTAATCATCGCATGCGGACACGAATCACTAGCGCGATATTCTTTTTTTTGCGACACTGTTTGAAAAAATAGCACCCAACCAGCAATATGGCGATGGAGGAAAACAGCAGCGATGCAACGCAGCCACAGACTCGCCCCGAGAACCGAGAAACAAAATGCCAGCGCTTCCTTCCGTTAAGACCGGAAGTCGGAAAGCTATGTAAGGAGGAAAAGTTGTGGGTGAGGGGAGGTTGAAGCTGCTTCACCTGCTCGGCAGAAGACGTCATGGAGAGGGCTTTAGCCTGTAGTAATGGATAAGCATGGTGCCAACAGGTTTCCGTTTGTCACAGTCATCGGCGGCACAGGACCATTTCGTCTTGTCCCGGATAGATTCCCTAAAGACGTACTACTGGGGACAAAAGTTTCCGGGACGCGAGCTTAAGGCAAAACGTTTACTGTAGCCCCACCTCGCTACCCAGTCGCCTGATATTGTGAAGAGAGGAAGGAGCATTTAGGCCTTTAATGCCGATGCAATATCAGGCGACTGGGTGGCGAGGTGGGGCTACAGTAAACGTTTTTCCTAGAAATTGCGTCCCGGAAACTTTTGTCTTCAGTAGTACGTCTGTTAGCGCGATTTTGCGAGGATCGACAGCCACGTCGTCGCCGCAAATTTGGTCTAATAGCCTCTGGCGCTCTTAGACAATGCAGAACTTAAGTTCTCGGCGTCAAAGACGCGATTAGCCCCCACAAAACAGCGCGAATTTCGGCACAAGCAAGGGACGCCCATACATTCATAAGCGACGAGGTGTGCGTGGACCTCCACTCATGCCATGTTGCCAGGGGCCCCGGAACAGGGGGGCAAAGGGGGCGGTCGCTCCCCCAACATTTTTCCAGAGACAGCATCGGCCCCTCCTCCCCAGTCTCCAACTGCTTGCACTTGGATCAGATTTCCGACAATTGAAACACTTCAGTTCTAGGAGCTCTTTTAATGCAAATCACAGTGGGGCTGAGCTACTTGGCTTCGTAGCCAGTTGTAAAGCGTTTAGTATATGAGTAACCTAAATCAGTCATGTTCCAACAGAAGTCGACTGTCTGACCAGTGTACACGATCATGATTAGCAGAATTTAAACAAACTATGCACGAACTTTTTTAATACGATTGATCACTTCTCGTGCGTAAAGCTTCCCATTTCAATTCGTTGTGTATTTCCGTGAATCTTTGCACCGTTTGTTCGTTCGCACTTAAAACTACCGGAACGTGGCTTTATCATTTTGTTTTGTAATGCGAGATGCATGCGGCCAGACTTATCTCCATAGTCTTATCTCAATCCTTAACTAGGCTCCTCGAAAACGACAACAGCGGCGGTGGCTTCTGTGGACATAATATTCTGTTTCTGCTGCAAGCTCTCTGACAGGAATCTCAAGTCCTCATTGGTGACCTCTGGCTCCAGTGACTGGAGGCACATGGCACAGATTCTTGCCAGTCACAAAAATTCAACAAATCATTTCATATCGTATCAAGATGTATTAAGCTTGGACAGCGGCAAATATCAGAATTAGGCACAGCGAAGGAATTGACAAGGAGCACAAACTCATCATGACTCAAGATAGGTGCGCTGGAAGAGCGTTTTAGAGCGCCTGATCAGGATAACACTCTTTCTCTCAAAGCATTACATGACATTTCGCGGCTCTTCAGACCGGCTTTGCACAGAAAACAATGGAAACTTTCAGGGATTAGCCGAGCTTCTTGGTGAACATGACTGGGCCATGAAAGAGTACTTGAGGCGTGTGCTGTGTCGAAATGTGGCAAATCAAAGTTATTGACATGATGGCGAATATTGCGGTCAAACACATCAAAAAAAGGTTGAAAGCTGCTAAGTATTATTGCATAATATTGAACTGTACGTCTTACATCAGCCACACAGAGTTAATGTCTATTACAGTTTTCTTCCTGGACGCAACTAATGGCATGGCCCATAACCAAGGGCATTTTACCGGGTTTAAAGAAGCGAGCGACACCACTGGAGCGGGCCTTACTGAAAGTGTTCCATTAGAGCTACAGGAGTTCGGGATCAAAGTTGAAAATTGTCGCGGCCAAGGCTACGACAACGGTGCAAACGTGAAGTGGAAAAAATTAAGAATGATTCGCGAACGCGAAATCAAATGAGCGTTAGCTAAGTTGTTTTCTTTTATACTTTCGACAAATTCGGATACGAAAGTGTACATCACGAAACGACGATTCGTTTTGTACCACCCGCATTCCTCGGCGACCACTGGTTCACCCGCCATGGCTCTTCGAAGGTCGTCCCCATTTCGGTTTCGGGGACCAAAGGTCGTCGGTACGAATCACTCACACAGACCAGGCTTCAATTCGACAAACAACTTTGGTCTCTGAATTATGGCAATTCGTTTGCCGCCACTCCGAACCCTCTACGCCAAACGGGTGGGCCACAATTTTGTCACCAATGGCGACCCCCAAATGTCACCAGTCTCGGCACCCGCTCAGACGGTATATATATATCGGAACGCCACCACATGGAGTAAACCGGCCGCCGTGCAGGCCCGACTACTACGGGCGCTCACGTTATAGCTCATATATTATTGCCGCCATATTGAATTCGAGAAACGGAAACTATGACGCCATTTCTCCCGCTGACGTCATGCTCACATTGTCCACCTCTATCTACCATATTTGACCGTGACGTTATCATTAGCACGCGGCAGGTGGTTATTTCTACAATGCTATTGTAGATGGCGCTACAAGTCTCAATGCGAGATGTGCTGTCTTCTAGTTGATGCCACAGACGGCGCTGTTATCTCCGGGTGGTAAACAGACCACACGAAATCTCGAAACGTGATGAGTAAGAGCTCACGCTCTTAGAAGCAATTTGTTCAAGCAAGATTTGTTGAACTGAATTTCGTATCATTTTTTGTTCTATGCGGATGCCATGCGGATGCCATTCACTGAATCCTATCGTTGGGGATGGTACGGCGTCTTCAAGAAAATCTGTCACTCTTTTTAGCTTTCTAAAAAGTAATTTATGCGTTATTTTCTGCTTCTCTTCAGCGCTGTAAGATCCTTAGACATCGTGTTCAAGGCCTTAAGTTAAAGCCCGTTTGCGACACCCGCTGGGAGTAAATAATTCAAAGCCCGAAGCCCGTCCGTTACCAGACAGCTGAGCTCTACGACCTTTTTCTTGAACGGGCTGAATCTCAGCACGCAGAGACCGGTGTAAGGCACGAAGTATCTCCGGATAGCTCACGGATATCAGGTTTCTTGTGGCCATAGTAGTTTGGTATGACCTCCTGTTTCATGGAAACGCCGCAAGCAAAAGCATGCAGTGCAAACTAACTGACATTGTCACAAGTTTGGGGGGTTGTAATAGGGGGATAAACGCGTTATGCCCGCTTAACCGGTGCTGACACCATTAAAAACCGCCGACCCCGGCGGGCCTTGCTGTGGGGTAAACAAAGGAACGGCACTCTGGCTGGCACAAACAGGCATTTATTGCTACAACAACAATAACGCCAGCTGGCAACAAATACGCCAAGGAATCCAGGACGCCCGACTCACCAGCACGGTTAAGAGCGAACGGTCGCCCACGTTAGGCCCAGGGAGAAACTCCCGGGTCGGACGGGACCAGCTGACGAAGTGTTCCTATAAGCGCTCCCGCAGGAAGCAGAGTTGCGCGACGGTTGCCCCCGCGCCGTTCGTAACACTATTCGCGGAGCGGTGGTCACATGATCCCGCTGAAGTATTTTGTTCCAAATCATGTGGGCTAATGCCCAACCTATGAGAGGGAGGGTGACAGTCTGCTTTGTTATCCGACTGGGGGGTACTGTGAACCCCCACGAGGACGAGTATTGGGCCAGGGGCTTCCTGTCTTGAGTGCAGTCTGCTTTGTTGTCCGACTGAGGGGGTATTGTGAAGCCCCCACAGGGATGAAGAGGGGTGCCTCTGAACTGCCTTCTCGTGAGGCTCCTGCCACATGAGAAGCAGCTTTCCCGCAGAGCTTGTAACAAAATGGCGGACCTTCGCGCAACTCTGCTCCCTGCGGGAGCATATACAGGAACACTAAAGCGGCAACTCCATGAACACTTCCTCGCGTATGTGCGGAGCGCCTGCGCGCCCTCACCGCGCCGAAAAAGGGCATTCACCTTCATGCTCCTTGCGCTGGCTCGTTCCCGCTGTCGAGCCCACGGGAAGAATTTGAAGGCGCGAAGAAAAGTGGTTTAGGGGGCGCTGAAACGGAAAGAAGTTTCCCTAAATTAAATGTTCTAAAGACATCAAGGACCGGCTATGGCAATGATAGAGGTTGTCATTTTTGGCAATTTTGTCCATTGAAAACTAAGTTGCATGTGCCATCAACATGTCCGAAGCTGTACCTTAATTCGCGCTGTTAAAGGCCCGCAAGGTTCCGTTATGATATATGAGTTAGGTTTTCCTTCCGCTTCTTATATGTGTTTAACAGTCATCACAGAGCAGCGTAGAGGTCACGTCGATGTTTGAAAGAGTTTAAAGCTTTTGATATATGTATGTTGCAAGCTTGTATTTTGTTGTGTTTTTTGAGTTGCACTTTTAAAGAACAATTATATTCGTGGTTGAGTTTAATTGCTGATAGTAATTTCCCCTTTCAACAGATTTTGGCTTTTCATTGTTCAGCGTGAAATCACTAAAAATGACCTCCACAATTTTTTATTTGAGAGCACCTCATATTTCTCGCGTTTATTGTACGTCGCGCCTTATAAAATAAAGACGCACCGACTGAATAGTTCATTAAATGACCGAAGTTGATGCTTCTTTTTTGCCTCTGATGCCTCCCTTCTTGTCTCGCAATGTCGCGAGTGCTGGAAGGCGAATGCGCAGTACGCCGAAAAAATGCTTGGACACAAAGTGCATTATGCTGCACCATATAAAAATGCGTACCTGCGTGTGTGCGCGTGTGTGTGTGCGTGTGTTTCCAGTATGCTAATTCAAGGGCTTGGGGACTGCGAACTTTTTCTATTTCGGTTCATTCTGTGAAGGTAGCAGCAAAGCCGAGGTTTTCAGCTTTTTAACTATTTTATTGCAACCCAAAGTGATGAGCTCACCTGGATAATCTGCATCCCTAAGCCTTCTGGCCTTATCATCGAAGCTTTGCTTCATAGCATGGTGACAGGATTTTGACAACGCCGATGACAAAGATGACACAACAATTCCGCTTTTTACTATCTTTGAATGATGCGGTTTATAATTCAGCAACGGTTTCTCGGCCCGTGGTGAGTACTTCCAACACATGTGTCCTTCCTCTAAAGTCCAACACAAATCTAAATCTTCAGAAAGGTTTCGGTGGGAAGACGTCTCGTATTTTCAGATACGTGGATGACTTTTTGGTTCTTATTGAAAAAAAAAGAATTCCTTGGACACATGTCGGGTGTGTTAGAATATTCCAAGCTAATGCATGTGGTTTGCAGTTCACCACTGAGGTTCCGGTTAATAACATGATAAAGTTTTTAGATTTGTGCTTGACTATAGAGGTAGGACACATGTGCTGGAAGTACTCACCATGGGCCGAGAAACCGTTGCTGAATTATAAATCGCATCATTCAAAGGTATTAAAAAGCGGAATTGTTACATATTTGTCATCGGCGTTGTCAAAATCCTGTCACCATGCTATGAAGCAAAGCTTCGATGATCAGGCCAAAAGGCTTAGGGATGCAGATTATCCAGATGAGCTCATCACTTTGGGTTGCAATAAAATAGTTAAAAAGCTGAAAACCTCGGCTTTGCTGCTACCTTCACAGAATGAACCGAAATAGAAAAAGTTCGCAGTCCTTCCCTATGTACACCGCCTGTCTCATGGTCCTAAAAATGTGGCCCATAGGTATGAAGTTGATATAATTTTTTTCGGCACCAATTAAGCTAAATAAAATTTGTTCAATTGTTGAAAATAAGGCTCGCAATCCTAACAAATCTGTAGCGTCCTGTGGCATTAAGCATGATAAGAAATGTTTACCGTGCTCTGAGGGCGTGGTGTACAAAATACCGCTGTCCTGTGGTCAAATTTACATTGTTCAAACAGGACGGTGTATTAACACACGTCTGAGAGAACATCTAAACTCATTAGATTCTAACCACTCCACGAATTTAGTTGATCATTGCCGAGATTGTGAATCATGTTTTTCTGCCTTGTATTACAGTGACATATTGTACAAACGCCCCGATCAATTGACCAGAGAAATCGTAGAAGCATACAAGATGAGAAAGAAATCAAGATTGTGCGTCAGCAAACCATCCCTGCTCCTGCGTGACAGTGAGGTTGCCTATCTTGACCCAACGTAGTGCACGTGCCTTGTGGTTTTAATGTTTGGTTGTAGCCTGTTCGCTTATATTTGCCTGTTTGCTGTGATTAAACTTAAGTTGAGAGACAGAGCTTGTCCTGTGTTTTCTACCCTTGAAGTCCCCGTTTTCCGCGCTGTAATTTTTCAAATATGTAACACCAACTCGCCCGCCTTGCTAACGTATTAACTTAACTTATTTTTCACTGATAAGCGCCTTTGTGTATATATTTTTCGACCGCACTATCTGCTTGTAATGCTAGCGGTTTGTGACGCGCTGGGACCTAGAGCGGCGTCATGGTGGCGACCTCTGGCTGGCGATTTTTTTTTCGCGGTCTCCATTCAGGCTTCAGCCATAGAAATACACAACTCGGGCTAATGGACTCTCAGAAACAGTTTTGTTTTAATATTAGGCATCAGCCTGAAAGAAAAATCAATCTATAAAAGATAAATATTTCGCAACGAGGGAGGGGGGATTCCTTGGTAGGGGCTCGCACAGGGCGCCGAATGATGTAAGGCCGGCCCTGCCTGGCAGGTCACATTTATGGCCAGATAACCACTGCAGTTTGCCCTCACACACAGTCGTGTATCTTTAGGGCTGAAGCTAAGGTTTTTCGGCGGATAGTAAGCGGCAAGCGAGGTCGTTTTCGCTTTCGAAGTTCGACCGGACCCGCCATGGCGCCAGGGAGCCATTGCAAGAGCAGAGACACGAGGGTATTCAATGTACTGTCTATAGCGTGGACCACAAGGAAGGAACGCTCAGCCGGCACTGCAACCGTAACACCATGCAGTCCCTTATTTATGTCCGAATAAGATCGTGTAGAGCGCTCGCCTCGGAGCGCATGCGACGGAGCTGACTCCTCACCACGGCTTCGTACGCTGAAGGTGCGAGCGCGGTCAGATCGCACGCAGGCGCCTCGCTCACGAGTGACCGAAAATACCGCGGCACCGGCGCGCAGCTTCGTCTCCTTCTCGGGTTGTCAACACGTTTGTCATCACTCTGACAACAATGACTGAGTGCGACATGAGCACGCTGATTAGCAATGTCACTGGTGCATGTGCCGCCCCGGAAACGCTAAGAAAACCTTTTCTCACGAATATCTGTTCCACTACACAATGTTCTGATGCCTACCTGCATTGAAAACGTCACTTAGGAATAAGAACTGTACATTTCGCCGGGCCACAGTGTCGACGGTGATGTGCTGTGCGGTGAAGAGGCGCTGAGAGACGACACAACTTACGGCGCAGAAGCTCAACTGCAAAATTTTTTTTTCTCGCTTAAGCCAAAAATGACCTCGAATAAAACTTGAGAAATTAAAGGTAATGAACTGCTCTAGAAAACCCGCCATCGTTTGTATTTAGAATTTGACAACCTCAGGGTGAAATAAACGGATGTTTATGGTTCGAAACGCACTTTCCTTAGACTTCAGTATTTGATTTCACTTCGACGTATTCAGCTTCACCAGCTTCAGCATATTTTAAAGGTTATACGTTTTTTATAGGTTCCCTAGGGAGGCAAGATATCTGCTTCATAATTTCCGAGAGCAAGTTGATATTTTAAAAAAACGTGCAAATAGTATAAATTTTGTTTATTATTTCAGTTCTGAAAGAATATTTATACTGTCTAAAAGTACATGATCTGAAAGAATGTGTGCAAATGCAATATTAAATTTCTGGAATCTTTTATAAAAATCTGTATTTTTTATCGAGTATTGAGCAGAACATGGTTTCACGCCTTTTCGAAACGTTTGAAACTGAGCTCGCAGCATGAATAAATTTTTTTGGCAAAAATATTTCAGTCTTAGATCACGCACGGTGCGATAAGTTTCCATAACTTTTTTTAAACAAATCGGAGGTGCTAGAGCGCAAAGTCTGGGACGTTTGGCGGGGAATGACCTTTATGCCTGAGACACCAATAAATTTTATCTGTTGGCTTTGTTGGCCTTGTATATGCCGTCTGTTAAGAGCATGTGCATAGTTCACTACTAGTATTTTACCTCTACCTTCGACTTGGCCTGTCTTTTCAAGAATAATGTATTTGCTGCGGCTGTAGCGGCACTAGTGGTGCCAGCTGCAGAAATTGCTGGGCGAATCAAGCTGAGCGCCTGAATGGTGGCTGGAAGAAATAGAAGGGATATTGTAGAGTGAGGAAAGCAAGAAAAGGGCAGAAGGCAAAGTTATTACAAAATATCTATTTATGATATACCTACATCGCCCAGCGGGGGCACTGCAGGTATTTTTGGGCGGTGTAGGTATTTTGTTGAAATAAATAATTAAATAAATAAATAAACAAAAACTGTGGAGTAACAGACTGCACGCATGAGAGTGATAAATTAATGAATAAATAAATAAATAAATAAACAAATACATAAATAAATAAAAACATTGAACTAACAGAGAGAATGCATGACAGTCCTATCGCCGCCCTAGGACATTTTACATGTGCAGTTGTCAATAGAGCACGCTTTACAAATGCATGGCAGTGATGAACGTCTCGAGGTGTTGTTCTCTTCCCTGTTGGCAGGGTAGGTGGCGACTGATAAAGTCTGTATTTCTTAACCACTATAGGCATTGCACAGTTACTGAGTGACAAAAAGGAAAAGGGAAAAAAGGTCAACGAAACTGAGCAAGGTAGAAAGCTAGGGTATGTTCATATTGTATGTTTGAAAGAAGAGATGTCATCTGAGTTATGATACCCATTCAGAGCTAGCGCACTCTGTTGGAAAACATTGCGCGCGCTGGGTGTTAAGACCATAGGGCCACTTTTACATGCAGGTACTGATTTTTCTAATAATCACCCGCATGCATTTCTACGCAAGGCGCGAATTGCCGTCTTGAAAACCGTTAAAAATTCTTCATCGCATATAAGCGTTCGCAACTATTTCTTTTGTGTTTCTGGCCAAGTGTGGCTGCCGACAATGTTTTTTATATGCCCCGAAATACATTTTTTTTTTCAATTTGAACATGCAAAGCCCTGCTCTCGTCTGTGCTGCGCTCCGTGCGTAGGTACTAAGTGAGCGCGGAATATCGTGACTGCTCCATAAACAGAATGAAACATCTTCCTTTTTTAAAGCGAATGGTCTAATTCGGACGTACAGAGCATAGAAAAAATTCAGGGGGCACTTTGTTGACCTAAAGTGCGGTGAGGCGAAAGCCTTTAGTGCGGTGTTGCTGCTTGTGTCACTGATGTGCGGTTAAGATGTTGATTAAGTACACAATTGTTTGTGAATATTAAATGCTGGAGACACTGGAGGGCGTTTGGGAGGCATGCGTCTGATTCTACGCCTTTCCGAAAACACGCATCCCGCAGCCAGTACGTATTGAGCGGGTCCCACGGGATCTGCTGACCTATCAAAGCCTGGCAGATTTAGCGACCCGCCTTGCGAATCCAAACTCATCACTGCCTCGGCTCCTTCATTTGGACAATACTACCCTTCTTTCATCAAGAAAGGAACTACTCCGGCCCCGTACACGTGCTCTCATCCCTCCTGTGTGCGGTAATCCTCCCCCGCGGTCTTACCCGTGCAGAGGAGGTTGCGCTTAGTAGGATCCGGGTCGGGGTTGCCCTCACACCTGCCGTCACTCGGAAGTGGCCTCAGTACCGAGATTTCTTTACTCGGCCAGGGTGTCCGATATGCAAACACGATGACATTGATGCCGACATTCATCACTTACTGTGGGACTGCCCAGCTCTCAAGCCTACAAGGATCCGGCACCTGGAGGTAGCGGGTCTTTCACCAAGCAACCCTGCTTCATACATTGCCTGGACGCAGGAACCGTTCCATCGTTCTCTACTGGACCTCATCAAATCGGCTAGCCTTCTTCAATTAATTTAATCACTGATTCATATTTCATCACACCGTCGTCCATTATTGGTGCCCTGTGGCAATAAATTTCGCTTAAAAGAACAGTAAACGATAGGAATTTTTCGCGATCTTCGGTCAATATGCACTTTATGTCGCCCTTACTGTTGAAGCAAAACCGCTCTTTATCCATGAGGCTAAATTTTGTAGCTGACAGCTAAAAAAGCCAGAAAATTTGAATTCTCAGTGTTCGTCCACAAAATTAGTGGAAGAGATCCGCGGCCAATGCTGCCCATCGCGCGCGCTCTCCGGGCTGAAGGCGGGTTCACACTGGCGAGTCGCAAACGTCGCACGACCGATTTCGGGCAATTAGTTACGGTTTCCGAAGCACTAGGAAAGCGGGGAGGGAGCGTTGCAAATCGATTTAAACCTGTCGCACGACCTCTGCGACTCGCCAACGCGAATCCGCCTTGACACCGACCGCAACGCCGCGTGGTGAGTGGAAACGGAAAGGTGCCACTCCTCGCGCTGCTTACCCCCGAATGCAGAAATGTAACTTGGCTCGAACTTAACTTCCATTGGTCTCAAGTGAGCTCCATCCTGTTTCATAAACCAAACTCGGCTTGAAGTGCGACTTGCATCCGGCTTGGCTCGATCCTAGTTCGGTCCAACTTCAAGTCGGCTGAGGAGCTTGCTTGAAGCTGACTTCGTTGTATTTTCCAACATGGCCACCTACCGATCGGACGTCGCGCGGAGGGTAGCTGCGTTCGAGTTCGCTTGCCACGCCATGGACGTAGTATTTTCTGAGGCCCATTCGTTGCCGAAGATTCCACGGCCAGCGTTACGAGATCGGGGGAACCCCATGGAGCCCTACGACGACGAGCAGTTCCTCGCCCGCTATCGGTTCTCCAAGAACGCCGTGCGGGAGCTCTTCACCGTGTTGCCCCTGCGTGAAAGTCCCGACAACAGGGGACAGCCTGTTCCTCCGATGCTGCAGCTACCCCTGGCTTTTATGGGGCCTGTACTTTCCAAACCGTCACCGGGGATCTGGTGCGGATTTCGCAGCCCACGGTGTGCCGCGCAGTTGGCAAGGTCACCTTGCTGATTGCCAAGCACCTGCGCCCGATGCTGGTGCAGTTTCCAGCCGTCTCGCAGTTTGAAAAGCTGATGCGGGACTTTTATGAGATCGGTGAATTCCCTGGTGTGACCGGCTGCATAGATTGCACGCATGTCCGCATCAACAGCCCGGGTGGTGCAGATGCGGAAGTCTACCGAAACCGCAAAGGCTATTTCTCCATCAATGTGCAGGTGAGCAATGAAAATTGAAATTCTCTGAACAGTTACCACTGTTCAGCTCATTCGTATTCGTTCGCGTCGTGTACGTGCTGTCATTTTATTTATTTCCCCGCGGTGCTACGAACGTACAGTCACAAGATTACTTGCCCGAAAGACGCGGGTTCGATCCCGGCCGCGGCGTTCACATTTCGATGGAGGCGAAATGCTGGAGGCCTGTGTACTGTGCGACGTCATTGCACGCTGAAGAACGCCAGGTGGTAGAAATTTCCGGAGCCTTTCACTACGGCGTCCCACATAGCGAAATGTGTCTCTTCGGAATATGCGATCGAGGCCCAGCATTTTGTTTTAGTACTGCTTTATAATGTAGCTTTGTACTCCATGAAGAGTGTAGCTTCGTTCTCCATGCTCCATGAAGAGTAGCACTACGTTCTAGGCGCTATATTACCACGCAATCACTGTGCAAATTCGCCGCAAGGAAGGTTAGTTAATGTTTCCAATGACAGTGCATGACAAAGTTGACAAAGCTTGACAACACTGTCGAGCTGTGGCATTAAATCAACGCAGTATTCCTTTATACGTGCAGGTACCAAAAAGCCCACATAAAGACACGGAATGTGGTCGAAAGGACATTCGGTGTCTGGAAGCGCCGCTTCCCTTGTCTGGATATGGGGCTCCAGCACAAGCCGAAACAAGCTGCAGTGATCATCACAGCGAATGCAGCCCTGCAGAACTTTGCATGTTGGATGAAGGAGCCACAGCCTCCTATTGAAAGCGCTCCCATCCAGGACGCTCCACCGGCTCGCACCAGCACGACAGCAGCGAGGCGGCCAGAGCGCCTGCCACCTGTTGATGCTGTCAGCGACAGCTTGTCGGGAATGCAGGCACGACGGGTGCTCATCCAGAAGAGCTTCACATAGGTAAGAAATGCACAGTCCTCTACACTGTCCCATGCATTTTGAATAAAGCATGTTTATAATGCGCACTTGCTCATGCTACCCGTATCCCAACTTTTGTGCAGGAACTAAAGAAATGTTAGAGCAATGGGAACGACTAGCAGCAGTTCAAGCGGCGGGACGAAGAGGTCGACGAAGTGCAGCTGGGGATCCTGAGTGACTCCTGAGAGTGTGCTCATCATGACGCTCTCTGATCTACGACCGCAGACCTTCACTGCGAATACACCCCTTTACACTAGAATTTTTTCTCAGCTTCGGAAGCTTTTAAGTTGCGAGCTTGTTGCATTAACAAACTGCTACTCTTCCACTTCTAGGTTCTGCATTTCTTGCTATAGTGTTCTATTTCAAATGCTATTTTTCAAGAACGCTGTATTGATCTTGCAGGGCGAATACCAGAAAAGCTCTTGTTGACCCTGTTGCTGAGGGTCTTAATGGCGCTCAGTTCATTTGTTTAAGAGCTGCTGCCTTGGCGGCTTTGCTTACACGCATGTGAAAAATTACCAGATTTGGTAAACTACAACAGTTAGGCCTTAGGTGGAGCAGTCGCAGGGCTTGTGCACCTTTGCACAGAGCAAACATTTGTGTGGCTGCTTTGGTAGCGGCATGGAATTCAGGTTCCTCACAGCAAGTAGTTCTGCTACTTCGTCTTTTCTACTTTCACCCGGCTTGCACTTCAAGCTTGGGCTCTTGCATGTCTTCCATGTGTTGAGTATAAATTTGTTTTTATGTCACAATTGTAATGACAAAGAAGTGCCCATGTTGCAGCGGGACTGCTCCCGGCGAGCGCGTGCTTCGGGTTGGTGCTGCTGGAACCGTTGACTGTCTGTGAACGCTGTTCTGCGCTTTGTACTTTCTGCCCGGAAAACCCATTGCACAATCATTAATTTCAAATATCCCTTTTACAACAAAACGAGACGTTCCCAATTGCCTACAATGATGAAATTCCAGATCACTGCGAAGTTTTGTTTTCTGGCTTGCCAACAGAGGTGTGTTATGAATCAGTTATTAAATTTCTCACTTTTTTTTTGCAGTATTGAGGTAAAAAAAACATGAGTGTATTCTTTTCATTTGGTTTGCTTTCAAGATGGTGTAGAACGGTCGAACCTTCAGCTGTCACACTGGAGCCTTCTTTTCAAGGAACGATGCTCGAGTGGTTTGTTGTGCATTGTCGCTCTCTCTCGTCTCTGTTCAAAGTGGGAGTTGGTTGTTGTCATAGTATGGTGCAAAAGGTCGATTCTTTAGGTCTGAAATGGGCTTCCTTACATGATCCACATGCCTCGCCCAGCTCAACCTCTTACAACAAAGTTGCATAACGGGCAGTAACTGGCACAGAGAAAGAAGCGAAGTTCACTGCAGCATATGTGCGGAGAGGATTCCAGGCATTGTTGTGTCATTGTGAAACATACCAACCTACAGTGTGTGACCTGTGAGCATTTTTAATTTCCAAGTGTAAAGGTCATGGTCGTACATAGAACTCCGGTAACTGTTGCTAAGGCTACACAATCTGTATGCGAGCAGTTGCACTCAATATTCATTGTTCTCGAGCCAAATGCACCTGGTGTTTGTTAGGTGCCTTGCTTTGCATGGCTGAATACAAACCCTAGATCATAAAGTGAGTCGTCATGAGCCAACACCAACAGTTAGTCGAGATTATTGTGTGCGGGCACTACTGATGTTTGGGAACGCCTTGCTGCCGCAGTCATGGTGGACAATTGAAAGATAATTTATGACCCCAGTAGTGTTTGCAACATTTTGTTTTGTGGGTTCAATGAATGGTTTGTGATATGACTAGGTAGCTACTTCTAGCTCGCAAGTGTTGTAGTGAAATCTTTTACATGCAAACACTTGGACTAGCGGTTCTTTTGATTTGTACATGCAGTTACTGGTTGGCTGTCACAACTTAAATCTGGCTTTGCATTTGAGCCGGCCTTCTTGGAACTGTACTGATTCCACTCATCGAGAACAGGCATGTTTTGAAATTGTTACATGGTTTGGCGGGGTTCGAAATAGCAGAACGTGGGTGCCATCAGCAAGTGTTTTTTTGATGCATGCTTCTTTATAGTCTTTTTTTGTCATGCCTAGTGCGGCTTGTCACAGGAATGTGGTGGCCATATTTTTGAAGCAATAGATTACTTCAGCAAAGCGGGAGGCTGTGGCATTGTATTGACTCAAGCTATGGGCCCACCTTGTAGACGGCATAGGAGGAATCGCATTCTTTAAGGGTTTCGGTTCTTGAGTAGGAGGCACTAGCTGCGAGGGTTTAGGTTAGATGAGACAGCAAAGATAATGGAAGGAGTAGAGAGTGGTGTTGGCCTTTGAGCATTTATGTGGTGTTGACTTGCGTGAGCCAATATTGTTGAATTTTTATACATGGAAACTTTAACAATGTGGCCTGCAATTTTCCCTACTGGTTGGTTTTGCAAGCAATGCCAGGGGAGGTTTTTCCTTCCTAGAGCAGCCATATTTGTCGCATACAGCAATGCGTATTTCTATGAATAAATTGCTGTTTGCATCCAAAGATCCATATAGCCATAGCAGCAGAAGTACCACGCAACCATCCTACCTGCCTCCTGCTATGCGATAGCTTGTCAGACTTGCATGCAAGGTGGTGACGGGGCTGTATGTCTGTTCCCACCGAGTCGTGCTTAAAATGGTACATGTGCAAATGAAGTGTAGTTATGTGGATTTGCCGCATAATATTTGTGCAAGCATTCACACAGCATTCCAGTTTCATTCAGTCATAGGCACCGTTTATTCTGGTGCCTCTCGCAGCCTACGAAGCTGTTCAAGTTTGATTTGTTTTTCAATTTCTAAGATTTCCAATTCCAATTTTTTTTTTCTGGATATCAAGGAGTTTTTTCTCCTGCCGCTCTTGCAGAATACTGTTGTGGTCCTCTCGCATCAGCTGCAGACGCAGTCCATGCTCTTCGCGCAGTAAGGCCGCTCTATAGTCGTTCTCATCTGCCAGAGACCTTTCTAAAAGGGCCATCCGCCCTCTTGGAGCCCTGCCAGCGTCACCGGTGGCCACTGCTTCAGCAGTAGTGGGACCAGCGGCAGCTCCAGAAGCAACTGTAGCACTGCTGCAGCCTGCTGCACTGCTGCAGCCTGCTGCAGCTGTGCTGGAAGCATCAGCAGGTTGCACAGCAGGAAAAAAGAAATTGCTCTCCTGCTCAATTGCTTCTGGAGTTGCCCCACTCTTACCAACAGCAGCCGCTGGTGACTGCGGCTCATCCACGAGCGGAGGTTCCCAGTCGTCTTCTGTAATAAAGAAAAGGTAAAAATTAGTTGCACAAATCTAAGCTTACAACACATTAGCTGTCTGCCTCAACAGCACAGATTGTTGGGTCAATTGGTGAAGAGACATAACGAAAGCTTTATAATTTTCTTATATAAGGCACCACTTGCCCTTCTCGGCACCAAATAGCTGCCGTTGTTTCTGGGGGCCCCAGTATAGTCAATGCCAATGAACGCCAATGAACGCCGACAGCTTTCACTTTGTATATCCTGGAGTAGCTGAGCTAATCCACTTTCATTTTTTTTGCAAAGGTTTCCTTGTAATGCCTGCCTGCTTGCTTCGCCGCATAAATGCGACACCAATGCCAAGGTGAGGCATACAAGAAAGGTGACAAATACTGCAGCCTGAGCCTGAGGGCTACAGAAAACATGCGTTTCGAGTGAAACCTCTGCATTGCAAAACTAACAATTTCCTTGAAACTAGCAGCCAAATTCGAAAAGGCTTTGAGCATTACACATAGGCAAGCTGCACCATTATTCACAACAAGAATGTTGTTACCTTATCCCTGGAGCACCATCATGTACAAGTACACAGAAATATGAAAATTTATGTGAAGGAGTGCATGCATAATGAATCTGCATTAAAGTTGGCATTCGTTTAAAGTGAGGCGGGAATGGCAAACAAGACTCAAAAACATCATCAGGAGAGAATGTCATAATGAATGCAGTTCAGGTTGCAGCACTGAATGCTTGCTCCATCGGTGTCCGACGGTTAACCAACTCCTCGCCTTCCGCTAAAGGAACACAGCATACCACTCACATGAATATAAGCCGTCAAGTCAAAATGCCTTCAGAGTGCTGTCCAACAACATGCAGCTTGGAGCAGGTCATCCTTTCGCACTGTCAACCAATGCAGCCTTTATCTGCACAAACATTCAGCCAACCACATGTAGAGCAGCTTTCTACAGTGTTGTATTAAATGAGATTTTTATAATTTGTTGTAGATGAACTGTACAGTCCTCATAGCAGGTTCAAGGCAATAAAAAACATTGAAACAGCGTCAATTGACAGTACACGCTGCCGTTGTCATCAAAGGAATATAAAGAGAGGAGTGCTGTTTTTCTACAACATGCAAAGTGCTTTCTTTACCTGCATAATGGAATTCTTCATTGCCTGCTCCATCCACCATTGGCTGCAACAATCTTATAACAGGCAAACTTGCCACTGGTGGCAGGTCGATGCCTCCATCAGAGTCAGTCTGGTTGCCTACCCTGGTCATTATGTGGCTGGCAACAGCAATGACTTGCTCACTTTGAGCGCTCGCAGTGCATTGAGCTGACCCTCCTCCTGAAAAGAAAAAAGACACCGCACACAGTGAAGCTACTCTTAATTTATAGACAATGCACCATTAAAATATTTTGTTCATGAAGTGCCACACAAAAGCAACCAAAGGCACACCAATGCATGCAACTGTGTGTTGTTTTCGCTACGTTTTTGTGCCACCCATCCCAGCAGTGCCAGGAATGAGTAAAGGTAGGTAGCTGTATGTACAGCCTTCCGGATATTCAATAGTACCAAGCAACTGTCAATAGCGCGGCAAGTTTTCTCATGAACATGAAGAGGTCGCCAGTGTAGACACCGTCTGGTCTACGCGGTGCACCCAATTTGGCTTCGCGGCGCGATAGTATGCGAATGGTACCAACTCCGAGCAAAATCGTCCGTTGTCAGTTCGCTGCTGGCCAGGCGCGAGCCCTCCGTCCCACTGCACTGCCCGCTCATCATAGTCTTCTATGCAGCAGAAATCGCATGCCTTCGTACTGACTTGAATGTAGCAAACATTCTCTGTAGTTTTTAAAAATTACGGAGGCTGTACAGGATACTGCTTGGGCATTATTTACACGATTAACACAGGCTGCATTCATCTGCGTTTGTAAATAAAGCAGAGTACACTGCACCGAAACGTTATTACGTGCCCATTTACGTGTTATCACACTGTTCCTAAAAAAACTATGCGTTCCAGTACACGTTGCTTACGCCGACCGAAGTAGAATAATCATGCCCTTATCCATGGCATACAAAGCATGCAGGAACAAACATTTGTAAACGGCCTGTAAGCCGCGCTCACCTGTCTTGTGGCGATCTCTCTTTTTCATCGCGTCCTCTTCCTTCGACTTTTGTTTAGGTTGGCCCAGCATTTCTTGAGCTGATTGGGGTCACGTCGGGTCACCCCGTGATTGCTGTTAAACAGCCCGGCAATTTCCTTCCAAGTGGCGTTTTTTTTTGCCAGCGACGACACATCGTATTTTTTGCACTCTAATATATGCCGACGTGCGTTAACCAAACACAATACCAATTCCTTTTCCTCGAAC